>NC_044035.1:68871356-69177125 GCF_901765095.1 Microcaecilia unicolor | reverse complement strand
CCACACGTTCATTTCCAGCCAAAAAAAGGCCTTTTTTGCAGGTGTGCTGAAAAATGGACCTACACACATCCAATACATGTGCCTACAACAGTGCAGGCCATTTTTCAGCGCGTCTTAGTAAAAGGACCCCCTTAATGACTAGTGGGCTCATTTTCAAAAGAGAAGGATGCCCATCTTTCGACACAAATCAGAAGATGGACGTTCTTTTCACAGGGTCGCCCAAATCGGTATATTCGAAAGCCAATTTTGGACATCCCCAACTGCTTTCCATCGCAGGGACGGCCAAAGTTCACGGGGGCGTATCGGAGGCATAGCGAAGGCGGGACTTGGGTGTGCCTAACACTAGGATGTCCTTGACACATAATGGAAAAAAAAGGATGTCCCTGATGAGCACTTGGACAACTTTACCAGGTTGTGTTTTTCTCACGACCAAGGCACAAAAATGTGCCTGAAATGACCAGATGAACACTGGAGGGAACCAGGGATGACCTCCCGTTACTCCCCCAGTGGTCACTAACCCGCTCCCACCCTCAAAAATATCTTTCAAAATATTTTTTGTCAGCCTCTATGCCAGCCTCAGATTTCATACTCAGGTCCATGACAGCAGTATGCAGGTCTCTTGAGCAGTTTTAGTGGGTGCAGTGCACTTCAGGCAGGCGTATCCAGGCCCATACCCCCCTACCTGTTACGTTTGTGGAGGAAAGAGCGAGCCCTCCAAAACCCACCAGAAACCCACTGTACCCACATCTAGGTGCCCCCTTTACCCGTACGTGCTATGGTAGTGGTGTACAGTTGAGGGTAGTGGATTTGGGGGGGGGTTTGGGGGGCTCAACACACAAGGTAAGAGAGCTATGTACCTGGGAGCAATTTAGGAAGTCCACTGTAGTGTCCTCTAGGGTGCCCGGTTGGTGTCCTGGGATGTCAGGGAGACCAGTGCACTAGAAATGCTGGTTCCTCCCATGACCAAAGGGCTTGCATTTGGTCATTTCTAAGATGGACGACCTTGGTTTCCATTATCGCCAAAAATCAGAAATGACCAAGTCTAGGGACTACCATCTCTAAGGACGACCAAAATTTCAAGATTTGGATGTCCCTGACGATATTATCGAAACGAAAGATGGACGTCCATCTTGTTTCGATATTACGGGTTTCCCCGCCCCAGCATCGGGACATTTTGCGAGGATTTCCTCATCAAAACTTGGACGTTCCTTTCAATTATGCCCCTCTAGGTGTCTGCTCAAAACAGTCTCAAAATTGTCTTATTTTAGAAGTACAAAAGCTGTCCCAAGAGGAGTTGTTTCTCACTGCTGTTTTTACAGTCATTTTTGTGAAGCCGGTGATAGATAAACCCAATTGGGGTTGGTGTAAAAGTCTGCAAATTCTCCCCTGGGTAGTTGAGTCTTCTAGTTTGATACATATTAAGTATAGTAAAACTTTGATGGGGTGTCTCCTCTGACAGTTTATAGCAATATTTTGAGTAATTTGTGAGCCATAATATATTTTGCTTTCCATTTGAATTTGCTTGATTATACAATAGGAAATTGGAGTGCTTTTGAACAGAAAATCTACATTTGAACCAGTTATTAAAGATCAAGATCTGTGCTCAAAAACAAATGCATGTAAGCTTTGTCATTTGGACTGAGGGCTCCAAACTGAGTGAAGGAAAGATGTGGCAACATAGTAATCATCAGAGTAGTCACAGTAGAAGCCAGAAAGATGGAGAAATGATGAGAACAGAACAATGTTTAGAGGGGAGGGAATTGGCACCCTGTCTCCTTTGCCCCCCACTGTCAATTGCATGGTAGGCTATTAACCTTATTGTGCAATACATGAAACTCATTACCCCTTTTACAATCTGCATGTTGCCCTGATGATACATCTGAAATTGGAGACCATATTGATTATGTACTTGTTGTAATCAGTGCAGAAGAAAAGCAGGACGCCAAGGATGCATGCTTACTATTCAGACTTTAAACTCATATTTCTATTTACTTTTTAAAAGATTCACTCAAGGAAAAGACCACTAAAAACAGACAAAAAAATAACTATCAGATGTTCTTTTACAAGTCACACTTTATTAATCTGTAGTTGGTACAGTATCCTGCACAGTGCATTTTTTCTAGCAAAAAAGGTGCCGGAACTCAATGCAAGGCCACCTTTCAAGGGCGGGGTGATCACTGAGGGACCCACCCCACAATAGCCAGGTCCCCTGCAACCAGTCACAGAATCTATGACAAGGCAGAATTGAGCTCTTTCATTAAAATATGGGGTCCATGGGTCAATTTTAGCCGACAATGGAAAAGGTGCCGGTAATCAGTACCCCCAAGTACCCCCTCAAAAAAAGCCCTGATCCTGTAGATATCAGTTGGAAGCTGGCATCTTTTTAGAGAGAAAAATTTGACTAGATTGAGGGATGAGAACATAAAACATTTCCTTTTGATGTTGCAGTTTTCATTTTATTTCCTCTTTCTCAAGAAATGTCATTTATTTCATTCTCTGTTGAAGTGAATGGGGGAAGGGTTTTTTTTTCCTATCTTTGAATCTAACATTGGAATATTTCATACAATTTTATGAAACTTTCAGGCAGACATCAGCTGCAGAGGCAAAAACACCCCAAGGCAACAAGAGTTCAGCAAAGTAGAATGAACATCCCATAGCACAAAGAAAGGGGAAAAGTAGCCAAACCTCAGCAAAGATGCTACCTGGCCCAGCAAGGGGGTCAAAGTGGCTGAACAGTAGCATTAACACCCCAAGGCATCATAAAGAGGAACAAAGTATCACTTTCAATGGGAATAAGTGCCAAGAGTGGAACAAAACAGCCCCAGCAGTTGTGCAAAACTACCAGTCACAAAGAGGTCCTTTTACTAAGACGCGCTGAAAAATGGCTTGCGATAGTGTAGACGTGGGCTTTGGGTGCGCGCCAATCCATTTTTCAGGCGTCTGTAAAAAAAGGCCTTTTTTTTGCTGAAAATGGATGTGTAGCTAAATCAAAATTGCCGCGTTTCCATTTAGGGTCTGAGACCTTACTGCCAGCGGTAAAGAATCTGGATGATAATGACCTACGCGTGTCAAATGCCACTTGGCGTGCCTCCATTACGTGCGCCCAAAAATAAAAAAATATCTTTCAGATGTGCATATCGGACACGCACCAGAAATAGAATTACTGCAAGAACCATTCGGTAGTCGTGCGGTAACTCCATTTTGGGCCATGTTGGGCACGCTTAGATGCTTACGCGGCTTAGTAAAAGGGCCCCCAAGAGAGAAGCAATACAACACTAACAGTGCCACCTCAGGGAAGAGAAGATTGTTTTCCTTTTTACTGGTTTTGATTTGGGGCCAAAACACCCTAGTAGAACCAAGAGATCAGCAGGGTAGTATTGCAAGAGTGGCAGTAACAAACATAACACAACACTGAAATGAGAGGGGCAGGGGCAGAAGAAGTAACTGCTAGAGTGGTGAAAATATCCCAAGACATCCAGAGAAGGCAAGGAAAGAAGATTTTTTTTTAATGTTTTTGTAATGGGGCTAGAACATTTTAGTGAAACTAAGAAAGCAAGCCTGTCAGCAGCAATAACAAGACTGGCTATAATAGAGTCAGGTACTACATAGTAACATAAACTTATTACATATGGTATGAAGTTTCACAGCATATATATGCCTGTTCTTGATTTATTCTTGCCATTTTTAGGGTATAGGCCCCAGAAGTCTGCCCGGCACTGGCCTTGTTCTAAAATTTTTGAAGTTGTTGTCAAAGCACCCAAAAAGCTCCACTCCAGCCTATCCAAATCTACTTAGCCTCCAACAGGGCACAGATTGTAGAAGTCTGCCTGGCACCAATGGTCCATCTAGCCCAGTATCCTGTTTTCCTAACAGTGGCCAAGCCAGGTCACAAGTACCTGGCAGAAACCCAAATCGTGGCAAAACTCCATACTACAAATCTCAGGGCATGCAGTTGCTTCCCATGTCTGTCTCAATAGCAGACTGTAGACTTTTCTTCCAGGAACTTTTCCAAATCTTTTTTAATCCCAGACATGCTTACCACTGTTATCACATCTTCTGGCAAAGAGTTCAAGAGCTAAACTATCCATTGAGTGAAAAAATATTTCCTCCTGTTTTAAACGTATTTCCATATAATTCCATTGAGTGTCCCCTAGTCTCTGTACTTTTTGAAAGAGTAAAAAATCAATTCACTTCTACTCATTCTGCACCACCCAGGATTTTGTAGACTTCAATTATGTCTCCCCTCAGCTGTCTCTTTTCCAAGCTGAAGAGCACTAACCTCTTTAGCCTTTCCTCATATGAGAGGAGTTCCATCCCCGTTATCATTTTGGTCGCTCTTTTTTGAACCTTTTCTAATTCTGCTATATATATTTTTTTTGAGATACGGTGACCAGAACTAAATGCATTACTCAAGGTGATGTTGCACCATGGAGTGATTCAGAGGCAATATTTTCAGTCTTATTTATCATCCCTTTCCTAATAATTCCTAGCTTTTTTGTTCGCCGCTGCCGCACACTGGGCAGATGGTTTCAGTGTATTGTCTATAATAGCATCTAGATATTTTTCTTGGCTGCTGACCCCCAAGGTGGATCCTAGCATCAGGTAACTATGATTTGGGTTATTCTTTCCAATGTGCATCACTTTGCATTTGTCCACATTAAATTTCACCTGCCATTTGGACATGCACTATATGTAATCTACTTGGGTTTCAGCATAACCTTTGTTATGATTCCTCAAGAAAACTCATGAATAAGCTGAGAGGGCTTAACTTAGGGCCCAAAAGTGGTAAACTGGATTGGAAACTGGTTTGGTAAATAGAATTCGCTCAGAGAAAAGGAAGGTGAGTACTGGAGTGCCTGAGGGGTCAGTACTAGTGTCGACTCTGTTTACTATAGTTGTAAGAGACATTGCTGAAGGATTAGAAGGAAAAGTTTGCCTTTTTGTGGATGACATAAAGATCAGAGTGGACACCCAGGAGAGAGTGGAAACCATGAGAAGAGATCTTCAAAAATTAGAAAACTGGTCTAAGGTCTGGCAGAAAAATTTATTGTGAAGAAGCATAGAGTGATACACTTGCAGGCTTATTTTTGAAAGGGATCGCCGGCGATCTTCCGACACAAATAGGGAGATCGCCGGCGATCTCTCAATCTCAGCCAAATCGGTATTATCGAAAGCCGATTTTGGCCGGGCCCAATTGCTTTTTTGTTGCGGCGCCGGCCAACCTTCAAGGGGGCATGTTGGGAGGGTATCGAAGGTGGGAAGGGGGGCGGGGCGGGGTTTCGAGATGGCCGGCTTCACGTTATTATGAAAAAAAAAGCCGGCTCGAACGAGTATTTCGCCGGGCGGACTTGGTCCATGTATTTTTAGCACCAAGTCCCAAAAAAGAGCCCCAACTGACCAGGTGACCACTGGAGGGAAGTGGGGATCACCTCTCCTTACTCCCCAAGTGGTCACCAACCCCCTCCCACACACACAAAAAAAAACATTAAAACATTTTTTGCCAGCCTCAAATGTCATACCCAGTTCCCTGACAGCAGTATACATATCCCTGGAGCAGGTTTTAGTGGGTGCACTGCACTTCAGGCAGGTGGACCTAGGCCCACCCCCCCCCCTACCTGTTACACTTGTGGTGGTTAATGTTGAGCCCTCCAAAAATCCCCAAAACCCACTGTACCCACATGTAGGTGCCCCCCATCACCCCTTAGGGCTATGGTAGTGGTGTAGACTTGTGGGCAGTGGGTTTTGGGGGGGGGTTTGGGGGGCTCAGCACACAAGGGAAGGGTGCTATGCACCTGGAAGCTAATTTTTTTTTTTTTTTTAAGATTTTTTAAGTGCCTCCTAGGGTGCCCGGTTGGTGTCCTGGCATGTGAGGGGGGGGGGGGGGCAGTGCACTACAAATGCTGGCTCCTCCCATGGCCAAATGCCTTGCATTTCGCTGGGTTTGAGATGGTCGTGTCCGGTTTCCATTATGGCTGAAAATCGGATCCAGCCATCTCATCTAAACCCGACGATCTGCCGGTGATCCTATTCTAAACCTGGCAAGCGATTTGGCCGGTGCTAAGAGTATTTCGAAAATAAGCTTGGCTCTGCCCGCTTACGGCGCCGGGCCCGAAGATGGCCGGCCATCAATAACGCCGGCGCCATTCAATTATTCCCCTCCAGGGTTACGAAAAGATGTACGAGATTAAAAGCAAGAGATTGATAAGTACAGCTCAGGAGAGGGATCTTGATGATGTCTGAGGATCTCAATGTAGCAAAACAGTGTGACAAGGCAGTGGCCACAACCAGAAGGATGCTAAGCTACATAGAAAGAGATATAACCAGCAGAAGAAAGGATGTATTGATGCCCCTGTACAAGTCATTGGTGAGTCCTCACTTGGAGTTTTGTGTTCAGTTTTGGAGGCTATATCTTGCTAAGGATGTAAAAAGATGAAGTGGTTCAGTGAAAAGCAATGAAAGTGGTATGGAGTTTGCATACCATTTTCAAGAGACCTACAAGAGGTATAAGAAGAGACTTCATGACTTGAAGATGTATACCCTGGAAGAAAGGAGAGATAGGAGTTATGGCAAAATGCTAAATTTTCCAGAATAAGAATTCTAAGAATATTTAATGAATTGTATTTTTCTAGTTTGGCCAGCAGGTCATGCATATTTATGTTTAAAACTGTCACAGAAAAAAAATGACTGTTCCTTCTTCAGTTTAATATCAAAAGGAAGTAACCTGCAGTGATGTGGCCAGCTACTTAAAAAAAAATGTTGTTCTGGGCTCTGTTTGGCCCAGGAGCTCAAATTCAGCCAGGGTGTACTGGCTTTTTTCCCAGTCTCAGCCAGGGATATGAGAGAGAAAGATCTATTCACTGACACCTTGTGAGCAGTTATATTCTGTAACCTGTGAGCAGCTATATTCCTGTACTCCCCAGGCACTATCCAGGTAGTGACTAAATGTTTAGACAGTTTTAATATTGAACTGTTACCTGTTATTGTGTGCTGTTTTTGTCCCATCTGTTTATATGGTTCACTGTTCAATATTTTTATGCCAATAAATCTTTTTTCAGTTTATTGACTCTGCTTGTCTGGACTGACTAAGAATCCTGGTGGTTTGTGTTTTTGGGTCTTTGGGTGCGTTCTAGGAACTGGGGGAACCCTAGAGTGTGGCCCCAGTGCTCTAGAAATCACCATGGAATAACTTGTGGGTGAGAGACTCACCCAGAAGCAAAAGGAACCTAGTGCATAGGGGTAGAGGGTTGCTACTGTAGAGAACAAATGGCAGATGCAGGCGGACCTGAGCTGTGAAGGCAGGTGGCTAGGCATTTCATGACAGGAGTGATATGATACAGGCACTCACATATTTTAAAGTATCAATATGCAAGCAAACTTTTTCCAGAGACGGGAAAGCAGTAGAACTAGAGGACATGAATTAAGGTTGTAGGGGGGTGGGGGTGGGGTTGACTGAGCAATAATGTTAGGAAGTACTTTTTTATGGAGAGGGCGGTACATACCTTGAATGCCCTCCTGCAGGAGATGATGGAGATGAAAATGATAACAAAATTCAAAACTGCCTGGGATAAACACAAAGGAATCCTGCATGGAAAAAGAACATAACCAAACAAACTTAGTAGGGCTTAGATGGCAACTCCAGTAATTGAGAAAAAAAGCCAGTGCTGGGCAGACATCTATGGTCTTTCCTCTGATCATGGCTGGACAGATCTGGATGGGATGGAGTGTGACCTTGATAACAGCTTCAGTAGTAGGTGAACAAGTCCAGTGCTGGGCAGACTTCTACGGACTGTGCCCTGAAAATGGCAAGGAGAAATCAAGTTCAAGTACACATAAGTAGCATCACATCATACCTTACACTATGAGTTTATCTTGTTTGGTAGATTGGATGGACTGTACAGGTCTTTATCTGCTGTCATCATAATCTGCTATCTAATAACTCAAAAAGAGGTATATGCTGTTCCATAACCTCTACATTATAAGTTACTAGTAAAAAAAGGCCCATTTCTGTTTTAAAGGAAACGGGTGCTAGCAAGGTTTTCCTCAGAGTGTGTATGTTTGAGAGAGTGTGTGTGAGAGTGACTGTGTGAGAGAGAGTGAATGTGCGAGTGTGTGTGTGTGTGTGTGTGTGTGTGACAGAGAGAGAGTGAGACTGGGTACAGGTGTGAGTGTGTGTGTGAGAATGAGTATGTGCTAGGGTCCCCCCTCCCTCCCAGTTCCAGGGTTGTTGTCCCCCCCCCGGTCTGTCTCCCAGTTACAGGGGGTCCCCCTCCCTCCCTCCCTCCCTTCCACCCAGTTGCAGGGTCGGTCGCCCTCCCTCCCAGTTGCAGGGTCTGTCTGTCTCCCCCCTCCTTTTGTCCTCCATGTTTTAAGGCACTGTCTATCCAGTTGAAACAGCTTTAGACTTGTTTCAGATGGAACAACAATTTAAAAACGACAATGTGAAGCAGCAGCTCCTAGGTTTGCTTGTTTTTGAGTGTATACCAATGACGGCTGCGTAGGGGAGTAGAAACAGAGATTAACCAATGGGCTTCCTTGATTACCATAGACTTGCTTTGCTCACTTCCACTCCTGTCTATTAAACATCCTGCAGCATCTCATAGGTTTGCTTGCTTTGTGACTTCACCCGAGGCACAGCCAATCAGTGGGATTCATGACTTTAATTTGTTCTACAGCACCTAGCAGACCACGGTTCCAGGCAGCCTCAGAATGTTGGAGTTGAGAATTATTATATAGGATGTGAAATTCCACCTGGTGCTCACTTGCTGAATCAAGTGCTTCAGAGCAGCTCCCACTGTTTCCTGCTGCTCCTATAGTAGCTGCCCATCTTTCATACTATGGTTTAAATGTCCCACTATTTTTGGCTTCTTTTTATCAGATCCCTCTGTATGGAGCTGCCACCCTCCTTACTTGCCAGTCCAAGGACATCCCTTACTGAAGCAGGTGTGTAAAACATCAGATCCCTTCATAGCTCCCATCACCAATTGACCTGATTGTATTTTTGCTGCATCTGTTATGAAAAAAAGAAGCCAGTAGTCCATCATCCCCTTATCACCTCTAGCATGTTAGTAGTTCTCTCATGTGAAGGATTTATTTAGTTACAGATTTTTCATGTATTCCCTTTTTGTTTTCTTTGGTACATTCTCCAAAAAAAAAATAGTTTGATTTTACTTCTTTAAATTTCAAAATGACTGTAGACAAGCTGAAGTTTTGAAAGTGCCCAGCCTGCAGCAGAAAAATGGACCTCTCAGACAGGAACAAAATATCTGTGATTTGTTTAGCTATTATAAATATAATAGAATAGCCCTGAGTGTTCACAAAACTCATTGACTTCGTAACTGGTTCAGCTGAGACTTCTATACTAAAAAAAGATAAAACCTTCTGTCCCTAAACACCTCATTTTAAAAAAAAGAGATTTGTCTCCCTCAATGAAGTACTGAAGTATTGCCATACTGGGACAGATGAAGGTCCATCAAGCCCAGCACCATGTTTCCAACAGTGGCCAATCCAGGTCACAAGTACCTGGCAAGATCCCAAAACAGTACAATATATTTTATGCTGCTTATTCTACAAATATCACAAAAAAAATCAAATGGCTATGTTCCACTTCTCTCTAATGAATCATACACAACACACTAATAGTGGAACAAATGATGCTTAGTGCTAAACATTAATAGTTTTGTGAGGGGACGTCTCATACAATGACCCAGGCAATGTATATCACTCAGCTGGTGAGCCTGTAATACGTGCCACTTTATAATCATCGACTGCCCCAACCTTCTTATGTGCACAACTCAATATGTCTTCTGTGCTGTCCTTAATATTATTTAAGTCTTTTTTCATTTTTGTATCTTATACTTCGCTATGTGCACTACACTACCAGTTCAGTAACCATGTTTAAAATGCAGCACTTCTAGTTGAAGCTTCCATGGTATGCAGGACATTATCAAAGTATCTTCACATATTATTATGCAAAAAAACAGAACTGGAGGAGTGGCCTAGTGGTTAGGGTGGTGGACTTTGGTCCTGAGGAATTGAGTTCGATTCCTGGCACAGGCAGCTCCTTGTGACTCTGGGCAAGTCACTTAACCCTCCATTGCCTGCCGCATTGAGCCTGCCATGTGTGGGGTAAAAAAAAAAAACTTTAACTGTGCCAGTTATCTGAAGTTACTCCCAGGTATACAATGAACCCCGACAGGAGCCTGTTTTGCATTAACAGCTTTGTCAAGGGAGTGAGTAATATACATTGCCTGGGCCATGAAATGGGCGTGTGCTTAAATTAAAACTAGTGTGTGCCTATTTACGACCTGAGCCCTTATCATCACCAATTGATTTAGCGGTAAGGGCTCATGTGTTACCTGCGTGGTAACCACGCAGCATCCGCCAACTGCTGATTACTGTTGGAAATGCTGCTCACGGTAGAAAATTATTTTCTACCACATGATTCAGCGCATGCCATACTCTGAATTACCACCAGACACATGTGCTAGCCCAGTGATAGTGTTAATTTAGCACACGCTACCCACGCGTTAGTCCTCCTGCACCTTATTAAAAGGGACCCTTATTTATCTGTTGCTATATACACATATATACTGTTAATTCATTGCCATGATTAAAATAAGCAATATTGAATTGCAAGAAAATGCCACAGGTACAGCTATTGAAGCATGATAAGGCTCTCGTTGGGAGATGAGTGACCTTTCAGTGTCAATTTTTTATCCTTCAGCTCATTACTGTCAAAGTAGCAAATTGTAGCAAAGGTATAATAGAGCCATTAATGAAAGTTATGCTAATGTGTTTAATCCAGTCAGATAAGGTGGATGATAATGAGGTTGCTGATGCTTATGAAGCTGTCTCTGGAAATCCAAGAAACAGTGAAATTATCTATTTCTATTAAGAACAATTCACTGTCAATAGCCTTTCTTATACATTATAAGCAAGTTTCTCTTCCCATGTTCTCCTCGGCTATATCCCTGTTACCCAGGTATGAAGTACCCACCTCTTTGGGGTTATTTTAGTTACAAAGCTTACCCTACAAAATAAGATATCAAAGGTCATACAATGCTCTTTTTGCAAACTTTACTTGATTAGATCTACCCAATCTTTGTTAAATCCCCTTGCATTATACATTTTGATACATTCTTTAGTGATTAGCCAGTTGGATTATTGCAATTCCGTATACATGGGCCTCCAGATCAAAGACTGTCATAGGCCACAGATAATACAATTTACAACAATCAAAACCATTAACTGTCTAAAAAATGTGACTATGTGATATTTTATCTTAAAAATGTTCATTGGCTGCCAATTTCACATCGAATCACCTATAAGGTACTACTGCTGGTATTCAAGGCTTGTACCCTGGAGGAACTTGCCTATCTTTCGTGTTATATTGTTCCTTATTTCCCCTCACAGGCTCTCAGATCAACGCTTAAAAACTATCTCAACATGCCATCTTACAATGAAATCATTCATGCACTTAGTAGACACTCCATTTTCTCGGTACAGGATCTGAACTTTGGAACTCTCTATCACACCACTTGCAACAGCATTCATCTCTAGCCCAATTTAAGGCTGCCCTCAAAACTTTCTTGCTTAAAGATGCTTATTCCTAAACTCTACTGCTCTTAAAACGTTCTTGTTTCAAAATTCTCACATTTAAACTCGGCTCCTTTATACTTCACTCACTGGTGACTGCAAGGAGCTGGTTGTGGAGCCTTGGAATACAAGAATGCTAGCCTTCGGTATCTCCCCCCCCCCCCCCCACCCACCCATCTTATCAAACATTGTAGTTCTACCCTTCTCCCTATCATGCATTGTCAAGTTTTGCTTGCTTTGTTTCCCCAGCCTTTAGATGATAGCCGCCCAGATGTTATATGCTGTTGGGTGGGATAGAAAATTTTAATAAAACTTGAAACTTGATTTATCTTCTAGGTAATCAAAATATGGTTGAACTCACATACTAACATATGGTTACGTGTGACAAAATCTCGTAAGTTATGAGTAAATTCTTTGCAGAATTCTAAAAATTGATATTGCCCGTGTTTTTGATTTAAATGCACTGAGAGCTGGTAAGTATAACTTAGCAAAAAACATTTTAAAATGTTCTAATTATTCAGCATTATAAATTTACAGCAAAACTTTAATTGAACCAGGACAAATAAAAGCACAATTCCCCCTGATACTAAGCCAGCAGCGGTCAGTGTGTTTATTGTCCACTGCTGGTGTTAAACCTGGATATTCATAGCTGGGTCATACCTTGTGACCGGCATTGAATATCTGGGTTTATTTTGGCTGCTAAAAGTTAACTGGCTATGCCAATATTCAGCGTTAATCAGCTAACTTTTTAGTGGTCAAAGATAGGACTGCTATTTAAGCAGCCTATATTGACAACTCAACATAGCAGGTTTGGAGTGTGCAGCACAACACCCTCCCCCCTCTGGGTGCAGCATGACACCCCCCCTGGGTGCAACGTCCCCCCTGGCATATCACCTTCAAGCCCCCCCCCCAGGTGCATTCTTCTTACCTGCTGGGGTGCTGGGAGCAGGAAGTAACAGCAGAGGGAGCAGGGAACCCTCGGTATGCCACTGCGCGGAAGGAAAGGCAATGAGGGGTGTTGGATTAGGGCAGGCTGGATTGAGGGAAGGCAGAAGTACTGGACTTGTGGAGGGAGGAGGGGGGCTGGAGGCAAGGGAGAACACTGCCGGACTTGTGGGATGAAGGGGACTGGAGGGAAGAGAGAGTGAGTGAGATAAGAGAAGACAGAAGGATGTAGAAACCAGAGCCTGGGACCAACATGACTTGAAAAATAAAATGACCAGACAACAAAAGATAGAAAAAATAATTTTATTTTTCTAATTTGTGATTAGAATATGTCAGATTTGAAATGTACATCCTGCCAGAGCTGGTGTTAGATATGGGAGGGGACCCCAAAGCTTACTAACAGGCTGCACCTTCTTCAGCTTCTGGCTGGCCTGAGGTTCTCTGACTAGTGGGCCAAATGCAGTTGCCCTAGTTGTAACCCACTAACACCATTTCTTGCATGTGCTATCATTATATTTTGCACAGTATAGGAGAAACTGCATCTCTTTGTATTTCTCTGTGCTGTGCTACAAGCAAGGTCTGGCCTTTTGGGGTTTCAGTTTAATTTGTTTATGGTTTGTGGTCTCTTATTCTGTATTTGACATTTGTGTTCTGTGTGTGTAACCAACATATTCTGTTAGCATGAATTTTCTCTGTAGTATTCTACAGTACTTTGGCTTGTTCAGTTTTCTTGATAGATTTTAGGGCCTCACTGTAATATTTAGGTCTTATTTGGGGGAAATATATATGTGTGTTGGAGAACTGTGGCTCAGTGGAGGATGAAGAGTGCACCCTCTTGTATTTCCCTTAGTTCTGAATGTGGCCTGCAGCCACTGAGGCCAGCACTGCTACTCCCATTGAAGTTATTGGGAGTGAGGTGGGTGTGCGGTAGGGGTAGGGCTGTGGGCAGGGCATGGTTGCATCAGGTGGCAGGTGTTTCTCTAGTGCCCACCCATCCAACCTGTTGGCCCACCCAAAAATTGCCTTCTGGCTATGCCACTGGCCCACACAAACCTGTCACTTCTCATAGGCACCAGCACAGCTTTTAATGATATATTCAGCTTTCAAAAGAATTTCTCTCCTTCACACAGAGACCCACACCAGAATGGCTGTCTGCTCTCAGACGCTCCCTCCTGCCACATGTCCAACCCAGGACTGCTCCAGACACAAAACGGGTCACTGAACCATCTACTAATGCAGAAAATGGATCACAGATATCCCTGGATTAGCCCTAAACCTCCTATATCCCCACAGGTAATTTCTAATATTAAAACTTAACCATAGGTTACTTCTGGTTTGTTAACCTCCCTAATTTCTGATAACATTTTTGTGCTGATATCTTGATGCCATTGATCTTCACTCAGCTCCAACCACCATTGGTCTGCACCAAGAACATTTTTTGCTATTGGTCTGTGCCATGCTCATGGTTTTGATGTTTCAGTCCATGTCTTTGGTGCGTCTCTGTTCCACCTATATTTTGTTATGAAAGCACTTCTGTACCTGATATATGACAAATTTGGCATGATATCTTGGTCTTTTCCCATCATGGAACTACAATAAGGCTAATTTATTTATTTTTTACTCTATTTAGGTAGGGTAAAGTGTTTCCTGTTAGACATCACTGGGCTTTGAATGCCACTTCAGGTGGGGGCCCTCGAATATTGTGTTCTCAATTCTGGTCACCTTATCTTAAAAAAGATATAATGGAATTAGAAAAGATACAGACAAGGGCAATGGAAATGATAAAGGGGATGAGACGACTTCCCTATGAGGAAAGGCTAAAGCAGCTAGGGCTCTTCATCTTGGAGAAAAGACGACTGAGGGGAGATATGATTGAGGTCTATAAAATAATGAGTGGAATGGAATGGATAGACGTGAATCACTTGTTTACTCTTTCCAAAAATACTAGGACTAGGGGGCACACAATGAAGCTAGAAAGTAGTAAATTTAAAATGAATTGGAAAAAATATTTCTTCACTCAAAATGTAATTAAACTCTGGAATTTGTTGCCAGAGAATGTAGTAAAAGAGTGGTTAGCTTAGTGGGGTTTGAAAAAGGTTTGGATGGCTTCCTAAAGGAAAAGTCCATAGACCATTATTAAAATGGACTTCAGGAAAATCCACTGCTTATTTATAGAATACACTAATAGTAGAACAAATGATGCTTAGTGCTAAACATTAATAGTTTTGTGAGGGGACGTCTCATACAATGACCCAGGCAATGTATATTACTCACTCCCTTGACAAAGCTGTTAATGCGAAACAGGCTCCTGTCGGGGTTCATTGTATACCTGGGAGTAACTTCAGATAAATGGCACAGTTAAAGTTCTGTTTTTTTCGCATAATAGTTTTAATTTAAGCACACACCCATTTCATGGCCCATTAAAAAAAGCCCTTTTTCCCAGCCATGGTTAAAAAATGGCCCAGCACACACCCAAACATGCACCCACACTACCGCAGGCCACATTTTACTACGTCTTAGTAAAAGGCCCACGAAGAGAATAAAAATCAACAAATGTTTCTAAGGGGAAACTAGATCCCCTAAAATATATAATTAATCACTATAAATCAATATTAGTAAATATATGTTAAGAGATACACAACTTGGCAATTTTATGAGTTAATTAGAAAAATAGATTATCTCTGAATATTCACATAAACATAAGAAACGGATATTCATAAGGTTTAAACTCCTAAAGTAAGTTTAGGGTCCTTTTACTCACCTGTGATAAAAAGTGGCTTTAATGCACTCTTACACTGGTCTTTCCCACGTGCTAAGGCCATTAAAAAAACATTTTATTTATGCGGTTTCTAATAATTAATATTTTGATTTTCCTATTTTTTGAATTAATGGCCATGTGCTAATTTTGTCATTAGTGTGTGGCCATTAAAATTGTTAGCACGTGAGAACTTACTGACACCTAAATTTGTCTGAAAATAAGTGACAATTTTTTTTACTAAACAGCATTAAACGCTAACGCATGCTTAATGCTAAATAAGGGCTTACCACAAATGGGGGGTGTTTACTAAAGCTTTTTTCAAGTTATCTGCAGCAGGGCCCCATAGGAATAAAATGGGCCCTGCTGCAGATTACTCAAGCTAAGCTTTAGTAAACAACCCCCAAAATGTGTTACAGAGTTTTGTGATAATATGCTATTAGAGTGTGTTCTTTCTTGTTTTGTTATTTTTGTCAATAAGAGGGGGTGTCATGGGCAGGGAATGGATGTGGAAGCGTTATCCATCTAGTGCCTTGGCATTAGCATGTGCTAACTGGATAATGCAGACTTAATTATTTAGGGCCTGATATTCAAAGGATTTATGCTACTAATTATGGGATCCTTTTACTAAGCTGCAGTAAAAAGTGGTCTTAATATGCCCTTATGTGGGCTTTTCCTCACACACTAAGGCCATTTTTACCTCAGCCATGAAATGGCTGATTTTCTATTTTTTTTTTTGTATTATTGGCCATGCACTGCTGTTGCCATTAGCACATGCCTGTTAAAAAAATTTAATCTGTGAACACTTACCACCACCCATTTTGTAGGCAGTAAGGGTTCACGTGATATTCTTGCACTAGCCAGTTAGTGAGCACTAATGTAGATGTGCTGTTAGGTGCACGAATGCCCACTCTCCGCCCCCTCGACAAGCTCACTTAAATTTGCTTGCTGGCATCAGCAACAGAAGCAACAGTACTCTCGGGGGGGGGGGGGGGGGTGGGAGTGGGAGGAATTATCAATGTCAGCTACTGTTAAGTAGGGTTAATTTACCACTAGTCAGGTTATTTTAGCAAAGGGTTCCATTATATTCAATGAGACCATGTGTAAAATAATCTGACTAGCTGTAAAATAATCCAATTTAACAGTTGCCCAAGGCATCTATTTACTAAAGGTTTTAATACTTTGCAATTATCAGGTGTTAATTACTAAAATTATTGCATGGTAACTGCAAAACCTATATATTATTCGTTATGAACATTCCCAGCATCTTCCCATACAGTGATCACAGATTAAATGTCTTTACTATGCATTAATTGCACTGTAGATAATATGATACTATGCCTAATCAGGTGGCTTAAACTGTATCATGTTATCTTCCCTGTGAATAAAAAGCATGCAGTAACTCATCACATGTTAACTGTAAGGTACAGCCCATGCCCATTTGCCACTCATCCAATATCTGTTCTACATTTATTACCATCCCAATTCCATACTTGGCAGATAATACAGGAAATAAAATATGCTAAACAATAGAAGGATAAAGAGACAAGCTTAAAGTCAGAGTTTAGTGGGGGAAAGATATCACTTGATGGATGCAAAAAGGAGTACCATGAGCATTTCCAGAGATAGATTTTATTGGAGGGATGTGATAGCATGCACCTACTTTCTGCTGCATTGTCAGAAAGATCACAAGAAAGAACTTAGTGACATAATTTTGAATTGAAGATTGAACTGTAGTCAAGAGGTTCATCTATACTGTTTCTCTGGTGCAAAGTAGTTTGTGTTGACCAGACCAAAATAGTTTCCGAGAGAATAGGATTGTGAAGATCAAATTCCAGCAAACAAAATCAAGATGACAAATGTCAAGATGATCAAATGTTGCAAAGAAGTTCCCAGACAAAGAAACTTACTTAACACAGGCTATGTTTCGGCTGGACAGTCTTCATCAGGAGAATCTGTTCAGACGCCACAAAACAGAATTTAGTCCAACTGAAAATATCAAACATTGCATTAATAAAACTGTCTGTAAGGGTGTATACATAAACCCCCAGATTCTATATAGTGCACTTAGATTTAGGTGCCGAAATCGGTGTGGATTCTATAGCACCGCACCTAACTTAATTGACTTATCAAGCTAATGAGCGCTGATAACAGCACTTAACAAGCAATAATGAGCACTAATTGGCACTGATTAAAATTTAGGCGCACAACTCGCTAAGTGTACTCTGTAATGATGTAGTAAAGTGCAGAGACAAAAAGGGGTGCGGTTATGGGCGGGGAAATGAGGGTTCCAAAATGTAGCTGCCTAGTTATAGAATATGGCTCAGCATGCCTAAATTTACGTGCTGAGATTTACACCAGGTTTTCCTTGGCATAAATGAATGCATGCAGATATTGGCGCTGAAATATCAATTAATCATATTCTATAATTGGCACCTAAATCTAGGTACCAATGATAGAATATGCTTAGTTGGCACTGATTTCAGCACCAATTTTTAAGTACTATATATATATATATATATATATATATATATATATAGAGAGAGAGAGAGAGAGAGAGAGAGAGAGAGAGAGAGAGAGAGAGAGAGAGAGAGAGAATCTCTTCCAAAATGTCTAATCCACAATGGAATAAACTTGCTTTTTCATGATCCTACTGCATATGAACAGTCTAAACCGGAATTCTTAAGTGTATGAAACATCTGGTGGTGTTGTGGTGCCTCTTACCAGATGACCACTGCTTGAGATCAAGCATGTATGTTATGATAGCAAAAAACTAAGCTGTTCTAGCAGTTCCCGCGTGGCAATGCCAATGGAGCACATTCAAAGTGAATGGGCTTTGTCGGCATTACCGCACTGGGAGCCACTAGTGCAGCTTGATAAAAGAGGCCCTTAGTAAATTTAATATTTAGAAAAATTTTGAAGATCTTTATTTTCTTTGACATTTGTTGAAAATGTCAATCTTTTATGTTTTGGGTGTTTTTCTATAAAAAAAAAAATCTTCCATCTCACAGCAATTTTTGAACAGGAAAGATGTTCATATTTCCTGTTCAAAATATGTGAGAAGGATGTCCTTATGCTAGAGACGTCCATTCTGAACAACCATTTACCCTTTACATAGAGGAAAATAAGGAAATATCACTCTATCACTTTGTCCACAATAAAGATCCAGATACTAGGCAAACAGAAGGAAATTAATTATCAATGAGCTTGAAAAGCAAGTTTATCCTGCAAGCCCACTTTACAGCATATTACATTCTTTGGGATTCAACTAAGGAGTATTAACACTTTCCTTTGCTACTATAAATTGTTGCAGTTTTAAGGGATCAAAGAATACGTAGTTATTTGATTGTAGGGATACTAAGCATCTACAAGGAAATTTCAATTTGAAAACTGCACCCAGGTTGAGAAGTCTCGCCCTATATTGCAAGAATTCTCTCCTCCTCTTCTGCGTATCCCTTGTCAAGTCAGGAAAAATTTGAACCCTCGAGCCCAAAAAAACTGCATTATTATGTTGAAAATAAATCTTAAAGATATTGTTCCTGTCCATTTCAAAGGCAAAAGTAGCCAGCAGTGTGGTCCGTTCCGTCACTATATCCAAGGAGCTCTCTAGAAATTCAGTTAAATTTAACTGCTGATTTTGCGGTTGTTGTTCATTTAAGTTGATTGTAGCTCCTGTTATGTACTGGGCCTTAACAATGGGTGGAAAACCCTCCACTGGTAGACCCAGGATGTCACTGAAGTATTTCCTTAACATCTCCACTGCAGGAATCAATGGAGACTTGGGAAAGTTTATAAACCGCAAGTTATTCCTATGAAACTGATTATCAAGAAATTCAATTCTTCGTGCTTGGATTTTTTTTGCTTTATAAACAGTTTTCCATATTTCCATTACATTTATGTTGTTTAATAAATGTAAAAGCATAAATAAAATATTAACAAAAAAAAAAAGAAAATAAGGCACAGGGGCATCTCTCTGGCAGTATTCTTATGAAAATGTCCAGACCAACATTTTTAGGGAGCAAAGGAGTAGCACACTGGTTTGTGCAGTGTGCTATACAGTAGTTTTTTTTTTTTTTTTTTATAAATGTGATCTCTCCAGGTACAGTAAAATGCCTACTGTACCTGAACGTACAGCACTTCAATATTTTTCAGGCTTGCATTAAGTATTTTTTCTGTTCCTGGAGAGAAATCTATGAAAAAATATTATTACTGGAGCTACAGTAAGATTTGAACTTGTGTCCCTTGGTTTACAGTCCACTTCCCTTAACACTAGACTACTTCTCTGACCTACTTCCTGCTTTGTTCAGAATGGCAATAATACCTGCAGCTGACAGAGCCTGGTTATCCTTTCTGGTTTCACTTTTAGGGGAGAGGATGGGGGACAGTAGCAACTGGGGGATTAAGGAGGGGTCACGCCTTAATATCTCAAGTGGTTTACTCTTCAGAGCATCTTGGATATAACTGAAACAGGTCTAGATAGAAACAAAACATCCTTTTTAGATATGGGCATTTCTTTCCACTTAAAAATCACTGTTCAGCATCCCGGTTATGGGGCAGATGCAGAAGCTGTATATTTATTCTATTTATTTATTTTATTGCTTTTGTATATGCTCTGTTAGGTGCAATTCACTTCTTATCTCTCTAGGTACAGTGGCTGTTCTTGTTGTAGAGAACCTCTTTTCCTTTTAATAGCTCGGCTCCATTTAGGGATACACGAGCCAAGCCGGAAATTCCCACTAGGATTGGTATTAATACTAGCACAGTTTCCCTCTAAGACAGGAATGCAGGATTTCAGGCCTTGAGTGCCACAAACAGGTCAGGTTTTCAACACATCCCTAGTGATTATTTCTAATATAGATTTGCATACAATGGAGGTAGGATCCATGCAGAACTATCTCATGCACCTAAATGCAGCACAGGTGCGCGTAATGAACAGTATTCTGTAAGGTGCACACATAAATGACAGCACTACCCATGTCCCTCCCATCCTCTGCCCATCTGAACACCAAATCTATGGCTGATGTAACTGTGGGTGCCTAAAGTTTAGGTATGTTAGTGTTTTGTATGGAATATGGGCATCGAGAATAGATTCTCACTTTTTGACATTGGGAAGCCACTTATAGAATTGTTCCCTTCTAGTACAATGCAAAAAGGTCCAAATAATGATACAGTAAGTGATGGAAGAATTATGTTCATGGTGGATAAATCTTTGCACATTATTCTGTTCTATTTACAAAAACATTCATTTTCAAAGACTCGTTGAGCGTTTATTTTGTTGAAATAAGAAAAATAAAGAAATGTGTTAGTTTTTAATGTATTCATTTTTTGTGTGTGTTTGTCAAATGACAAGCAAAGTAATTTCTTCAGTGTCTAACAGCAGACATTTACTTGCTTTTTTTCAAATAATCATAGTTTAGACATTGGCTTATTGCACTCCCATACTGCACAGTACACATATTAATTTGATTAGCAGTGTGTAAACAAAAGCACCAGTGATAAAGCACTCTTGCTATAAACGTCACACTGTTTTCTATGCCTAGGGGGAATCACTTGATAAACCAGGCCCTCAAGTTTTCAATCATATTACTAAAGAAATACCTATGCAAACAATCTCACATATTTCAAAACTAATATCATGAATGTAGTCTAATTACTGTGCTTCTTATATGTAGCAAATGAGCTTGAGGATGGTGAAAAACAAGGGTGGATATAAAGGAATAATGTTGAATTGTGGATAATGTTGCATTGTGTATTCAGCTACATTACACTTTGGTTGAAATGCTATATCTGTAGATCATTTACTAGGACTAATTCAGTAACAGGCAATCACAAATTGATGTCAACTGCAGCAATCAGCATTAGGAAGTAGACTTTAATAATGTCATTCTGGAAAGCACATGCTAAGGGCTGATTTACTATTTATATGCAGATTTGCTAATGGAAATGCATGAAAAAGATGCAGAAAAAAAACCTTTTTATTAACCATGTAATATCCTCTTGAATTCTTAAGGGCTCAAAATGCAAATACTTACAAACATTTTCTAACAAGCATTAAACCTTTACATTATGATATTTTGAGCCTGATTCAGGGCTCTTAGGCACATGGTTATATGGCACTTAAATGTCCAATGCAATTATATGCTGTGTGAAATTTTTGCACAGAAGATGGAATTCAGAATTCCATCACTCTGCCCAATTTTGAAGATCATTCACCCCTCAGCAGCCAACCTCATACAAATTGTAATGAAACCATCTGTTCTTTTCTAGCAGAGGGAATCTTTTACAGAGATATCTACAGAACAAGAGACCTGTATAAAAAGTGAAAATGGAATTGGTGTTCTGGGAGATTTTCACCTTTCGAGTGAGCCATGTAAGTACTGGCATGCAACACTCATCAGAACAGTTTGTTTTTTTCTGTCATTTTATAAACTGATTAGGGTTCTCTACAGCATACAATAACCAAGTTGTAATTTAAATTAAGGTTGCATGTTCCTGGGGGAGAATAGCTAATAGAAACATGTTGGTTTGTTACAATTTGAAACTTTGGTTTAACTGAAGTAAACAATCAGAATCAGAAACATGATTTGAAAAACTTAAAGAAAATGTTACAGAGTTAGATGTCAGATTGTAAGCTCTTTTTGAGCAGGGACTGTCTTTTCTTCATGTTCAACTGTGAAGCGCTGCGTACGACTGGTAGCACTATAGAAATGATTCATAGTAGTAGTAGTGGAGTGCAGACATCTTTTTTCATGATAGGACAAGAAAGTGAAGCATTAACTTGTGACAAAGATCATAGATATAAAAGAGGAATATGTGAAATGTGTTGCTTTAAGAGAATCCAACAAATTGCATCAAATGATGAGAAGATGGATGATCTGGTCAGAAGGAAAGTAAGATTCAGGGGTCTTTCTACTAAGCTGCGGTAAGCCCTTACGCATGCTTCATACAGCTAAAAATGCCTTACCGCAGGGCATGCTCAGGCATCCCGCTGTAATTGTGGCATCACTGCGTGCTTCCCACATGCTAAAAAATAGCGAGGTGAGGAGGGTCTGAGGTGGAGAGTAGGCGTGTTTTGTGCTACGTGGTTAGCACATCTACATTGCCGCATGCTAACAGATTAGCTTATGGTTAATGCATGAGCCATGGCGGTAAAATGGTTAGGTGCCCCATCATTACTATGTAATAAAGAATGGTATGAGTGACAGGATAAAAAGTCTACTCGTCCAAAAAGTGTTATGCTGCATGAGCTTCAAAAATTGTCAGTGCCAAAAAGATAAAGGGAGGGAGATTCTCTATATGGCGCCAAAAAATCCAGGTGGAAAACATGTTTGCCTAAGCATATTCTATAAGTGGTACCTACATTTCAGCACAGTATATAAAATATGCTTAGTTGATATCCCAGCACATAAAACTACGCACATCTATTTACACCAAATAAAACATGGCGTAAATCCTGGCGCATAGATTTAGATGCACTGGGCTATATTCTATAACTGTGCATATACATTTCGGGATGTCCACGAAATGTCCATTTCCCCACCCATAACCATGCCCCTTTTTGTCTGCATGCATAGAAGTTAAGCGCATTGTGTTATAGAATACACTTAGAGGGGTCTTTTACTAAGGCGCGCTCACATTTTTGGCACACGCTAAAATTGTAGGTGTGCTAAACATTAGATACACCAATGCATTCCTATAGGTATCTCTAACGTTTAGCACATCCACAACTTTAGCACGTGCTAAAAACATGAGCGCGCCTTAGTAAAAGACGCCCTTAGTAAGTTGTGCACATAAATTCTAATTATTATGACAAATTTATTATTGCTTGTTAAGTGCTGTTATCAATGTTGATTGGCCTGTTAAGCCAATTTAGTTGCATATGTTGTTACTGAATACGCTTGGATTTTGGTGAAGATCTCTAGGAGCGCTATATAGAATCCAGGGGAAAGAACAGCAATTAAGTTACCTTTAAACATCATAGGACCATTCTGATAACAGGATAAAACCATACTAATATTTAGTGAGCTAATTAAATTTACTGATAAAATAGCCTTTAATGGAAGAAGTAACTAACTTGTTAGTGTCACTCACACACACAAGGATTGACTCGGGCTGCACATACTGCAGCAGGACATGTTTATCCACTTCTACCCTAGCTGAGATAATATTTAACCATCTCTCTGACCTCATGTGCAACTTTCTTCAAATCAGTCACCTTACTTTCTAATTCTTCCTACTTTCTTACCCATCTATATGTTACAACTTTGCCTTACCCTTCACTATCAATTATAATGTTCTGTTATGTATTGTGTTGACAATGCAAGTAGTATACCATGCCATACTTTGTATTGTTAGTTGAATATTTTTACTGCTGTAATTGCCTATTGCTCATGTTTGATCTATTCTTACTGTACACCGCCTTGAGTGAATTCCTTCAAAAAGGCGATAAATGAATCCTAATAAATAAATACATAAATGGATTCTGTACTGAACACACCCTGTTGGTACTTTCTGATTTTGCAGAAGACAATGCATCAGAGAAGACGAAGAAGAAGAAAGAACTTCTATTATTATAGCCCAATTTGGCCACATTTCACCTATGGCAGGCTGCTTCAGGGGCAGTGGCTAAAGGGGATTCTAACAACACACCTCCCCTCAATGGCGGTAAGAAACCTGTTGTTGTTTTTTTTTTTGCTCATTTCTCAAAGTCAATGTTTTTTTCTGGTAGAAGTTTTGACAAATAAGGCAGTCACATCACAATTATAAATCTGCTCATCCTTCAGGCCATTGGTTTCACTAACAGTTTTAAGTTGTAATGGAAATAAGTTTGCAACTGTTTCATTGGCAAATCTACTCTCACCTGAAATGGAAGCTTGTTCAATACCATGGCGCTTCTTGAATCGATGCAGCCGCTTTTTGCTTGCCTGGAGTGAGTCCTCACCTTTGAGCCCATTCTTGTATTACTTATTTTGGGGGCCTGAAGGTTTGGTCCACTTAAAGGCATTCTTTTTGATCTTTCTTGGGTAAATAGTGTGGTTGTTGTGGCATCTAATGTTCAATTTGCTGCATACCTGACCCATTTTTGTGTACATCCTGCATCAGAGGCTACATAATTTATGAAATCTTGAAGTTTTTCTCTAGTTTTCAACTATCCTTACCATGTGGATTCAGATATTTCCAAGGTCACATGATACAATGGCTTGTGTCCCTCCATTGTTTATGTGATCGACGGCTACTAGCTTTTTTCTCACTGGGTAGATCACTGATGTTTTTTTTCTCATTCATATTAGCCAGATAGGTCCACAGCCTTATTCACTGCCCTCTCAAGCTGCATGTGACTCTTCTTTCACCTGCCACATTTCTGCAACTTCCATTCAGGTGCATTGAGAAAGAACATGTTACCAATAACCGTGTGTTAAAAATATAAGGCCAAAGCCTTACTGCATGCTAACCAAGTTCACATGTAGTTGGGCCACAGGTAAATAGAACTTTACTGACGAAGTTACACGTGAAAGTGGGAGCCCCAACTTGACTTCACCCTTGCACACGTACACATGTATATGTTAGTATTCAAAACATTTATGTGCATAACATATGCATAAAGGTTAGCACCTGTGTTATAGAACTGCCCCATGTTAAACTACTTGTAGTATAGGATTTGTTCATCTTAATTGACATGTACATTCTTCATTTTTGCATGGCTAGTAAATGCACCTACACTTTAACACACATACAGTATGCATTTACATACATACATATATGTTCATATTTTATTTAAAAGAGAGCCTTGGGTATGCACTACCACATGGAATGTCCTTGGTTCAGTCCTTGAATATAGCCTCCCACTCCCTCGGTTGGCTGGGGATAGGGATGCAACTTAGGCAGAGTTCAGGGATCCTGGGGAGATGAGGAGGGAATCATGGTCATTGCTTAAGAATGACACATATTGACTGGCTCAGTGCCCATGATTGCTGGATTCTGAAAGGAACCACGGTCATCACTGTGGCTAGACTAAGGGGTCCTTATACCAAGCTGTGGTAAGCACTAATATGTTCTTACCCCAACTTAAAATGGCATTTACCGAGGAACTGAGTTTGATTCCCACTTCAGGCACAGGCAGCTCCTTGTGAGTCTGGGCAAGTCACTTAACCCTCCATTGCCCCAGGTACAAATAAGTACCTGTATACAATATGTAAGCCGCATTGAGCCTGCCATGAGTGGGAAAGTGCGGGGTATAAATGTAACAAAAAATAAAAATACCATGGTGTGAACTGAGGCATTCTGTGGTACTTTTGACATGTGCATGAACTACAGGCATGCTAAAAAATAAAAAATATTTTTTTTTACCAAGGGGGCATGCATGGGGGCAGAGAGTGAGTATGTGTGTGCTAATCAGTTAACATAGCTATATTAATGCACGCTAACTGATTAGCACAGGATAAGCTTGTGAGCCCTTACTGTCTTCAAAATAGGTGGTGGTAAGGATTCACTTGCTAATTTAGTACATGGCCATTAAATTGTAAAATGGAGAATCAACCATTTTCTGACCATGGCATAAAGTGTCTTTGGCACATGGAAAATACCAATGTAAGGGAGTGCTAAAGCCACTTTTGCCACAACTTAGTAAAAGGACCCCTAAATATGTTGGAGGCCAGGAGATATATAACAGGAGAAATATCTCAAGGAAGTTGAACATTAAGATTCATGGTGCTAATTCCACCCCCACCCCCAAAACAAAATAAAATGAGAATGCCATTTTATAACTGAAATATTTTAATTGTGAACCAAAAGCGAAATTACTCTGCAGTTGAAAAGGACTATGCTGGAAACACGCTAGATTAAACTTTCAAAGAAAAGAAAATCAACCTAAAGTGACATTGTTGCAAAAATATATTACAAACCTGCAAATATCTGGGAATGGGAACCTGTAAATGAAATTTTCAATGACACTCTAACTTAAGAGGTCTGATTCATATTAATTCCTATAGTTTATTCCTGGTCATAACATCAATCATAAGCTCATTTGACCTTAATATGGCATTAACACTGAATTTACCTGCATTTATGAATCCCCACGTAGAGATTGTAATAACAAATTTTGAAAAGCAGTATTAAATATTAACCTAGAGATTTGTTTTTTTGGCCACAGCAAACTGTGCTGCTTAATGTAGATGGCAATTCTCATTGCTCCTAATTGTGACATGTGGGTTAAAATACAACTGCTTGCTGGATTCAGAAGTGCTTGATGGATTCAGTAAGTTGTAAAGATAAAATCGAGCAGCTTAAAAACAATTTGCAAAAACTTACTCAATTATTGTCTCACCACCTCTGGTGGTCTTTTATATAAATTATTTCTCGTGGAGGGGCATTTTTGATATGCCGACTTTGAACATTTTACTCAAAACGTCCAGAATCTGAATAGCAAATATAGCCATTTTTGAAACAGCAAAACATCTTTTTGTTTTTTTGAAAATGGCCACTTACTAGATGTTTTTGTGCTCTGTGCATTTATCTTGCTGGTCCATTAAAAAAAAAAAAGAAAAAACATTCAAGTGAAAAATGCATGAACTCTAGCCATTGGGATGTAGGAGAAGCCAACATTCTTAATACATTGGCTACACAGACATCTCCACATAGCAGTGGACTTCACCTAAAAGCTCCCAGGTATATATTGCTCCCTTATATTGTATAGTGAGCCCTCCAAAACACACTAAAACCCTATCAGGCTTATTTTCGAAAGAGAAGGGCGCCCATCTTTCAACACAAATCGGGAGATAGGCGTCCTTCTCCCAGGGTCGCCCAAATCGGCATAATCGAAAGCCGATTTTGGGCGTCCTCAACTGCTTTCCGTCGCAGGGATGACCAAAGTTCCCGGGGGCATGTCAGAAGTGTATTAAAGGCGGGACTGAGGCATGCCTAACACATGGGCATCCTCGACCCATAATGGAAAAAAGAAGAGCGTCCCTGACAAGCACTTGGGCGACTTTAATTGGTCCATTTTTTTTACGGCCAAGCCTCAAAAAGGTGCCCAAACTGACCAGATAACCGCTGGAGGGAATCAGGGATGACCTCCCCTTACTCCCCAGTGGTCACCAACCCCCTCTCACCCTAAAAAATACTTTTTAAATATTTTTTGCCAGCCTCAAATGTCATACCCAGCTCCATGACAGCAGTATGCAGGTCCCTGGAGCAGTTTTAGTGGGTGCAGTGCACCTCAGGCAGGCAGACCCAGGCCCATCCCCCCCTACCTATTACACTTGTGGTGGTAATTTGAGCCCTTCAAAACCCACCAGAAATCCATTGTACCCACATCTAGTTGCCCCCTTCACTCCTTAGGGCTATGGTAGTGGTGTACAGTTTTGAGGAGTGGGGTTTGGGGGGGCTCAGCCCACAAGGTAAGGGAGCTATGCACCTGGAAGCAATTTGTGAAGTCCACTGCAGTGCCCCCTAGGGTGCCCAGTTGTTGTCCTGGCATGTCAGGGAGACCAGTGCACAACGAATGCTGACTCCTTCCATGACCAAATAGCTTGGATTTGGTCGTTTTTGAGATGGGCGTCCTCGGTTTCCATTATTGCCGAAAATTGGGGACGACCATCGCTAAGGACGACTATCTCTAAGGTCGAACTAAATTTCGCAATTTGGGCATCCCCGACTGTATTATCGAAACAAAAGATGGACGCCCATCTTGTTTCGATAATACGGGTTTCCCCGCCCCTTCGCCAGGATGTCCTGCGAGGACATCCTCAGAAAAACTTGGGTGCCCCTTTCGATTATGCCCCTCCACGTGTACCCAACTGTATAATACAACAGCCCTTATGGCTGCAGGTGTCACCTATATGTGGGTACAGTAGGTTTTCTTTGGTGGGTTTTGGAGGGTTCACACTTTCCACCACATAAGCCAATCCAGGCTTCAAGAACCCGGCAACCCCCCCCCCCCCCCAAAAAAAAAATAATAATGTTTTTAATAATGTTCAATGGATTTTTCCTTCAGGAATCTGTCCAAACCCCCCTTAAACTCTGTAAGGCCAAGTGGATTATAAGCCTGGGTCCCCTTCTCCACAGTGCACTGCACTGACCACTAGGCTACTCCAGGGACCTGCTTGCTGCTCTAATAGGATTGGCTATAACATCTGAGGCTGTCAAAGCCTGGTATGTACTTTTTCTTTTACATCTTTGGGGAGTGGGAGTGGGTCAGTGACCATTGGGGATGTAATGGGGGGGGGAGTCATTCCTTTATTCCTCCAGTGGTAATCTGGTCAGTTAGGGCATTTTTTGTTGCTTAGCTGTTATTAAAACAGGTCTAGCTCAAAATGTCTTAGTTTTAATCCTGGATGTTTTGGTTTTGTTCCATTATGACTGAAAAATGTCCAGCTCGTAGAAACTTGCATGTGTAAATTCAGGTGTATTCTGGATTTGGGCATTCAATTTAATCAGTTAACAAGCCAGTCATCACCAATAATTTACCATTTAACAATCAATTATTGATACTAATTGGCTTCAATTAGAATTTACATGCACAACTTGCTAACCATATTCTGTACAGCATTCCAGGTCCTAAGCGCAGAGTGTTTATTTTATTTTATTTTTTGAAGAGGTGTATCAAGGATGGAGAATGGGCATAGATGACATCACCACCATGATAACTGGTTAGCGTGCCCATAATGTGGGAGCCTTTTGTGCTTCCTAAATAGGATGCGGTAAGTGCTTCCATGGAATTTTTTTTTTTTTCAAAAGGCCGTGTGATAACAGTGCACTGCTGGAAATAAAACAAATAGGGGAAAGCCCTTTTTGATGGCCATGCTAAAAATAGGCTTTGTGTGTGGGAAAGGCCCCCCGTATGGATGGATATGGATATAGGGCAGGAAGAAAAAGTTAGGAGCTTAACACTGATGTTCAGCACTAGGGCTCATAATGGTTTGTTTTTTTTACTAAGCCGCAATAGCGTTTTTAGCTCACAGTAGAAATCAGCTGGTAGTAAATGCTGAGATGCCCTTTATATTCCTATGGGTGTCTCGGCATTTACTGCCAGCTGATTTCTACTGTAAACTAAACGCGCTACCACGGCTTAGTAAAAGACCTTCCAAACTGAGGCAAATGAATAACGGTCCTAAACTTACAAGCATAACTTTTAAACTCCTAAATTTGGCTGGAAACAGGGGACAAATTTAGGAACCCAGCTTTTTTTAAAATAGAATATCGGGCTCAATAAACATATCCTACGCACCTACCATCAATCCATGTTAAGTGTCTGCAGTCTTACAGTCAAAGACCAATCCAAACACATCTACACCCACTAGTTATTTTTCTGAATTTTGCAATGAAAGCCATCAGTTTCAAGTCCAATGCAGTTTATTCCATTTTGTTGATATTACCACTGAAAAAAATTATGTTTCTAGCTTCAGCCAGGTACATGTTTGAAATTGAGGGGATATGATGTAAACAAGCTCTGCTGGACCCAAGGAATGGGGATGTTTATAAATTTTTAATGCTGCATTGATATACTGTGGGGATCTCTGCATAGTGTTCAATAGAATAAAATCAGAATTTTGAATTTTATTTATCTAATGCACAGGAATGCAATTCAAAGCAGCTGAGCATTGAAGAATATGGACAAAATGCAATGCACTATTTGTAAAGCCTTTAATCAATTTTTTGGAAGCTTCAGAAATAATGAATTACAAAGTCCAACCATGACAAAACTAGGTCTTGCAAAATAGTACTGAAGTCATTAGGGGAATAAATCATTTTCATCCACATAGTATCTACCATGTGAAGCATGCACCACATAACACTTTACCTCTGTTCCTTTATGGACAGAGATGAATCCTATAATTTGCCCTAAGCTATATATTTAGGAAGATACTATGAAAGGGGAAATGGGACTTGATATACCGCCTTTCTGAGGTTTTTTGCAACTACATTCAAAGTGGATTACACATATTCAGGTACTTATTTTGTATCAGGGGCAATGGAGGGTTAAGTGACTTGACCAGAGACACAAGGAGGTGCAGTGAGAATTGAACTCTACTCCTCCATTCCAAGTGATTGCTGCTAAAACAGGATTGCGCAGTTTCTGGACTCCATTGGCTCAGAGGAACTGAGACAGCATAGTGTTACTAGAGAGTTGGATCAGTGAAGAGTGCTAGATAAAGGCAAGGGAGGGCCTACGAGCGTGTAGCGCTCACCACATCGGCACTATCACCTGGCTAGCCTGTGAGCCAGGTGGTAATTCTGAATTTAACATGCGCCAAATCCCGTGGTAGAAAATAATTCTCTATTTTCTACCATGGGCCGCATACCCGATGGTAAACAGCAGTTGGCATGCGCTGCATGTTTACCGTGCGGGAAGCGTGAGACCTTACCGCTAGGTCAATGGGTGGCAGTAAGGTCTTAGGCCAAAAATGGACACATGCTGGTTTCAATTTTTAGCACACGTCCACTTTCCAGCTCCCTAAAAAAAGGCCCTTTTTCATAGATTTGGCAGTGGCGTAGCCAGAAGGCAAATTTTTGGTGGGCCAGTGGGTAGATTGGGTGGGCATGCATGTCCTCTTCCCCTAACACCCCCCTCCCCAACTTTAAAAATTATATTCTTAGCTAGCAAAGATATCCAGCCCTGCCAGCTGAAGACATTCACAACCCACCAAGTCATGTTTAGACAAGGGCAGCAGTTAAAGGCAGTGCTCTGAGCCACTGAAACCAGCACCCCAGGCATGCTTAGTTCTCTCACATATATTGAACAGACATGAGAATTGAGAATGCCTGTGGTACAGGTGACTGTAAACTAATAGAAATATATAGATAAAAATTCAGCTGAATCCCCAAGAAACCAGACTCTAGCATGTAGTACAATATGAGGGGGAAGTAGTTGCAATCAGGGCAACTGATCTGGGCCCCAAGCCTGCCTGGAGCTAAAGAAGGAACATCCGGGTAACAAGCTTTGGGGTCCCTTCCCAAATTTCTACCTTGGGCCCTAGTGATGTCTAACACCAACTCTATACATTACAAAAACTGATATATTCCCATCACTAAATAGAAAATAAAATAATTCTTTCTACCTTTGTTGTCTGGTCATTTTATTTTTCTGATTACGTGGTCCCAGTCTCTGGTTTCTATGTTCCTCTGTCTTCTCAACTCTTTTTCTATATCTCCTGTCCATTTGACATTTCTTCTCTCTCCATCATCCATCTCCCTTCTGTGTTCTTGTAATATCCTCCCCTGTGTCCAGCATCTGTTTCCTTGCTTTTACCCTTCCACAGGCCCAGCATCTCACCATTATGGCCCTGCCGTTATCATTCTCCATGTCCAAATCTTCCCCATTCCTTCCCTCATGCACAGGATCCCCTCTGGCCTGTCTCTCCCCTGTGTCTGGAATCTCCACCTATTCCTTTTCTCATCCAGAATCTTTCACCCATTCCTTCTCTTGTGTCCAGCAAACCCTCTCTGTGTCCTATCCCTCCCTGTGTCCAGAATCTCCTCCATTCCTTCCCTCAGGCTCAGCACCCTCTCTCTGTATCCCCCCCCCCCCAATCTAGCATCTCCTCTTTATTTCCTTATCCTCCTAAACCGCTTACATCTTTCCTCTAGGTCATATTTCCTGGCTGGACAACCACCCCTCCCATCACATTACATCACTTCCCCTCCCCTCTCTCCATCAGCTCTCCTCCAGATCTTTCTGTCCCCTGCAACAGCTCCCTTCCTTGCAACCCCGCCAGCCCTTCAGCAGTAGCTGCCACTGGATCCCCCAAAGACCTGCAGGCAGCCGTGATGTCATCATCAAAAGCAGCACGACACCTCCCAGTCGCATACGCGCTAACAGCTCTGCAGGATCCCAACCTTATGGAAACAGGAAGTTTGTTTTCTAAGGGGCGGGACACTGCAGATTCATCAGCATGCATGTAGCTAGGAGATCCCGTGCTACCTTCAGATGAAGAAATTGCTACTGCCTGCAGGTCTTTACATGATCTGGTGCAAACAGCGATGCCAGCAGAGAAGACAGTGAAACTGGCAGTCGGCAGAAAACCAGCACTTACAGTGGCTTGATTTCTGTTGTGCTGGCTTCTCAAAAACTGTCAAGATCTGGAGGTCCCATTCTCAAGGCTCAAGCAGACTGCACGCTCCACTGCAGGCAAGAAAAATTAGACAGATTGGAGGACAGAGGGCTGCTGTTATTCACTGCCGCTGTGCCAACTGACGCTAATTGGAGGGTCAGAAAGAATGGATGGGCCTGAGCTGTGATTGGATGTGCCTGGGCCTATCCAGGCCCACCCACAGCTATGCCCCTGAGATGCGGTAAAAAAACAGCCTAGCGCATGCACAAAAGATGCGCTCACACTAGCACAGGCCACTTTTTTACCACAGCTTAGTAGAAGGACCCCTTAGATTTCAGCAAAGCTTTTGACATGGTTCTATACAGGTGACTTATAAACTTAGCACACCTGGTAAGAACCCTAAAGTGACTGACTGGGTACGAAACTGTTTGAAAGTGATGTGACAAAGGGTAATGATAATGTGGAGCTCAGTCTGATGTACTGACTGCTTGTCTTTTCATTCCCACTTTAAAATTCTTATTCTTACTCATCATGCCATTCATCAATCAACACTGGTGTTTACAATGAATCTGCAGACCCTCACATCCCAATGCAAATGCTAAAATCCTTACAGAAATTCATGCTATCTGTCCCTCATCGTTAAATACTAGATTGGAATCTGCGTAGTTGTCTGCCTTATACAGCGCATCCCTTTGGAATGCTAGTCCTTTGTATTTGAGGTTTGAACCCTCATACTTATGGTTCAAGGCTGCCCCAAAACTTGGCTTTTTTGCCTAGCTCTCGGGGATGAAGGCTAAGGGACTGGGTTCCTTATCATGGAATATTGTACAATAAGACAAAATGATGCCTTTCTTGTGTTACTAATATCTTTCCTTTTCCCCTTTCTTTTTCAAAGGGGTTCTTGTCTTAGAATAGTCTATTAGGTGACCCTTACCTCAAGGACTATGGAATATTTAGGGCTCTTTCACACACAAGAACACAATAAATGACAACAGATAAGGGCCCACACAGTCCATTCAGTTTGCTCATTAAGGAGGCCAGAACCACACCTGTGAATCTGTGCAGGCCTGAGTCACCCATGCTTAAACGCTGGTTGTCATGTCTCCACCATGCCAACCAGATAGGCAGCCAAACATGATGTAGTCTTGTTTATACCCACATATCATTCCAAGTATTACTGACAGTATTCAACTTACAGTCAAGATGTCTTCCCCTCCCCCCTAAGCTGCACAGCACCCTCACTCACAGCACATGATCTACAACACTGGAGTTGCCGAAGCTTCACTTGTCTTTTGCAATTTGTGGGACACAGACTGTAGACGTCTGTCCAGCATCAGCCCTGGTTCCTCCAGTGCTGGAGATGCTGAATCTTCTTTCAGCCTTGTCATTTGTGGAAAACAGACCATAGAAGTCTGTCCAGCATCAGCCTCAGTTCCCACTACTCTTGCCCAAGATAACACCTCAACAGCCATGTTGTGTTTTCATCTTTCTATTTAGGCATCCTCTATGTCTATGCCACACATTTTTAAATTCACTCACAATTTTTGACTCTACCACCTTGCCTGGAAGGGAGTTCCAAGCATCTACTACCCTCTCTGTGAAAAAGTATTTCCTGATGTTACTCCTAAGTCTACCTTCCTGCAACCTCCATTCATGTCCTCTAGTTCTACTGCCCCTACTCCTCTGGAAGAGATTTATTTGAATATTAATAACTTTCAAGTACTTAAATGTCTTTAAATGTCCATATCATACCACCACTCGCTCTCCTTTTCTCTAGCATATACATATTTAAGTCCTCCAGTCTTTTGTAATGCATCCCATGGCACAAATCCTGTACCACTTTTGTTGCCTTCTTCTGAACCACCTTTTTATGTCCTTGAATAGATAAGGCCTCCAAAACTGGACTCAGTAATCCAAGTGGGGCCTCACCAATGACTTGTACAGGGGCATCAACACCTTTCTTCTGCCTCTTGCTCAGCAGCCTTGCATTCTTTGGGTAACAGGCACCACTTTGTCACATTGTTTCACTGCCTTGAGATCCTAAGACACTAGGGGGCTCTTTTACAAAGGTGTGTTAGACTCTATGCATGTGCAGCATGTGCCAAAATGAGACTACCACCAGGCTACCGCGCCCCCTGGTGGAAATTTCAGATTCACTGCGTGCCTGTAATGCCTGAATGATTAATTAATTAATTTCCTCCCACTTGCAACCTTTCTGGTGGTAATTGGCAGTCGGGACATGCCGACCAGTCACCGCGCATGTAGCACATAAGCCCCTACCGCTAGATCAATGGGTGGCATTAAGGGCTCAGGCGGTTTTAGGTGTGCGCTGGTTTCAGTTTTACTGCAAGCTCTTTTCCTGTCCCATTACAAAAAGCCCTTTTTTGCAGATACGGTAAAAACTGTCCTAGCGCGTGCCAGAAACACACACCTACACTACTGCAGGCCACTTTTTACTGCAGCTTAGTAAAATGATCCCTATCACCACAAGGTCTCTCTCCTGATCCATGCATGTTAGTCTCCCACTCCTAGAATATACTGCTCTTTTGGATTTCTATATCCCAAGTGCATCACTTTGCACTTCTTCACATTAAGTTTTAACTAACAAACATTCAATCATTTCTATCCTCTGAGTAGACTCCATTTACCACCACCTTCTGCCAGCTGTCCAATCCAGTTTACCACTTCATGTCCTAGCCTGCTGAGTTTATTTATGAGCCTCCTATGAGGGACTGTGTTAAAGGCCTTACTGAAATTCAAATAGACCATATCCAGCACATGTCTACTATCCAATTCTCTGATCACTCAGTCAAAGAAACTGATCAGATTCATTTGGCACAATTTTCCTTTGATGAAACCATGTTGACTCAGATCTTGTAACCCGCTAGATTCCAGGAAACTCACTATCCTATCCTTGAGCAGCGCCTGCATTACCTTTCCAATCACTGAAGTAAGGCTTATCGGCCTATAGCTTCCCATTTCTTCTCTGTCTCCACTTTTGTGAAGAGGGCCACATATGGTCTTCTCCAATCCCGGGGAACTTTTCCTGTCTCAAAAGATTTATTAAATAAATCTTTAAGGGGACCTGTCCGAGCCTCTCTGAGCTCCCTCAAGATTCTAGGATGGAGCCCATCTAGACCCATGGCTTTGTCCAATTTCAGCTTTTCAAGTTGTTCATAAATGCTTTCTTCTGTAAATGGTGTAATATCAACTTCATTTTCATATGCACCTTTATCAGATAACCAAAATCCCATTCTAGGATTTTCTTTGGTGAAGACAGAAGTATTTGTTAATCACATCTGCTTTTTCTTCATTATTTTCCACATAGCAGTTCATAGCATCTTTCAGTCTCACAATTCCATTTGCAGCCTTCCTCCATTCACTAATATAGTGTGCGCTAATGGACATTAGTGTGCGTTAAGTCTCATGTGGCCTACAGGTATAAAATAGGACTTCCAGCAGTTAGTGCGTGGTAAGGTTTAGTAAAAAGCCTCTTCACTTTTTCTTGGTTTTCTCCCCTCCTTCATTTAGCATATGCATTTTGTTCTCCAAGGAGTTAGTTCTCTCCAATGGAAGGGATTTTTGTTCAAGGCCCAGAAATAGATTCTACAATTCACCACAAATACTCAAACACTGGCATGGGGTGCTCTGACCAACTTTACTGAAGACTTGAGCAAAACATACAGGGGCTGATATTCAGCAGGAGATAATCAAGTATCTCCTGCTGAGTGAGTGGACCCAGGATTTCAGGTGCACATAACTGGATAGTGCTGCTAGAAATCTGGGGATACTACCACAGCACTATCTGGTTAGTGCCAGGGTAGTCCAGTGGTGGAGTCAGGAGTTACCAGGGTACTGCCAATGTTCATGTCACTATCTGGTACCACTATTGAATATCAGCAGTATCTACATAATTCCTGGCAGGTTACCGCCTGCCTTGATGTTCAGTGCTGTTACCCAGAAAGGTGCTAGCACTAAGAGCCTCTTTTACTAAGTGGTGGTTAAGCCCAACGCGGGCTTACCGCTTATTAAACATGAAGTACCACCGGGTTACCACAGCAGCCCGGTGGTACTTCCCACCCCTAGCGCGCTGTCATATCCAGTACTACAAAAACATAGTTAAGGTGCTGGCATTTTCACCTAGTTTCAGCAGGCATAAATGCAGGTGACTTTATGTAGGTGTGGATCAGGTGCTTAGGAGCTATTCTATAAAGTGCAGATGCCCTTTATAGAATAGCGCTCGATGCATCATTTTTTTCTGCGCTGATTCTTTGGCATGATTTACTGAGTCTAGTCCAAAGTGAACAAATGCAGGCATGTTTCAAAGGGGATCAATAAGCACCTGGTATTAACTAAAAGGAAATGGAAAAGGAAAACTCCTAGTTCAATGCCAAAATAAATCATAGGAAAACAGCGAGGTAAATCAATTTTCCATTGGCTTGATGTTTTAAGGTGTTTAATTAACCAAATGCATACTAGCCACTGCACATACCCAGCCTACAGGTTTTTGTTTGTTTTTTACCCTTAGTCTCTGCATCAGTTTTGAAGATGGAAATTTGTATATAATTTCACTTTGAAATTTGCCTAAGCATTTCAAATCTAGTAAAGCCAAAAATGGCAGTACTAATCTGTGTGTAGTCTGGCGTGACAGTTGATAAGCCTTACAAGCCTTTGCTAAGAATATTTCACTTGGATATATTGTAAGGTTATCTCCAGAGCATGTGAAAAAATACTAGAGATTCATGCCTTAGTGAACGATTAAAATATTTGTGTTCCTTTAAGTGTATTTTTCAATAATAGAATACAACTAATATTTGTACCATGGCCATATTGATTACTGTTCTAGATCTCTGTCACAATGGCCAAAAGAAAGTATTGATTCAAATTTTTCTTTAATGGTTTCCTTCATTTATTGTAGCTCAGAAAAGAAGAATAAAATATAGATAGGCACTGCAAGAAATGTTTTTATGTAATGCAATTGTGGTTGATCAATCATAAACAAGTAAAGGAAGATTAGAGTTAAATATTTTAAGCATGCAAATGTAGAAAATAACAGCAATAAAAGACTATTTGTTCCACTTGCTCTGCCCCCTTTTTGCCTGCCCATTGTGTACTGTCACAACTTTTACTTAATCTCTGGTCTATTCCATTGCGACCATAATATAAGTCACGGACAACAAAAAACATTGGAGACAGAAGCAACTACAGAATCAACCTCAGCACTCTTACAGCAAAAGGGAAGGAGGGAGCAGCAAACAGAATATTATCCTCAGCATTCTAGGCAGTTGGCAGTGAGCTATTGGGCATGGATGGATTAAAAGAGAAGCTGGAACTGGAAAAGACAACAGACCTGACTCTCCTACTCTATTGACAATTCCAACCTATTTTATTTCAATCATTGTAAAATGCTTATAAAATGCTTAGATTTTGAATTTGATGAGCAAAATATCAAACAATAAATAAACCTGAAACTTGATCATGCAAGTGCCTTTAAAAATACCTAACAATTGGAACTTAACATCCTGTGGTAGTTTGGTATTTTAAGGTAGAACAGTATCTTGCACCCAGAGTACAAGTGGAAGTAACATCTGGAAAAATAGATTAAACCCCTAGCAACTGCCCACGCTGTGACATCCCCTCCCACCCACCACTAAAATTTCAGTCCCATGTATATCTAAATTCTAAAGCTCCTTTAACCTCTAATGGAAGTTTGTTGTTAAAATATTGGGGGACCTATTTATTAATGTACATTAATGTGTAAAATGATCAATTTGGCACTTAATGCATATTAAGGACTCAGTTCTATCAATTACACCCAAATTTGGGTGCTGATAAAAATGAGCACTAAGCACTGTTCTATAAATTGCACTCAAGGTTGGGTGCCGTTTATAGAATAGCGTTTGGTGCTGGGATCTGTGCCTGAGAATTTACACCAACTAAAACCTGGTGTAAATTTTTGCCCTTAAATTAGACATGCAAATTCCAGTAATGCTTCTGATCCATCCATGCCCCTCCCATGGCCACACCCCCTTTTCAGATCCACAAATCTCAGCACCTAAAGATGTACATGCAAATTTTAATTAATGCCAATAGGTGCCAAAAATTGATTATTAGTATCCACTTATTGGCACTAAATGGCTCATTTATCAATTAAATTCCACATGCAATTATGAGCACCATATATAGAATTGGGGCATAAATATACATTAATGTTCACTTAAGCATTACCAATGTCAAAAAATGTGATTATTGCATGTAAAATTTTAACAAACTGTGCAACAAATGTATCTAACTCAGGGGGTTATACTGTTAATACTGCATCAATGCATACTCATTTATACTCTTATCCCCTGAAATTCTAACACACTCAAACCTTAATCTACAGGTAAAAATGTTATAACCAACGTTCTCTAGCTATTGTTCTGTAATCCTATCAGTATCCGATGTTCTTCCACTATTCCATTGTTCTGTTCCATTGTTCTATTCCCTTTGCGATACGTAGACTTTGTTTTCACTTTACTCCTCACAATGTAACCATAATCGAGTTGTAACAAATTGTACTTCCATCAATACAATGTATTGTAAGCCACACTGAACCCGCAAATAGGTGGGAAAATGTGGGATACAAATGCAATAAATAAATAAAAAATAAATAAAGCTTAGTTGGAGTTATCTGCAACATGGCCCATGTTATTCTTAAGGGCCCTGCTACAGATAACTTGAGTTAAGCTTTAGTAAATGACTCTCTCATTAATTTTAAACTGGATTCAGCCTTGCAATCTATGTTAAACCTAAGAAAGATGACTAAATATCAAGAGCTTTGGCTGGGAGCACTGGCAGGGTAATGTGACCTAGCACTTCCAAGAAAAAGGAGCTTCAAGCCATAAGATCCTCCCCTCCCTTGAGAGCCTTTACCTTCCCTGTCTCCCCCACCAGAAACAAAAAGGATTTTAGCAATGTCAACCCCTGCCATAAAAGAGGTGTTTAGATCCATACATCACCCACCCCTCCCCCCTCTCAGAACTCAATCCATTAAAAGTTAACTGTGGCTGAAAATTGAGGGAAAAAAAAGCCCTTTGATATCTGAACCTGTACTTGTAGTGTGCAGAATCAGGAAGTTATATTCCAACCTGTCCTCAGTAGTGATCATCAGGGACTAATCCCCAAATTGTCACACCCTCACCTGCTCTCTGTGGTCTCCAGCAGAATTCCTTACTAAGAAAGATCTATTTACTTCCTGGAAACCCAACACTTCCATTATAGCCCTGCAAGAAGGTGCTGGCTGATGTCATCATTTCCTGTCTGGAAGTATTTAAGGAAATTGCTGACTCCCAGCCAGTGACTTTTGCAACAGGTCTTCAAAGTGCTCTAGTGTATGTTGCAGCCTTGTTCCAATTTATTTCCTGCTCCTGCTCTTGCTCTATGTTCCAGCCTTGTTGTTGCCATACTTCCAGCCTTTCTCCAGTCCTATTTTCATGCTCCAGTTCTGTCTTCAGTCCAGCCTTGTCTGGGTGTCTTGCCCGCTGCCTCTCCAATCGGTTCAAAACTCTGCTGCCCGTCTCGTCTTCCGCCAGGGTCGCTTTACTCATACTACCCCTCTCCTCAAGTCGCTTCACTGGCTCCCTATCCGTTTTCACATCCTGTTCAAACTTCTTCTACTAACCTATAAATGTATTCACTCTGCTGCTCCCCAGTATCTCTCCACACTCGTCCTTCCCTACACCCCTTCCCGTGCACTCCGCTCCATGGATAAATCCTTCTTATCTGTTCCCTTCTCCACTACTGCCAACTCCAGACTTCGCACCTTCTGTCTCGCTGCACCCTACGCCTGGAATAAACTTCCTGAGCCCCTACAACTTGCCCCATCCTTGGCCACCTTTAAATCTAGACTGAAAGCCCACCTCTTTAACATTGCTTTTGACTCATAACCACTCGCCTCCACCTACCCTCCTCTCCTCCTTCCTGTACACATTAATTGATTTGATTTTTGTCTATTAGATTGTAAGCTCTTTGAGCAGGGACTGTCTTTCTTCTATGTTTGTGCAGCACTGCGCACACTGTGTAGCGCTATAAAATGCTAAATAGTAGTAGTAGTAGCCAACCCTCAGGTTGGCTAGGTAGCATCAACTCGACTGCAGCCCAAGGGCTCACCCTGAGTCATGGCACAAATTTATTTCTTTATCTATGCATTCTTGTATCCCACTATTATCCCAAAACAAGTTTTGGTTCAAAGTGACTTACAACTTACATTTTTGTGTAGATTGCAGTTTACATTTACATAACAATTTGCATTTTAATGAAGTTACAATAGTGTTGTGCAATGTTGAGAGGGCTTCAATAGTTATTCACAGATTTTTGAAGAGATAGATTTGAAGAGGAAAAGATAGTGGTAGCTTTTGTATTTAGTTGTAGAGTATAGGTGACATTTATTCATATAGATTTTGAAGAGGTAGATTTCAAGAGGAAATCCCATGAGAAGGGAGCTTTAGACTTACCAAGTCACAATTGGTTTATGCAGTCCTTTGTTCTTGTTGACTACCTCTAAAGTGCCCAGATTATCTTTCATTTGAATGTGGAATTTAATCTTTGCCTTTGTCCATCTTGTCAAAAATGCCTGACCCAGTTTATCATAGTGCAGTTGGATGAAGGACATGGAAATTGCTATGGCAAATACATTCCAGCTTCTCTGTTAGATTAAGACAGTTGTAGACCTGCTGGAGATCATTGATAGAGCTTTGTTAAGCCAAAAAAAACTGTACTGTTAAAGGTATGAATGGTTGATTGGCCTTAATAGGAATTAATATTAGGACTCTGGAAGACAAAGCACTGTTTGAGAATGAAGTGTAAGAGGCAGAAAAGGAGTTTGATAAGGAAGGGTAATATGGCTCTCTCTCTCTCTCTCTCTGTATATATATATATATATATATATATATATATATATATATATATATATATATATATATATATATATATATTCTACTTATACTCAAATAGGGATGAAGGACAAACAAATAGAGGGGTTTAGTTCATTTTAACATGGGATTTTCCTACGCACTAAACCCAGATTTAACGTGGCACTTTTTTTTTTTTGCAGGTCAAGCACTAATGTTCACATTAGCATATGAGACCTGAAAAAAATTAATACGGGAACACTTACCACCTCCGATTTAGGAGGTGTTAAGTACTCCCTTGTTAACCCTACATTATCCAGTTAGCATGTGCTAACCCCCACTCTCCACCCATGATATGCTACTTAAAATATATATATATATATTTTTTTTTTTAAATAGTTAACACGTACTTAGCAAACAAAACAGGGAGATGCTTTGAAGAATTTTGTGGTAAGCCTATTCTCACATGCTAACAGTACATTAGGGCTTAATACCCTTTAGTTAAATGGCCTCAGAATCAGATACAATTTTATATTATAATATGAGGTAAAATAAGAAAATAAAATATTATATCATGATACTTGATATTTAATACTAATGACATATAGAACCAAAATAAACTAATAAACCATAATTTGATCAAAATTCAAATTGTAAGAACAAAAATATCTTCAATTTCTTGTTAAATATCATGCAGATGTATTCTAACTTCAATTCTGAGGCAGATGTTTCCAGGTTTTGTGGCCTAGATTTCTTAATGTAAAATCACACACAATGATTAGTGAAAAGTGACAAGCCCCAGAAAGTTTCAGTAACACATTATCCCTTGAGCACAATGCATAAATTGATAATAAGAGAAATAAACAAACAAACATGTAGGAGCAATACCTGTCAAAACTTTGAAGATAATATTCATTAACTTAAACTGAATAGTTAAGTGAATTGGTAAGCAGTTAAGATTATTGGGAGAAGAGTTATTGTCTCCCATCTCTTATGATTTACTATCAGCTTAACAGCAGTATTCTCTATAAGATGTAAATAACTTAAGATCCTTTTACTAAGCTGTGGTAAAATGGGGCCTATGCCAGTGTTGGCACATGTTTTTTTTTTTAATTTTTTATTTATGCTTTATTCAAATTTACATTTATGCAATACAACATAAATCGATCAAGACAAAAATAAAGAAAATTCAGTTCAAAGCGGAAATTATCCAACATTATATCGACCACAAATTATGATCCAAGATCTAGGAAAATAACTGTAAAATCAAAGAATAATCAATTTAAGTGAACAGAGAGAGGTGATGGTAAATCGCAGCCGAGTAGTGCCTAATACAGTGCCTATTACAACATTATTCTTTAGAGGAAATAAATTCTTTTAATTTTTCTGGGTCAAAAAAAATATATGATATGGAATTAATAGTAATAAGACATTTACAGGGAAACTTCAATTGAAAGGTTCCACCTAAACGGAGAACTCTTTCTTTTAACAGCAGGAAAACTTTTCTTCTTCTCTGGGTATCCTTGGAAAAATCTGTATTTTTGACCCAAGAAAAGTGGAGTTCATATGGCGAAAATAAAGTCTCAGGATATGGCACATGTTTTTGATGCATGCTGAGGCCCCCTTTTGCTGCAAGGGGTAAAAGGCTATCTTTTTCTAAGGATAAGAAATGGTCAAGGTTGGTGTCATCCTGTGGGAGATCCTTTCTTAAGTTGAGGATCTTCTCTTTGAAATATCTGGCCAACTCTGCTGTTGATGGAGGATCGTCATTCGTTGTGACCAGTGATTTGGTGTTTGCTCCCCTAGGCTGCTCTCTCTTTCCCCCTAATTTCTCTGTCCTATTTTGATTGTAGTTTCTTTCCTTTGCAATTTATTAGTATGCAAACTGTTCTGATTGTGCCCATGGAAAGATGGTATAGCAAGCAACAATTAAACACAGACATAAACATAATGAGAAGATGGTAACCTAACAGTTTCTCACCTGCTGAAGTAGAACTGGTGATATCCCTTGATAAACAATCAGAAGTATATCACTGGAAATATAGAATAAAACTATGAGTCAATATGAGAATATCAACAATAATAACACAACAACATTTTTGATGAAAATTTCCAGGAGTATAGCTCATTAGTATGTAGTAGCAACAGCAACAACAAAGAGTACATGATTTATAGAAGCATAAACTATTGAGAGCAAGAATCCATTTTAGCAGATGCATAAATTGTAGTTCAGGGGGGTGAGTATATGTGCATTGACAGAGTAAAAGGGGAGGAGGATACATAAAAGTATATTAAGGTGTGAAGAACAGAGTATGGAAAGGGAGTAAATATCTTATAGTTAAGGTAATTAAAAACAATGGGTGAGAGAAACCATCCTGATGCAACCAATGATTTTCTTAGGGCACAAGGATATTTCCACCTTACAGTTTTTCAAAGGATAACTGTTAACCTTTCCATAATACATTTTTGATAGCAGTTTCAAGTTACCTTAAAAAGGTTTAAACATTAATTAATGACAGATATTAAATGCTGCCTTGTATATATGATAAATGCAGTCTAATGAAATTTACTCAGACAGCCAAAACCAAGAAAAATTTGTGATGCCACAGGCGACTATTGAACATGGTCAAATTATCATGTCTGTAATTTCAATATATAAATTCCTGTTAAAATTTTTACCTGAAGTATTTTAAACCTATTCCATATCTGTAGATAAAGGATATTATAGAAAGCGTTAAGATCAGTGTTTGTGTTATTCTGCATTCAGTCAATGGCACTAAGAAGTCATCTTATATTTTAAAGCATGACCAGAAAGCATCATTGCAACCAATATATGATCATAATTACTAAGCCATGTTAAAAAGTGGCCTGTGCTCTTTTTATTGCTAAGGCCACTTTTAACGTGCAATAAAATGGCCACAATTTCTATTTTTTCATTCATGGCCACAAGTTAATTTCCCAATTAGCATGTGGTCATTAACATATGAGCCCTTACCTCCATCTATTTACTAGGTAGTAAGGCCCCCGTGCTAACAGCACATAGCAATTTACCTGTGCTACCTGATTAGCACCGGGCATGCCTACTCTCTGCCTCTAAACATGTCCCCAAACTAAAAAATATTTTATATTTTTTAGCACAGGATTGGTGTATGCCATTCCCAGAACTATAATGGGATGCCTGAGTACGTCCCGCTGTAGTGCCTTTTTAGCATGCGGGAGGTAAGTGTTAGTACTTACCACTGCTTTGTAAAAGGGCCCCATAATTATTTTGAAAGAGATAGGTAAAAACTGGAGGTAGGCATCGATTTAAATTTTAATTGCTAGCATGTGATAAAATATTTTAATCTTGTGCTTAATTGCACAACCCTTCCGACAGTGCAGAGAGTAAAGGTGCACCCAAACACCTCAAAATATACCACAAATGTTATTTATACCCAGACTAAATAGCATTGCAAATTGTGAATCAGTAATAATCCTCAATGATGTACTAAGCATTTTCCTATTAAAAACATGGAAGAAACCCAATAAGCACATCAGGCCCTATTAGTATGCAGCACAATAAGTGAGCTACTTAAGAAAGACTAGATGTTCATCCCTGAACAGTTTCTTCCAGAACATATTTTATGCTTACAACAATTTAACTGCTGTTTATATATTTTGCATTTATTCATAAGGCTCATTTGGTAACTCAAGGCAAGTTGTTGAATATTCAAGTAAAACTGGTATTTTCCTTTTCCTAGAAAGCCTACAATCTAACTGGCCAATATTCAACTGGCAATGGTGAACATTTTTTTTAAACACTTGCCATTTCTGACTACGTTAGACCAAGATATTCAATGCTATGTCATGTGCAGGAACTGATATTGAATATCTGGCCTGAACCAGATAGGAAGTAGTTCCATACGACAATTAAGTCTCAGCAGAATATCGACCAGGATCTGCATAAAAGTATATGGCCAGGACTGATCCCTTCCCTCCTGAATTCAATCCCCCAGAAGAGCCTGTGGCCACCTCAACAAGGATCCCTCACTCTCTATTGCCCCCCCCCCGGACCCATTTTCCAATTCCTGGTGGTCTAGCAGAGAAAGGGCAGGAGTGATGCCCACTCACTCTTGTCCACTTCAAAATGACTTCCATAACCTCTAGTGTCAGCTTTGTGATACCATGAAGTACAGTACAGCAAGACTGTCATTAGAAGTTGTGGTAAACATTTTGAAGTGAGAGCTGCAATGGGCAGGAGTGAGTGGGCATTGCTGCTGCTCAGGGAAATTGGAAGAGAACAGATGCTTTTCCGGAGATGGAACCAGGCTGCTGGCGCTAACTTTTAAAAAGGAGATAGAGGAACTTTAAATCTGGCAGTTGCCTAGGAATGCATGATTCTGTGTGAAGGATACTATTGAAACAGGACATTTAGTGAATTCCAATAGAGAGGTTTCAATAATGGTGCAAGAAATTTCAAAGCAGCTTATATAGGTGAGGAACAAACACAATTTGAAGTGTCTATATACAAATGCTAGAAGCCTAAAAAAATAAGATGGGAGAGTTGGAGTATATAGCACTAAATAAAGAGGTAGGCATAATAGGCATCTCAGAAACCTGATGGAAGGAGGACAATCAATGGGACACTGTGTTATCAGGGTACAAATTATAGCGCAATGATAGAGTAGATCAAATTGGAGTAGGGGGGTTATGCTATTTGTTAAAGAGAGAATTGAGTTAAACAAAATAAATATTCTATATGAAACAGACAGCAGTGTGGAATCCTTGTGGATAGAAATTCCATGTCAAGGGAAAGAGTATACTGGTAAGGCTGTACTACCATCCATTAGGACAGAGCAAACAGACAGATGAATACATGTTTACAGAAATTAGGAAAGCTAGCAAATTGGGCAACATTATAATAATGAGTGATATGAATTATCCCAATATTGACTGAATAAATGCTACATCAGGTAGCGTTAGGGAGGTAAAATTCTTAGATGTAATAAATTACTTCTTCTTGGAGAAACTGGTCCAAGAACCGACAAGAATGGAAGCTATTTTAGACCTAGTCCTTAGTGGAATGCAGGGCATAGTAATGGTGTTGGATTCGCTGGGAAACAGTGATCATAACATGATCAAATTTGAGCTGATATCTGGAGTGGTCACTAAAGAAATCTTCTGTTGCAGCATTCAATTTTCAAAAGGGTGACTATGACAAAATGGGGAAAATGGTTAAAAAGACGCTGAAAGGGTCGGCCACAAAGGTTAGGACTTTGAATAAGGCATGGACGTTGTTCAAAAATACCATCATGGAAGCCCAGACTAGATGTATTCCACGTATTAATAAAGCTGGAAAGAAGAGCAAACGACAGCTGGTGTGGTTAAAAGTTGAAGTGAAAGAGGCTATTAGACCCAAAAGAGCATCCTTCAAATAATGGAAAAAAGGATCTGAATGAAGAAAATAAGAAACAACGTAAGCACTGTCAAGTTAGATGGAAAGCATTGATAAAGAAGGCTATAAGACAATATAAAGAAAAACTTGCCGTGGAGACTAAAACTCATAGTAACACCTTTTTCAGGTGCATCAGAAGCAGAAAACCTGTGAGGGAATCAATGGGACCGTTAGATCATGAAGGAGGAAAAGGTGTACCCAGGGAGGATAAGGCCATGGCAGAAAGATTGAATGAATTATTTGCTTCGGTCTTTACGGAAGAAGATGTAAGAGATCTACCTGTATCAGAAATGTTTTTCAAGGGTGAAAATGCAGAAGAACTGAAAGAAATCTCAGTGAACCTGGAATTAATATCATCCATAGTACCTGAGGATTGGAGGCTGGTCAATATTATGCAGATTTTAAAAAAGGGTCCCAGGGGTTATTTGGGAAATTACAGAGCAGTAAGCCAGACTTCAGTGCCGTGGAAAATAGTGGAAACTATTATAAAGAATAAAATTACAGAAAACATAGACAAACATGGTTTAATGGGACAGAGTCAGCATGGGTTCAGCCAAGGGAAGTCCTGCCTCACCAATCTGCTTTACTTCTTTGAAGGCATAAATAAACATGTGGATAAAGGTGAGCTGATTGATGTCGTGTATCTAGATTTTCAGAAAGCTTTTGACAAAGTTCCTCATGAGAGACTTCTGAGGAAATTAAAAAGTCATGGGATAGGAGGCAATGTCCTGTGGATTAGGAACTGGTTATTGTACAGAAAACAGAGGGTAGGGTTAAATGGCTATTTTTCTCAATGAAGGTGATGAATATTGAAGTGTGACACGGATCTGTACTGGACAGGTGCTACTTAACATTTATAAGTGATCTGGAAAATGGAACAACGAGTGAGATGGTTAAATCTGCAGATGACAGAAATCAATTCATAACTGACAAAACAAATGTGGATTGTGAACAATTGCAGGAATACTTTAGGAAACTGGAAGACTGGGCATCCAAATGGCAAATGAAATTTATTGTGGACAAATGCAAAGTGATGCATATTGGGAAGAATAATCTGAATCATAATTACCTGATACTAGGGTCCACCTTAGGAGTCATCACTCAAGAAAAAGATCTAGGTGTCATTGTAGACAATATGCTGAAATCAGCCAAAGAAAATCAAACAGAATGCTAGAAAGTATTAAGAAAGGGATGCAAATTAAGACCAAGAATATTATCATGCCTCTGTATCGCTCCATGGTGCAAGCTCACCTTGAGTATTGCATTCAGTTCTGGTCACCATATCTCAAATAAGATATAGTGAAATTAGAAAAGGTTCAAAGAAGAACGACCAAAAGATAAAGGGGGATGGAACTCCTCCTTTATAAGGAAAGGCTAAAAAGGTTAGGGCTCTTCAGCTTGGAAAAGAGATGGCTGAGGGGGATATGATTAAGGCTGCGTATGCCTTGTAGCGCTATAGAAATGTTAAATAGTAGTAGTAGTAGTCTATAAAATCCTGAGTAGTGTAGAATGGGTAGAAGTGAATCAATTTTTCACTTTTAAAAAGTACAAAGAACAGGGGACACCCCATGAAATTACATGAAAATACTTTTAAAACAAATAGGATGAAATATTTTTTCCACTCAAAGAATGCTCTGGAACTCTGCCAGAGGATGTGGTAACAGTGGTTAGCGTATCTGGGTTTAATAAAGATTTGGACAAGTTCTTGGAGGAAAAGTCCATAGTCTGTTATTGAGGAAGGATAACAAAAAATGCCTTACATGTTAATATTTCATCATATGTAACTTTCATGTCTCTTTGAGTGGAACCTTCAGCTATACTCACCTCACTTTCAAAATCTACACTACCCTCTCATCAAGACTAAAACCACATCTCTTGAACCTGGTGTATCTGCAGAATTAAATCTCCATTTAATACTCTACTTATTGGAAGTCATTCTAAAAAGTTTAGGTAGCCTGGTGACTACCTCTAGAGGTCATGAGCAACTATTTTGAATTTGGAACCACAGCGCTGCGTACACTTTGTAGCGCTCTAGAAATGTTAAATAGTAGTAGTAGTAGTATGGACATGGGGGGAGCTACTGCTTGCCGTGGTTTTGGTAGCATGAAATGTTGCTACTAATTGGGTTTTTTCCAGGTATTTGTGAACTAGATTGGCCACTGTTGGAATACTGGGCTAGATGGACCATTGGTCTGATCCAGTGAAGCTGTTCTTATGTTTTGTGGATTCAAATGCTCATCTGAGGGGGTGGGAGGGAAATGGCAATGCTCTTTTTGAGGGGAATTTGGGTAGGAGGGGAGACCACAGAACTCCAATACACTAAGGGAGGGCGTTTCTAAGCTGCAATAAAATATAATATATTACTGCAGCTTAGTTTACAGTGGGTGTTACTAACTTGCAGTAACACAATATTGCAGGTTAGCAACTCCCATTAGGAAAGGAATAATGCAACGTGTGATGCAAGCTGATTTATTATCCTTTCCAGGTGCATAGGAACACTAACATGCAGCCCAATACTCTAAGGAACCTTCTAAAAAGACCTGGAGCTGTCTACTTATGAAGTGCTTTCCCCTCTTCACCCTATCCATCTCTCTCATCAAACTCCCTAAATAGACTCCTTATCACCCACTCCTTGAACAGACCCCTCCCCCTAAAGACATTCTGAAAAATGCCCCTCCCCTAAATATGCTCCATTTTCCTAAATCCCCAGTCAGACTTCGTCACCCCAAAGACTGTTCCCCGATAGCCCCCCCCCCCTGCAAATCCCTAATCCACAGCCTCTCCTACACCTGTGGTTCCAAATTCAAAATAGTTGCTCATGACCTCTAGAGGTAGTCACCAGGCTACCTAAACTTTTTAGAATGACTTCCAATAAGTAGAGTATTAAATGGAGATTTAATTCTGCAGATACACCAGGTTCAAGAGATGTGGTTTTAGTCTTGATGAGAGGGTAGTGTAGATTTTGAAAGTGAGGTGAGTATAGCTGAAGGTTCCACTCAAAGAGACATGAAAGTTACATATGATGAAATATTAACATGTAAGGCATTTTTTGTTATCCTTCCTTTAAAGAATTCTCACTATGTGGTTACTCCTAAGACTACAAAACTTGTCTGCTATTAACTCCAATCAATTATGTCCCTGGATGAAAGGAAGGAAGGCTGAAGCACATAAATGAAATTTAGATTGGATTCGAGTAGATTGATTCTATATTGCTATTACAAGTAAATATTCATATTGAACTGATAATTGCTTCTGAGAACAAATGCAACCATGCTATACTATATAGCTATATGCTTAAGTTACTCAGTACAAATATAATTCTCTTTGAAGTTTATATTGTGGGGAAAATGCTACTGCTGATTCATGAATATCTAACACTAGTAATCAGTTTTGCAATATCGCTTCAGTAAAGTTTACCTCTTGCAACTCTGAGTCTTATTGTTACTGAGTACTTAAATTACTGCATGCTTAAAAATAACATTTGCACAAGAATGGAGAATTGGGGAATTAAACTCTTGTGTATTAGGGCAAAAATTGCAGTCAAATCTTATCTTAAAGAACTCTGATCTTTCTACCAGCAGTTAAGGTATGAACCTATGATCAAAGAGCTGTATAAAATCCTGATTGAAGGGAGTCAAGAAATGTATTTAGTCCATAAAACTTAGCATATATTTTTGTTTTAATTTGTTAACATTTATTTCTGTGCAATTAGCTGTACTGTAGCTCTAGAGGGCATGCCATATAGACATATGACTGCTGATAATGGAGCTCCTTTCTTATTCTTATTCTACTTCTCTATCACAGAGCTGTGATAGAAAGAGAGCAGATGCAATGTATGGAGTATGTTTCCATGTGCCTAAAACCACACAGATTATCTACCACCACATGGTGGAAGGCTGCACTGAGACTCATCAAGATTGTGGGGGACCTCTGCCAGAGGACACTTAAAACCCTGATTGGATGAGCACAGGGTTCACGCTTTCATTAGGATGACCTCAGTTGTTGCTTAAACAACTGAAAATTTGGGGGCAACAGGATGCTTTGATATGCGTGAGCAGATTGAGCTTTGCCCATTGAGTCTATCGAATGGTTCCCCAAATACCAAGCAGCAGAGAAGAGATCCACCCTCTGCTTCATGCTTCAGCCCCTGTATTTAGGAAACAGTGGAGGAGGCTGGATTGTACAGAACACAGTAATTTTAATAAAATTCTTCATTAACAAACATCCTCCAGTTTCTGGCATCCTTGGTCACTCTCCCACTCTCTGCATTTTTTTAAATATAAATTTAAATACTATATACTGTAAAAAGCAGAAAGGAGTCATTTACATAGAGATGAGTCAACTTACAATATGTGGGGCTGCTTCACAAAACCTTTAACGCCAGCTCCGAGCTGGCATAGGGTTTGCAGCTGTACAGGCGCCCTTGTGGACTGTGCTGTTCTATGAGCTTTGGAGGGAATAGGAAGTGACCCCTATTTGTGTGCTTTTGACTACCTTAGCATGCTACTTGTGCTGATGGTGGGAGTGCTCATTGTTTCCTATGGTAAGGGACTTTTTGCATTGTGCACCAGTAAATGCGGGTGCTAGTCCAGTGCTAATGGCCTCTAGCACTTCTGAGTATTGGGTCCTGGAAGTCTACTCACAGCACTTCTTCTGGACTGAAAGGAGCCCAGTCCTGCCTTACTTAAGTTTGTACATGATCTGGAAATTGGAGCAATGAGTGAGATTAGGAATCGATTTGGTAAAAGAGAACTGAGAAACATGGAATCACTACAATCAGTGTGCCAGTAGGGCTCTTTGAACATTTTTCTTAATCAGTCACTGCGGTTTGATTGATAACTTAACACAATGTTTATCTTGCTGCCTAAAAGGAAAACTCTTGCAAAAGGTTCTTTATTCATATATTGAACAGCACTGGCCATTTAACGGGGGTTTTGAATATACATATAAACAACAATCATGTTGCTGCTTTTATGTCAGGGGCGTAGCCAGACACCCAATTTTGGGTGGGTCTTGGCCTAAGATGGGTGGGCAGAAGAACTCTGCCTTGTCCCACAAGTGATTTGGTCTCTCCCTCTCTTGCCTGCATGCCATATGGTCTGTCAAACATCCCCCCTTCTTTTCTATACCTTTTTAAATAACAGATTTTCACCAGCAGCGAGCAGCAACTAATACACATTGCTCATGTTGACCCCAAAGCCTTCCCTCTGATGCATCTACCTGCTTCCGCATAGGCAGGAATACATCAGAGGGAAGGCTGTGGGGCCAAAGCAAGCAGTATGTATCAGCTGCGTCTCACTGCAGGTGAAGATCTGCTATTTACAGGGTATGCAGGAGGGACAGTTGTTGGGAGTTTTCAGCTGGTGGGGCTTGGGGATCCCTGCCAGTCACATCATAGGTGTGCTGCTACTGGGTGGGCCTGGGCCCATCCGAGCCCACCCTTGGCTACGCCACTGTTTTATGTGTAAGTTAGACCTGCTTTTGTACTCTGCATTTTGGTCTGTATAGAAGTTTTATATACAAACCTCACAAAAGTATCATTTACACATAAATTTATAGGTAGAATTGGGACACATTAAAAAAAAAAAGAAGACTTATGAAGTTAGCATTAGTGTGACTACAAGTTTTTTTTAAATATCAGGCCTAGAGCCTTTACTGAGTGATTAATGTGAGCCTAAAAACCTGCTATCTTGACAGACAAAAGGGAAACAAAAAAAAATTATAATGCTTGAGAACTTTTCTTCTTCAAGTCTTGGGATGCCAGCTACCATACTCATCATCAGGAAAATCCTCTTCTGACTTTAATGAAACTACACCGGTGTCCTTTCTCTTCTTAACACTGACTGGTCTGCAATAGTGCACCTTCTTGGTTCAACTCGGTCATAGTGTTCCATGTCTCTCAGTTCTCTTTTATCAAATTGATACTTAATCTCACTGATTGCTCCAATTTCCAGATCATTTGCAAATATATATTTTTTAAAGCACTGGACCCAGTATAGATCACTGGAGAACTCTACTTTCCTCCACTTGAAAACTAACCATTTAATCCTGTTCTCTGTTTTCTGTGTTCTAGTTCATTCCCAGTCTATAATAGGCAGTTCTCAATCCACAATCAACCAGTTCCATTTTTTTTTAATTTTTATTTTTGGTTTACGTCTTATTTCCTAAGGTAATGTAAGGAGTTTGTATCAAAATTACAGAGGTAAGAAATTTTTTTTTTTTTTAATGGTGAATAATAATGGGAAACATTTAATTCAACCCACACAGCCTGGCCAACCAATTACTTCAGAGACTACTTAAAAAAACATGATATTGATTTATCTCTCTCTCTCTCTTCTCTCTCTCTCTCACACACACACACCTGAAATATTTTTAAAATGGTAAGAGCTAGAAACACATAACTCAGGGGCATAGCCAGACACCCAATTTTGGGTGGGCCTGGGCCCAAGGTGGGTGGGCAGAAGAACTCTGCCGTGTCCCACAAGTGATTTGGTCTCTCCCTTTCCCACCTGCATGCCATATGGTCTCTCAAACATCCCCCCTCCCTCATATACCTTCTAAATAGCAGATTTTCATCGGCAGTGAGCAGCAGCTAATACACACTGCTCATGTTAGCCCCACAGCCTTCCCTCTGAAGCAACTTCCTGTTTCTGCATAGGCGGGACTACATCAGAGGGAAGCAGTATGTATCAGTCGCTGCTCGCTTCAGGAGAAGATCTGCTATTTACAAGGTATGCAGGAGAGACAGTTGTTGGGAGTTTTCGGCTGGTGGGGCTTGGGGATCCCTGCCAGCCACATCATAGGTGTGCTGATACTGGGTGGGCCCACCCTTGGCTACACCACTGACATAACTACTACTCAGTTCCTAACTTAAATAATTGTATTGGTTGTATCTCAAAATCGGATACCCCAGAACACTAACTGCATCCACTGATAAGCTTTTGGTGGACTCTTCTGTAAAATGTGCTGCATAGACTGCAGTTGTGGGGTCATTTCCCTCCAGCTACAAACTAAATAATTCATCCGCTGTCCACTAGTCTTCTTTTAACTTTTTCTTTTTAATTTTTAGGTGAGGAAGAGTAGCCTACTGGTTAGTCCAGTGGCCTTAGAACCAGAGGAATTAACCCTCCATTGCACTTGTTTTATACCGGTGGCAATGGAGGGTTAAGGGTCCCTTTTACTAAGACATAGTAAAAAGTGGCCTACATTACTTTTGGCAGATGAAATTGGTTCACACTGGGCCACTTTTTACCTCTGAGGGGAAAAGGCCTTTAAAAAAAATGGGGCAGTAAATGACTGTGCATTAATATTAAAATTAGCTTGCAGCTATTTACCACCTGAGCCCTTACTGCCACCTATTTAGTAGGCGGTAAGGGCTCATGCACTAACCCTATGGTAATTAGGCAGCACGTGGCAATGTGGCTGCACTGCCAATTAGCGCCAGAAACAATCCCCATGGTAGAAAATAGAAAATTATTTTCTACCTTGGGAAACTGCACCAACTTCAGAACCACCACTGGGCTCCCATGCTTACCGGGTGGTAGGGCTGATTTGGTGTGCGCTATCCCCACTGTAGCCCTACTGCGCCTTTGTAAAGGGGCCCGTAAGCAAGTATTTAATCGAGACTAATCCTATTTTGGGTGCTCTTTATAGAACCTGTATATAACTGTCTAATGCACAGTTAATATGAAAACACTTAGCAACTCTGCATTAACTCTCTGCAAGTCATGCACTGATGGTACCATTAATGCATGAACTGCAATAAAAAATAGAGGGAATGCCATTTTTCTCTAGGCACTGGGAAGTCCTCGCTGTTTAGACAGTTGATAAAAAAAAGTGCAATTGCTCTCAGTTGAACCCCTGATGACGCTTTTTCGAAACGTAGTTACTGTGTCGGGTTTTATGGAGAGAATAGAAACTGATAAACAAGAATATTGAAGTTGGTGCGGTTAAGTGAAATTATGATGAATGTCTCAACATAAGTGAAGGAGCTTTAAGGAGCCCATGGATGACATTTTACCAGTGAGATAATACACTCTCAATGGCTGGAGTTTGTGATGAGAAGCCGTGTGAATATATAGCACTGGAATTATTGGTAAAGAAAATTAAAAGGAAGAGGAATCCTGGATAACAATCTTCTATATGTACAAATTAATGTGAAATTATTTTAGGGAGTTGTCTAAGCTCCTATGAGTTCATGGTCATCAAGACAGAGTGTAAAAATTCCGGGGAGAGAGGGCTTGTATTATTTTTCAAAAACATTGTGTTGATTTTAGGTGGGAATGAGAGGAGTGCATGATTAGATTGTGAGAAGTTTTATATGTTTAGAGAATTGATTAATAAAGTGAATTTTGCAAAGGTAAAGAGTTACTATTTACTGATAAGAAAAATGCATGAGATAGATTTGCATAGAATGGAAATAGTGCGTGAAGATCTATCTCATATATATTAATTGTGAGCATTCTGAAAACCTGACTGACTAGTGGGTCCTTTTACAAAGGTGTGCTGAAAAATGGCCTGTGCTAGTGTAGGCACGTGTTTTGGATGCACACAGATCCATTTTTCAGTGAGCCTGTAAAAAAAAGGCCCCTTTTTTGGCCTAAAATGGACGTGCAGCAAAATTAAAATTGGCTGACGTTCATTTTGGGCCTGAGACTTTACCACCACCCATTCACTTAGCGGTAACGTCTTATGCATTAACAAGGCGGTAATTGTCAGCACGCATATAATGTTGATTACAGCCCGGTTAGCGCCATGTGCCAGAAAATAAAATAAATTTTCCGGCATGTGTAGTGGACGCGCATAAAAAATGAAATTACCACCCGGGCCATGTGGTAGCCAGTGGCAGTTCTGAATTGGCATGCATTGGGCACAAATACAGTGGTGGAAATAAGTATTTGATCCCTTGCTGATTTTGTAAGTTTGCCCACTGACAAAGACATGAGCAGCCCATAATTGAAGGGTAGGTTATTGGTAACAGTGAGAGATAGCACATCACAAATTAAATCCGGAAAATCACATTGTGGAAAGTATATGAATTTATTTGCATTCTGCAGAGGGAAATAAGTATTTAATCCCTCTGGCAAACAAGACCTAATACTTGGTGGCAAAACCCTTGTTGGCAAGCACAGCGGTCAGACGTCTTCTGTAGTTGATGATGAGGTTTGCACACATGTCAGGAGGAATTTTGGTCCACTCCTCTTTGCAGATCATCTCTAAATCATTAAGAGTTCTGGGCTGTCGCTTGGCAACTCGCAGCTTCAGCTCCCTCCATAAGTTTTCAATGGGATTAAGGTCTGGTGACTGGCTAGGCCACTCCATGACCCTAATGTGCTTCTTCCTGAGCCACTCCTTTGTTGCCTTGGCTGTATGTTTTGGGTCATTGTCGTGCTGGAAGACCCAGCCACGACCCATTTTTAAGGCCCTGGCGGAGGGAAGGAGGTTGTCACTCAGAATTGTACGGTACATGGCCCCATCCATTCTCCCATTGATGCGGTGAAGTAGTCCTGTGCCCTTAGCAGAGAAACACCCCCAAAACATAACATTTCCACCTCCATGCTTGACAGTGGGGACGGTGTTCTTTGGGTCATAGGCAGCATTTCTCTTCCTCCAAACACGGCGAGTTGAGTTCATGCCAAAGAGCTCAATTTTTGTCTCATCTGACCACAGCACCTTCTCCCAATCACTCTCGGCATCATCCAGGTGTTCACTGGCAAACTTCAGACGGGCCGTCACATGTGCCTTCCGGAGCAGGGGGACCTTGCGGGCACTGCAGGATTGCAATCCGTTATGTCGTAATGTGTTACCAATGGTTTTCGTGGTGACAGTGGTCCCAGCTGCCTTGAGATCATTGACAAGTTCCCCCCTTGTAGTTGTAGGCTGATTTCTAACCTTCCTCATGATCAAGGATACCCCACGAGGTGAGATTTTGCGTGGAGCCCCAGATCTTTGTCGATTGACAGTCATTTTGTACTTCTTCCATTTTCTTACTATGGCACCAACAGTTGTCTCCTTCTCGCCCAGCGTCTTACTGATGGTTTTGTAGCCCATTCCAGCCTTGTGCAGGTGTATGATCTTGTCCCTGACATCCTTAGACAGCTCCTTGCTCTTGGCCATTTTGTAGAGGTTAGAGTCTGACTGATTCACTGAGTCTGTGGACAGGTGTCTTTCATACAGGTGACCATTGCCGACAGCTGTCTGTCATGCAGGTAACGAGTTGATTTGGAGCATCTACCTGGTCTGTAGGGGCCAGATCTCTTACTGGTTGGTGGGGGATCAAATACTTATTTTCCTCTGCAGAATGCAAATAAATTCATATACTTTCCACAATGTGATTTTCCGGATTTAATTTGTGATGTGCTATCTCTCACTGTTACCAATAACCTACCCTTCAATTATGGGCTGCTCATGTCTTTGTCAGTGGGCAAACTTACAAAATCAGCAAGGGATCAAATACTTATTTCCACCACTGTAGGTGCCTAAGCGGCTTAGTAAAAGGGCCCCTAGGTGTGTCCCAAGGACTGAATTGAGAAACCCTGATTTAAACAAAACAGAACCAACCCAATACTATTGACCCCAAAATTCATCTTATCTCTCATTTGGCATTTGAAGATCTTTTGCTGGCTCATTACTACTTAGAGCTTTAATTTAAAAGCTTATATAGCGAAGAGCTGGTATCTGCAGCTCCATAAAGAAAAGCAATTTCTCCATAATAATGCCAATTGAAATCTACTTGATATCTTAAATCCTCACAAAATCTCTGACTTTTTGTCAGATACCAATATATTTACAACTCAAAACCAGAAAACAATTATTCACCTACATGAACTGCCTTTGATTTAGAACATTGAAGACAGAGAACCTCACTGACGCTGACAACATTTTTAAAAGTAATTTCCCCCCACTCTCACTTTGACTTGCAAGCTGATTGTTCATTTTGAAAAGGAGCCATACTTCTGTTCTTTCACAGGAACACTTTTTGATCTTCTTTTCTCTGTTAATTTGAAAACACCTTCTCATCAAGTGTACTGATTCATCTTTACAATTCTTTTAATTAGTTCTCAATCATTTATTGTAATTAAATATATGCCCACATTTTATTTGTTTATTAGGATTTAATAACTATTTTTAAAGAAATTCACCCAAGGTGGTATATAGGAAGAAAAAGCCAGACATAAGCAATAGACAATTACAGCAGTAAAAAATATGGAAATAACAGTACAATACTTTGACGTGGAGGAGCATTTTCAATATGATGCCCAAGTCTAAAAGTAAACGTCTATCGTAAAATGGCAAGAAAAGCACTGGTAAAATGGATCATCAAGAAAGATGTTTATGAATGTTTAAAAATACACCTCCCCTCTCCCCCAAAAATGTCCATAATAAAGACGCTTAGACACAGTTTCAGCAAAAAACAGATGTCAATGACAAATTTATAAGCTGGAAATTTCACTCTGTTTGTATACCTCTTAGTATTAAATCCAATTCAATGTTCCATTAAGATTATTTTAAACATCATAACTATTGAAGGAAAAAGACCTCAAATGTCCCAGCTAGGCAGCAAGTATAATATCTTGGTGCCAGCTCATACTGGACTCCAGTCTTCTCATCGGTCTAAAAAAAGCTCCAATTACTAATTTTTATTTAATATATATATCGTGCACTTTAACATCTCCAAATGTCTTTGAACTTATAATTTAAGTACATACAAAATAATGTTTTTCCAATTCTTCATAAACTAGTGCAACTTAAGGCAAAGAGATACTTAGCTTAATTCTTGTGCCCAGGGGGATTCTCTGTTTCACTATTTCATCAAGATTCATTGGGGCACTAAGTGCTCAAATCACTTTACCTGGAAAATACATAGCAACCTTTTAGTGCCTTCAATATACATTTCCAACAATAATCACAAGAGAGTATAAACTTACTGCACTCTAGTCTGCTTCAGGGAAGAGATTTAATTTTCCGTAGCTAACACGCTCTCACATACTGTCAAAAAATGGCTGCTATGGAAAATTGAACCGCTTCCCTGAGGAATGTGCACAAAATAGGAGTTACCACCCGGTTACCATGTGGCCCTTGGGGTAATTTAAATTTTGGCATGAGTCCGCTAGGCGCGTCTGAAAAATATTTTTTATTTTCTGGCGTGTGGCAGCTACGTGCGTCAAGTGGCATTTGTGTGAGACCTTACTGCTAGGTCAATGGCTTGTGGTAAGGTCTCAGATTCAAAATGGACGCGCAGCAATTTTCATGTTGCTGCACGTCCGTTTTCGGCAAAAATGTAAAAAAGGCATTTTTTGTAGGTGTGCTAAAAAATAATTCTGTGTGTGCCCAAAACACACATCTACACTACCACAGGCCATTTTTCAGTGCACCTTAGTAAAAGGACCCCTATATTTGTACCACATTTTAGTTGGTGCAAATGGCCGTGCCCACAAGTCCTGGGCAGAAGTGCTAGTCTATAAATTGCATCTAACTTTAAGCACAGCTTATAGAATAGTGCTTTTTTCATAGCTGATTTTTTTCTGTGTCATATATAGAATTCATATTTCCTATATTTGCATAGTGTGAGCTTTTAATGGCATTCATTTAAAATTGAAAAATAAAGTGAACATAAAAATGAACATTTTCTGGTGCCCATCCCTCATAACAACATTTGTATTAACTGTAGGTGCAGTCTCTACCCACACCCCAATCATTCCGTGTCTACCAATAGAAATTTCCATATTAGCTCAAGCTAAAATTAACACATCTTTAATGCAGCACCATTACCTTTTTACTGTTCTAGGCAAAGAATAGTATAGCTTAAACAGTCAGCATAAACCACCCTAAGTAGAAGCTTTACCAGTACACTCTCAGTTCTTAAGCAAATAATTGTAGTACTCAGAATAAACAAAGAAAATCCAATGTATAGTTCAGTTGCTTATAAAAGAATTGTTGCCTTCTGCACAGAGTCTGCATCTAGCCTATCCAGAGACAAGGAGTTGGCCAGAACATCAGCCCAACTGAGAGGAAAAGCTATAAAAGAAAATAAGGGGGGGGGGGGGAACTCAGGGAAAATAAATGGGGAATGAATTGGGGGTAATGGTGAGAAATTTTGATGGAATTACAGTAGATCAAGGAGGGAACAAACCCTTAGAACAGCTGCTGATCACCATGGCACACAAGGAATACACTGGGACTCTTAATACCCAGCCTGCAGGGGCAGAGAAGGAGGACTGGCACCTGGTTCAGAGCTAACAGCCAATAGGAAAAGCTCAAAAGGAGTCAATCACGGGATACTGTGAACTATAGGGGTGTAGCCCCAGTACACATTGCTAACTATTGCATAACAATACAAATTGAAAACAAATAATGCTCATATTAAATATATGCTCTTCTCTTATGGAATTTAAACAAAATGCAAAGGAATTAAAATGCAGATTTGCAGAAAGAGGCTATCCAAGACCTGCTATTAAAAAAGCATACCTCAGTGCGCGATTTGCCCAACGATCCCTGTTATTACAAGAAGGGAGAAGAGGCAGACTGTCTAACTTGCGTGCTACCGTTTAATGATATGAGTCAAAAAACAGCTCAAATTATAAGAAATCACTGGCATATTCTTCAGCTATATCCCAGTTTTTTAAAGCTTCCCCTGATATCTTATACCAGGGGTAAAACATTGGGTGAATACTTAAGTAGGAATAAGTTTATGAGTCCAGTTACCAACTTTAGAGATATGGGCTACCAAAAGAGTTGTGGGCACTGTCAATGGTGCTCATTGGCAATTATAGGTAATGTGTGGGTTCCACCAGCGAGAGATAAAACTATAAGAAGTATGTCTGTGATGGACTGTGATAGCCGTAATGTTATCTATGCTATCACATGTCCTTGTGATCTCATATATATTGGAAGAAGTGCACGTCCTATTAAAGTGCGGCTGAATGAGCATAAATCTCGGATAAATACTCAAAATATACAGGCACCACTGGTTGATCATTGGCTGCCAAAGCAGCATAAAGTGGAGGATATACGCTGGAGAATCGTTGAATGTATAGAAAAAAAGAGGGAGGGCAGTTCAGATGCAAAGCTATTAAATTTTAGAGAGCAATGGTATATATTTTGGTTACAAACAGTTATACCTAAGGGGCTGAATGCTAAGCTAGACTGGGCATCTTTGATTTAACCTATGAGAGTCCGGGAGTCATGGGGGTGGGACTAAATACGTCATTGAATTTAGGATATTTGAATGAGGCTGTAAGATGCCGTCGCCATCTTTGCTGATAAGAAAGTTTGCAGAGCTGGCACTAGTAAAGATCGCAGGGTGAGTGTTAAAGGGTAATTTATGGGAGTGGAATCTGTCCTAGTCATCTGCTAAATGTAGATGTCTGGGGAAGATAAGATTGCTAATATAGAATTATTTCTGTTTTTATAGAGGTGTGTCCTTGAGGCAGCTTGCTTGTCGAGCAAAACATGTCGGACAGTAGAACCCCTGGGTCCGACTAAATAGAGTCTTGAAAAGATAAGTAAATCAATAATTATTGAAATAATTTATTTGTATTTGAAGTAATGTTTGAAAAGTGAACCTGTGAAGAGGCTGATGCTTGTGATATCGCCACGTAAATCCTGTAAGGGTGGAGGGCGGTGAGCATCACTGAGGTCACTTAAAAATCCATCAAGACTGCTTATAAATTTTCTCATATGTAGAGAAATGTTGAACAGAAAATTGTGTGTAAAAAGGACTTTAACTGGATGCTAAGAAGCTTTTGATGTCATATTAAATATATGCCACAATATACCCTGCCTCCATGAATGTAGGGCAGAACGATTTTGGTGTACATTAAAAGTAGTATTAAACAGCTAACACAGCTTAGTAAATAGGTTCCCTGCTGTTTCACTTGCTAAAAATATAATCAATCATTCTTTAAAGGTTATACTATACTCCCTTTCTACAAAACAACAAATCATATACTGAGTTCAACTTAATTTCATTAACAACATATCATTTTTATGATGTACAGCTTAAGCACACTGATGACATTTTCTTCTGCTTAAATCACTCCTGCTCACTGCAGTTTTCCTTTTATTTGATTCAGCCAAGAATCCAGCTTTCATCTTTCATTTTCACTTCATCTCTATCTCTTCTTTCATCTCTCTCTGACTATATGATTTCAGAGATACAGCTGTGGCTACTTAATGAACCTTATTGATGTTCAATCTCCAGCCCAACCTAGGCTAACAGCAATGGACAGAACACATGTAACTTAATTAAATGATATGTTTCTTGACCAGTTATGAGATCTAAAACTCCCTTCTTCAGGTCAAAATAGAATGAGCAAAAGATGGCAATACTAGAAAATAGAAGTGAATCATAAAAAGTGTTCCAACGGCAGTATGAATGGAAAAGGTGTGTTGTTGGTCAATTTGATGTGTGATCAGAAGGCAACAGTCAGAAGAATTTTATGGTTCACAATACATTAGAAAATCATGATCTGTGGTAAGTCCATTCTTATCAAGTCCAAAGTACGTAATCATTGTAATTTAAAAAAATCTTTCATTCCTAGATTATTTTAAAGCTTCCTTTGAGTATCCTGATCTTAAGGTCATTAATGCAGAACTACCCCATGAACATGCCACTATGGTCTGCTTTGTGGTTTTGATCTTATATCTATGTGAATTGATTTTTGTCTTTAACATCTGACCTATATCACTACTGCAACATCCTTTCCCACTGTTTCTGTATTTAATACATAGCATCATATCACTGTTCTTTAATATTGGGGCAAAAATGTACCCTCCCTCCCAATATTCAGCCCATGGTGGTCAACAGTTTTAAAGCTGGTGCCTGCTGTGTGCTAAATCTAAGGTGGGTATTCAGTGCTGGTTCATGTATGTGTATCAGCATTCATTTCATTTATTTCCTCTGCACAGAATAATAGGTGGTGCAGACTAAAATTTTTAAAACTAAATCAGTAGAGTCCAGTTTCTCACCTTATGCACATGCTCAAGACCTGCTGACTCTCACCACCTCTGAACTTCCTATTTTGGAGGGGTCAGAAGCCAGCACGCCTTAAGCATTAGTAGATGTTCAAGGACCCATGTTGGCTGGTCACAATGCCTTTCTGCAGTTTTACTGCTCCAGAAGAGCGAGGTAAAAAAGGGAACCCCTCACGGGGGAGCAGGGAAGAAGGGAGACAATGTTCCCTCTAAGGAGTGAGTTGATGTGAGCAAAAATTTTCCATTACTTTATCCTGTGAGCACTTCTCATACAAACATACATACACAGATGTGCACATACACACACACACACACACACATACATAAAAACTCACAAGGAGATTGGAAAGAATTCCATGACCCATGCTCTGCATGGGATTGGAGGAAATGTCCTATTGTGGATTAAAAACTGGTTGAAGGATAGGAAACAGAGAGAGTGGGGTTAAATGGGCAGTATTCACAATGGAGAAGGGTAGTTAGTGGGGTTCCTCAGGGGTCTGTGCTAGGACCACTGCTTTTTAATATATTTATAAATGATTTAGAGATGGGAGTAACTAGCGAGGTAATTAAATTTGCTGATGACACAAAGTTATTCAAAGTCGTTAACTCGCGACAGGATTGTGAAAAATTACAAGAGGACCTTACGAGACTGGGAGACTGGGCAGCTAAATGGCAGATGACGTTTAATGTGAGCAAGTGCAAGGTGATGCATGTGGGAAAAAAGAACCCGAATTATAGCTACGTCATGCAAGGTTCCACGTTAGGAGTTACGGACCAAGAAAGGGATCTGGGTGTCGTCGTCGATAACACACTGAAACCTTCTGCTCAGTGTGCTGCTGCGGCTAGGAAAGCGAATAGAATGTTGGGTATTATTAGGAAAGGTATGGAAAACAGGTGTGAGGATGTTATAATGCCGTTGTATCGCTCCATGGTGCGACCGCACCTTGAGTATTGTGTTCAATTCTGGTCGCCGCATCTCAAGAAAGATATAGTAGAATTGGAAAAGGTGCAGCGAAGGGCGACTAAAATGATAGCGGGGATGGGACGACTTCCCTATGAAGAAAGACTAAGGAGGCTAGGGCTATTCAGCTTGGAGAAGAGACGGCTGAGGGGAGACATGATAGAGGTATATAAAATAATGAGTGGCGTGGAATAGGTGGATGTGAAGCGTCTGTTCACGCTTTCCAAAAATACTAGGACTAGGGGGCATGCGATTAAACTACAGTGTAGTAAATTTAAAACAAATCGGAGAAAATATTTCTTCACCCAACGTGTAATTAAACTCTGGAATTCATTGCCGGAAAATGTGGTGAAGGCGGTTAGCTTAGCAGAGTTTAAAAAGGGGTTGGATGGTTTCCTAAAGGACAAGTCCATAAACCGCTACTAAACGGACTTGGAAAAATCCAAAATCCCAGGAATAACATGTATAGAATGTTTGTACGTTTGGGGAGCTTGCCAGGTGCCCTTGGCCTGGATTGGCCGCTGTCGTGGACAAGATGCTGGGCTCGATGGACCCTTGGTCTTTTCCCAGTATGGCATTACTTATGTACTTATGCATGCTTTCCCTACTTGTTTGCCTGTAGTTTAACTATAGCTACTCTGAATTTTACTCAGCTACTGGATGTTTAGTGCAGCTTAGAGGGAACTCTGCTGTCCCTGTATAAGCACCATTTTTTAAAATGGACAGTAGTTACACTTTTGAACAAAGCAGGGAAGGTCCCTTTCACTGTGTACCAGCTGCTTTTCCCTGTACCTCTATTACTGATGGAATTATTGTTATGATTGGGGTCAGAACCCCTCTCAAACTTACCTCTTTCCTGGGGGTCAGCTTCTTAGCTGGCTTCTGTTTCTTTTGTCTGTCCTGTCTGAGCTGGATCTGTCTCTCTGTGCGGACAGCTTCCAGCAGCATGGCTCTAATTGTTTCACTATACTGCACCTGTGTGTATTGCCTGAGTTGCTCTACCTCTGTTTGGGTGTACTGGCTTCAACTGTTTCACGGTGCTGCATTGGTGTGGGTTGGGCCTCTCTGGGTTTCAGTGTGCTCTCTGGGCCAGTGTGCTGTTGCCTGGGTCTAGGGAGTGTGACATCATCAGGGAGGGCCTTGATAAGGAAGTGGTGTTGTTTCCTTCAGGGCCTTTGCAACAGTGGTGTTTGCTTTAGGTAGGGTGGTGCAGTGTGCACTTCTGACTTTGTGTCTAGTTTCCCTGCTTGCTTTTGTTAAGGGCCAGGTTAGTGTTAGTGCAGTGTGCACTGGTGACTGTGTGTTTAGCTTTCTTGCTTTTCCCTTTGGTTCCCCTGCTTTTCCCTCTTGGTTTTGGAAGCATTGCTGTGTGTAGGGCTTTGGAAGCTCTGTTGTTGATAGAAGTACTTCAGGGTTTGGTGTTGTTAGGAACACTGCAGAGTTTGCTGTTAGAAGTACTTCTGATGTTTGTGCTATTGGGAGCATTGCAGTCTTTGCTGTTGGTGTTTGGTGATTTAGAATCACTTTTGGCTTATGTGTTTGCTTCCCTGCTTTTTCCTTGTGGCTCCCCTGTCTTCCCTTTAAATGCTAGGAGCTCTTCTGGTTGCTTGCCAGAGTAGTGCTTAGGAAGCTCCTTGTTAGTTTTGAAACTAGCTTGCTAGAGCAGTGCTTAGGTAGCTTGTTAGTTTTGTGTTTAGCTTGTTAGTGTAGAGCTCTGCTTGTAGCTTGGTGCTTAGTAGCACCTGTGTTAGCTTTGTGTTTAGTTCCCTGCTCTGTTAGTTTAGGGCTTAGGAAGTCCTTTTGTCAGTTTACTGTTAGGAACACTCCTGCTGGTTTAGGGCTTGGGAGCACGTAGATCAGTTTAGGTTTAGGAGCACTTCTGTTTTCAGTCCTGGTCCCTGTGTCATCCGGTTTCCAGTAAGTCCTGCCGGCTACGTGAACCCAGGAGCTCACCTCCTGGGGGGCTTAGTAGCTAAGTGCAGGTGAAGCTGTGTGGACCAGTCCGGTGTGCTCCAGTCCGGTGTTCCAGTCCTGTGTCCAGTGTTCCAGTCCTGGGGGTTCCAGTCCTGTGTCCTCCAGTCCGGGGAATTCCAGTCCAGTGTTCCAGTCCATGTGTTCCGGCTCGCTGGGCGGTGCCTGCAGTCCCTGCCGGTGTCGGTGTGCTTGCCCAGCGTTGGTTGGTGGGTTTTGCCTGCTGCTGTCGCTCCTCGTCAGCAGCCCAAGGGCTCACGTTTGCTCCAGAGCCCAGCCCCGCGGGCTCTGAACCTGAGAACCTGACAATTATGCATACTAAATACACTCCAGGGAATTATGTACCAAAAGAAAAATAATAATAAAGCAAAATAATACAAAATGTTAGTATTTGCAGTATTCTGGAAATAATATGCAGATAATTTAATACTTGGCTCTCAGTCAACCCTAGCTTCCCAGTCCAGCATCTTCCTGCTGGCCATGTAAACAGTGATATTTAGTAGCACTGTAACAGAAATCCTGTGGTTTAAAAACATACAAAATGTCACTCAGGACCTACAGAGCAATGTTATCATTCAATAATAGCAGTAACATCCACCAGTCACACAAGGACTTACCTAGGAAAAGGCAGCACCACAACCACTGCATTGCGTACTAGAACACCAATAAACCTATTAGAAAGATAAACAAGACACATTTGTACAGATTGATCCTGCACAAATAATGCTATCAGAAAACCATGTCTCTTTTGCACATGCAGAATACAGGTAGATCCTCACCTAGTATAGAATAAGTAATTATAAACTAAAAATAGAAATATATAGACAAAAATAAAACTGAACTCCTAAGAAGCCAGACTTTGCATACACTGAACACCAGAGAAAGAGAAACAGTGGTGCTTCACTACCTGCACTGTGTAAAATATAAAGATAACAGACAAAAGTTTCAAAACTGGCATATTTCAATCATTACTTTACAAATTAACAAACAAAACAAGAAATGGAAAATGTGATGATACCATTTTCCTGAACTTACTAAATTTTTTCAGTTAGCTTTCAGTGGCCATAACCACCTTCCCCAGGTCAGAACACAATAGTTCTGATATGGTGTCCTGTCCTGACCTGAAGAAGAAGGTTTTGGTCTCTCTGACAAGTTAGTAAAAATGTATTAAATTTAGACTGATAAAAAGATATCACCTTATTTCCATTTTTTCTATATATCTATTAATGTTTATTAACACAAACACCACATTATTTTATCCTCAACTAAAAGTAAAAGTATGCTTTTTACCTTGGTTGTCTGGCTATTTACTTTTTCTAATTCTATTGCTTACAGTCTTTGGTTTCTGCTTTCCTCATCTTCTCTTCTCTCTTGCTAGGAATTCCTCTACATTTACCATTTTTCTCTCCTCTTTTTCCTTTCAGCTTTCTTCAATTTATTTTCTGCCTCTCTGTCCAGATTTAATTCTTTCTTGCTATCTAGACTTCAATTTCTCTCTTTTTGCTGTGTCTACCTACAGTTTCCCATCTCTTTCTTTCATCCCAGATCTCCTATTCTACTTCCTCTTATTTCCCAGTCTCTAACTCTAGCTTCTTTCTCCCCTATCCATTATCTGCCCTCTTTCCCCCTCTTCCATCCAGAATCTTCCCACTCTCTACTTCTTCCATCTGCCCTCCTTCTTTCCCCCTCTTTCATCCAGAATCTGCCCTCTTTCTCTCCCCCTTCTCTTCAGCTTCTGTCTTTTCTCTCCATTTCTATCCAGCAGTTGCCTTCTTTCTCTCCCTCTTCCATCCAAAGTTTGCCCTCTATCTTCTCCTTCCATCCAGTATTTGCCCTCTTTCTTCCCCTTCTATCCAGCATCTACCCTCTTTCTTCCTCATCAATACACATCTTCCTTCTCATTTTCCCTTTCCATTCAGCATCTGCCCACTCCCCCCTTCCTCCAGTGTCTGCTTTCTCTCTTCCCCTTCCATCCAGAATCTGCCCTCTTTCTTCCCCTTCCATCCAGCTTCTTAGCTCCCCTTCTATCCAGAATATACTCTCTCCCCATCCAGCATCTGCCCTTCGTTTCCCCTCCATCCAGCATCTACCCTCTTTTTCTCCCCTTCCATCCATCTACCCTCTTTCTCTCCCCTTTCCATCCAGCATATGCCCTCTTTCTTCCCCTTCCATCCAGCATCTTCTCTCTCCCCATCCAGCATCTGCCTTCTTTCTTCCCTCTTCCATCAAGAAACTGGTCTCTTCTGTTCCCCTTCCATCCAGTATCTGCACTCCTTTCTCTCTGTCCCTCTCACTGCCACCCTCACCACTGTTGCTTGAAACCAAGAGAAGCAGCAGCAACACAAAGTTCTGCCATCACGGGTGTCACACTATGCACAGGCCCTGCAACAGGAAGAGACACCGGAGGGGATGATACCGGCAGCTGTACCTGTGCAAAATGTGGCTACGCAATTGAGGTACTTTGCTTTGACAGGTGACAAGGTCTAGAAAAGCTAAGAGAAGCTGGTAAAGTACTCAGGAAAGAAAAGATGCAAATGGTTGAAAAACAATTAGCCAATATAGTAAAATGAGGGGCCAATATATTTTTTTTTAGATATGCTAGTGATAGAAGAAAGTGCAAAAGTAGCATTGTGAGGCTCAAGAGTGAAGGGAAGTAAAGTGTAGAACTCTTAAGGATAAGGTGGACTTGCTTAACAAATATTTCTGTTTTGTGTTCACAGATCAAGGGTCGGAAGTAGGATTACAGAAGACAAAACAAATAGGAATGGAAGAATGGTACATGATGATCGATTTTCAGAAGACTGTGTTCATGAAGAGCTAGCTAGACTAAAGGTGGACAAAGTGATGCTGCCAGATGGTATGCATCTGAGGACTCTGAAGGAACTTAGGGAAGTTCTGGCAGATACTCTGACTTTTTCAATGCTTCTCTAGAGTCAGGAGTAGTCCCAGAAGACTGAAGAAAGGTAGATATGGTCCCTCTCCACAAAAATGGAAGTAAGAAGGTGGTTGAGAACAGACCAGTTAGTCTGAATTCTGTGGTAAGTAAATTAATAGAAACACTTTCTGTATAAAACAAAGAATAGTGAAGTTTCTGGAATCCAATGGACTGAAGAATCAGAGGCAGTGGTTTCACTAGAGGCAAGTTTTGTCAAAAAATCTGATCAATTTCTTTGACTGAGTGACCAGACAGTTAATCAAGGAAGAATACAAGATGTTATGTAGATAGATTTTAGCAAAGCCTTTGACAAAATTCCACATAGAGGACATATAAATAAACTGAGTTCCCTCAGTAAGAGACCTAAAGTATGGGTTAGGACCTAGCTGAATGGAATGTGATTGAGGGTAATAGTAAATGGAGCTCTCTCTGAGGAAAGGGGGGGGTGTTACCAGTGGTCTGCCACAAGGTTTGATTCCTGCTCCAATTCATTTAAACATTTTTGTAAGCAGTATTTCTGAAGGATTTATATTACTCGCAACTTGTATTTGTTCTTACCCAAATCGGTTAATGTCGACTACGGTACCATGTAAGCCACATTGAGCCTGCAAAGAGGTGGGAAAATCTGGGATACAAATGCAACAAATTAAATAAATAAATAAATAAATAAATAAATAATGTTTGCCTTTTTGTGGATGATTCCAAAATCTGCAATAGGGTAGACATCCCTGAAGGTTTGGACAACATGAGGAGGGACCTAGAGAAGCTTGAAGAATGGTCCAGAATTTGGAAAGAGTAAACAAGTGATTCATTTCTACCTGTTCCACTCCATTCATTATTTTATAGACCTCTACCATATCTCCCATCAGCCGTCTTTTCTCCAAGCTGAAGAGCCCTAGCTGCTTTTGCCTTTCCTCATAGGGAAGTCATCTCATCCCCTTCATCATTTTTGTCACCCTTCTCTGTACATTTTCTAATTCCACTATATCTTTTTTGAGATGTGATAACCAGAATTGCACACAATATTTGAAGTGTGGTCGCACCATGGAGCAATACAAAGGCATTATAATGTCCTCATTTTTCTTTTCCATTCCTTTCCTAATAATACCTAACATTCTATTTCCTTTCTTATCCACCGCCACACACTGAGCAGAGGGTTTCAACATATCATCAACGATGACGCCTAGATCCCTTTCCTGATCGATGACTTCTAATGTGGAACCTTAATTTGAGTTCCTCTTTCCCACATGCATCACTTTGCAGTCACATTAAATGTCATCTGCCATTTGGATGCCCATTCTCCCTGTCTCATAAGGTCCTCTTGTAATTTTTCACAATTCTCTTGTGATTTAACAACTTTGAATAACTTTGTGTGGTCAGCAAATTTAATTACCTCACTCGTTACTCTCATTTCTAGATCATGTATAAATATGTGAAAAAGCAGTTGTCCCAGCACAGACCCCTGGTGAACCCCATATTTTCCCTTCTCCATTAAGAATACTGACCATTTAACCCTATTCTCTGTTTTCTATCTTTTAACCAGTTTTTAATCCACAATAGAACAATTCCTCCTATCTCATAACTCTCCAATTTCCTCTGTAGTCTTTCATGAGGTACTTTGTCAAATGCCTTTTGAAAATCCAGATACACAATCGGGCTTATTTTCTAAAGTGATCACCGGCGATCTTCCGACATAAATCGGGAGATGGCCGGCGATCTCTCAAAAGCGGTGAAATCGGTATAATCAAAAGCTGCTTGTTTGACACCATCGCTGTTTTCCCGTCATCGAGCCGGTGAAAGTTCAAGGGGGCGTGTCAGCAGTGTAGCAAAGGCGGGACATGGATGGGCATGGGCGTGGCTACCAGATGGCCGGCTTTCACGGATAATGGAAAAAAAAAAGCGGCGTTAATCAGTATTTTGTCAGTTTTACTTGGTCCTTTTATTTTCATGACCAAGCCTCAAAAAGGCGCCCCAACTGACCAGATGACCACCGAAGGGAATGGGGGATGACCTTCCCGTACTCCCCCAGTACTCACCAACCCCCTACCACACTAAAAAATAAAATAAAAACCTTTTTTGCCAGCCTGTATGCCACCCTCAAAGGTCATACTCAGCTCCCTGACAGCAGTATGCAGGTCCCTGGAACAGTTTTTGTTGGTTGCAGTGGACTTCAGGCAGGCGGACCCAGGCCCACCCCCCTACCTGTTACACTTGTGGTGGTTAATGCAGAGCCCTCCACCCCCCCCCCCAAAACCCACTGTACCCACATGTAGGTGCCCCCCTTCATCCATAAGGACTATGGTAGTGGTGTAGAGTTGTGGGGAGTGGGTTTTGGGGGGATTTGGGGAGGGGGCTCAGCACCCAAGGTAAGGAAGCTATGCACTTGGGAGGTATTTGTATATATTTTTTTAATTTTTAGAAGTGCCTCCTAGGGTGCCCGGTTGGTGTCCTGGCATGTCAGGGGGACCAGTGCACTACAAATGCTGGCTCCTCCCACGACCAAATGCCTTGGATTTCGCTGGGTTTGAGATCGCCGGCATTTTTTCCCATTATCGCTGAAAAACAAAACTGGCCATCTCAAACCCGGCGAACTCTGGCATTTGGCCGGGCCAAACCGTATTATGGAAAGAAAAGATGGCCAGCCATCTTTTTCGATAATACAGTTCGGCCAGCTGTTTGTGGTGCCGCCAAAATAGATCGCCAGCAATCTATTTCGCCGGCGCCATTCGATTATTCCCCTCAATATCGACCAGCTCACCTTTATCCACATGTTTGTTCATCTCTTCAAAGAAGTGTAATAGATTAGTGAGGCAAGATTTCCCTTCACTAAATCCATGCTAGCTTTGTCTCATTAATCCATGCTTTTGAATATGCTCTGTAATTTTGTTCTTTATAATAGTCTCTACCATATTGCCCAGCACAAACATGAGGCTTACCAGTCTATAATTTCCCAGATCATCTCTGGAACCTTTTTTAAAAAATCGGTGTTACATTGTTCACTCTCCAATCTTCCTGTACCACGCTTGATTTTAAAGATAAATTACATATTACTAACAATAGTTCTGCAAGTTCATTCTTGAATTCTTTTAGTACTCTGGGATGAATACCATCTGGTCCAGGCAATTTGCTACTTTTCAATTTGGCAAATTACTCCATTACATCCTTCAGGTTTATAGAGATTTCATTCAGTTTCTCCGACTCGTCAGCTTTGAATACCATTTCTGGCACCGTTATCTCTCCCAAATCTTCCTTGGTGAAGACCAAAGCAAAGAATTCATTTAATCTCTCTGCTATGGCTTTGTATTCCCTGAGTGCCCCTTTTACCCCTCGGTCAACTGATTCTTTTGCTAGCTTCTTGCTGTTCCTGTATGTTTTTGCCTCCAAACAATCTTTTTCTCAAAGTCCTTTGTCTTCCTTATCAGTGTTTTTCATTTTACTTGCCATTCCTTATGCTATTTCTTATTATTTTTATTTGGATCCTTCTTCCATTTTCTGAAGAATTTTCCTTTTAGCTCTAATAACTTCCTTCACCTCACTTTTTAACCATGCCGGCTCTTGTTTTGTCTTCCTTCCTCCTTTTTTTAATACATGGAATATATTTGGCCTGGGCTTCCAGGACAGTAGTTTTGAACATCATCTATGCCTGATGTAAATTTTTGACCTTCACAGCTGCTCCTTTTAAGTTTTCTTTCACCATGCTAAGGAATAGGTCTAGAATTTTTCCTCCTCTTGTTGGCTCCTGTACCAGTTGCTCCATAAAGCAGTCCTGGATTTCATCAAAGAATTTTACCTCCCTAGCCAGTGGTGTGCTGGTAAATGTTTGACAACAGGCTCTCTCGCCGGTCCACCTCTGCACCCCTCATCCACCTCTGTGCCCCCCGTCTACCTCTGTGCCCCCCCATCCACCTCTGCCCCCCCCCCATCCACCTCTGCACCCCCCAAATTGCAGAGCTGGCTATAGCCGGGGAGAGAGCCTGGGGAGGGGGCAATGCATTACTCTCTCCAGAAAATTTTTTTTAAATGATCCCAGGTTCCAATCTAATTCATGTTTAATGTGGGATAAAATGCCATAAATAAGTAAATAAATATAAACTTTTAATGCTGAGCGCCTGATTCTCAAAGTGGACATATTCCAAACACTATAATGAAAATAAAATGATTTTTTTCTACCTTTGTTGTCTGGTGACTTTGTTTTTCTGATCATGCTGGCCCAGTATCTGATTCTGTTGCTACCTGTCCTCTTAACACCGTTTCCAGGGCTTCCTTTCCATTTATTTCTTTACTTTCCGCCTTTCTTCTTCATTTCTTGCCCTACATCTGTAAGTAGAAGCTGGGTCCCCCGCAGACTTGACTGTCCAGTGGATCCAGCTTCTGCCTATTTTCTTCATCCATGTGCAGTTTTTCTCCTCTCTTCCTTTTCCCTCATCTCATCTCCTTCCTCACTCTTCCCTTCCCTCCATCCATGTCCAGCATTTCTTCTCTCTCTCCTTTCCCTCTCCTCCATCCATGTCCAGCAACCCTCCTCTCCCCTGCTTCCCCTCCATCCACCCATGTCCAGCAACCCTCTTCTCCCCTGCCCTCCCCTCCATCCACCCATGTCCAGCAACCCTACTCTCCCCCTGCCCTCCCTTCCATCCACCCATGTCCAGCAACTCTCCTCTCCCCTGTCCCCCTCCATCCATCCATCCATCCATAACCAGTGATTCTACTCTCTCCCCTGCCCTCCCCTCCTGCTCCCATCCATTTCCAGCAATTCTCCTTCACCCCCATCCTCCCCTCCCATTCATATCCATCTACCTGCCCTCTTCTCCCCCCAACATCCCCCTTTTTCTTCCTGCCACAGTTGGTTTAAATCTTTTTTATTACCTCCATTGAAGCGGCCATGTCATTGAAAGCCCTGCCCGTCTCTAGCCTTCCCTTCGTGAGTTTGTTCCCTCAGAGTCCCGCTCTCGCGGAAAGAGGAAATGACGTCAGAAGATGGGACTCTGAGGGAACGAACTCATGAAGGGAAGGCTAGAGACGGGCAGGGCTTTCAATGATGTGGCCACTTCGATGGAGGTAATAAAAATGATTTAACCCCTCCCAGGGCGAAGCAGGCAAACAAGGGCAGTGGTGGGAGGTGAGGTAAATGGGGTAAGCATGGCTTGTTGCGCCCTCCTGCAATACTTACCTTGTTTACCGGAGCCGGCTCGCTCTGCAGAACAACCGGCTTGCAAGATCTTAAAAAATTTAACAAGCAGCTCCTGCGAGCTGGTGCGAGCTAGCTCCAGCACACCACTGTCCCTAGCATGCCCTGATGTTACATTTACACAGTCAATACCGGGGTAATTGAAATCACCCATTATTATTGTGCTCCCCAGTGCGTTTGCATCCCTAATTTCTGATAACATTTCTACATCCGTCTGTTCATCCTGGCCAGGTGGACGGTAGTACACTCCTATCACTATCCGTTTTCCCTTTACACATGGAATTTCAATCCATGGGGATTCTAAGATGTGTTTTGTTTCCTGCAGAACTTTCAATCTATTTGATTGAAGGACCTACTTAACATACAATGCTACCCCTCCAACAATTCGATCCACCCTATCACTACAATATAATTTGTACCCTAATATGACAGTGTCCCACTGGTTATCCTCCTTCTACCAGGTTTCAGAGATGCCTATTATATCTAATTTTTCATTTTAGTGCAATATATTCTAACTCTCCCATCTTATTTCTTAGGCTTCTGGCATTCGCATTTAGACATTTCAAACTATGTTTGTTGTTCCTATTTACATCTTGTTCAGCAGTTGACAGTGTTAATTTGCAATCTTTTGTCTGATTTTCATTTAAGGACACCTGAAGGGGCATAATCGAATGGAAATGTCTATCTCCATGGGCGTTTATCTCCGAGAACGGGTCCGTGAAGGGGCGGACCGAAACGTATTTTTGAAAACATGGACGTTTATCTTTTTTTGAGCTGGGCGTTTTTGTTTTTCAGTGATAATGGAAACCGAAAGCACCCAGCTCAAAAACGAATAACTCCAAGACATTTATTCGTGGGAGGGGCCAGGATTCGTAGTGCACTGGTCCCCCTCACATGCCAGGACACCAACCGGGCACCCTAGGGGGCACTTTTACAAAAAAAAAACAAGGTAAAACAGCTCCCAGGTGCATAACACCCTTCCCTTGGGTGTTGAGCCCCCCAAATCCCCCTCAAAACCCACTGCCCACAAGTCTACACCATTACTATAGCCCTAAGGGGTGAAGGGGGGCACCTACATGTGGGTACAGTGGGTTTGGGGGGGCGGTTTGGAGGGCTTCCATTTACCAGCACAAGTGTAACAGGTGGGGGGATGGGCCTGGGTCCACCTGCCTGAAGTCCACTGCACCCCCTAATAACTGCTCCAGGGACCTGCATACTGCTGCCAGGGAGGTGGGTATGACATTTGAGGGTGAAAATAAAAAGTTGTGAAACGGCATATTTTGTGGTGGGAGGGGGTTTGTGACCCCTGGGGGAGTCAGGGGAGGTCATCCCCCGATTCCCTCCAGTGGTCATCTGGTCATTTAGGGCACTTTTTGGGGCCTTATTCGTGGAAAAACAGGGTCCAGGAAAAGTGCCCTAAATTCTCGCTAAAAATGCATATTTTTTTTCCATTATCGGCGAAAGGCGCCCATCTCTGATCGCCCGATAACCACACCCCAGTTCCGCCTTCACCACGCCTTTGACACGCCCCCATCAACTTTGTCCGCATCCGCGACGGAGTGCAGTTGAAAACGTCCAAATTCGGCTTTCGATTATACCGCTTTATTCGTTTTTGTGAGATAAACGTCTATCTCCCGATTTGGGTCACAATATAGGCGTTTTTCTATTTCGATTATAAGCAGGCTGGTCTACTATGGTCTCTGTTGCAACCTCGCTATCTGGATAACCTATCTTCCCTGTTTTGGTGATATTTTTAAAAGATACCTTGTTCTGAACCATTCATTTTTGAACGACTGACAGCCTTTCCCCAGGTTCTAGTTTAAAAGTTGCTGTATCACCTTTTTAAATGCCGATGCCAGCAGCCTGGTCTCACCCTGGTTAAGGTGGAGCTCATCATTTTGGAATAGGCTCCCCCTTCCCAAGAATGTTGCCCAGTTCCTTACAAATCTAAAACCCTCCTCCCTCTACCATTGCCTCATCCACATATTGAGACTCCAGAGCTCTGTCTGTCTCTTGGGCCCTGCACATGGAATGGGGAACAATTTGAAAAATGCTACCCTGGAAGTCCTGGATTTGATCTTTCTACCTAAAAGCTGAAATTTGGCTTCCAGAACCTCTCTCCTACATTTTCCTATGTCATTGGTACCCACATGTACCAAGACAGCTGACTCCTCCCCAGCACTATCTAAAATCCTGTGTCATCTAGATGACACATGAGGTCTACCATGTTCACATCAGGTAGGCAGGTGACCAGGTGATTCTCATGTTCACCAGCCACCCAGCTATCTACATGCCTAATAATCAAATCACCAACTACAACAGCCATCCTAACACTTCCCTCCTGGGCAGTAGCTCCTGGAGACACATCCTTGATGCGAGAGGATATTGCATCCCCTGGTGTGCTGGTCCTGGATACAGGATTACTTCCAGCTGCACCAGGGTGATGCTCTTCTTTTAGAAGACCTCCCTCCTGCAAGGTAGCACAGGGGCTTCCAGACTGGAAGTGGGACTTCTGTACAAGCTCTTTTCCTCCACACATGGGCAAAATTGTTCTAACCTCACTGCTGAAGGGTGCCGGCCTAGACATTTCCTCAACTGTAATCTACTGCCCAGTATCCAGCATACTTATCTTCACAAAAATGCCGGAAGTCTTCATTAGCAAGCAGTTTTCCCAATAAGAGAAATTCTCACTATTACACCAATCTTATTTCAGCTTCAGATCTTCAGCACAGAAACCTTACTTCTCAACCTTACCATATGCGTTAAACAACATCTCTGCAAGGGTTACTAGGTGATACTGCTCCAATTTGATATCTCGGTGGCTTTTGATGCAGTTGATCATGTATTGCTCCTAGAACGACTGGATCAAATAGGCACCACTGGTCCTGTTGTAAGCTAGTTCAGCCAATACCTTGCTAATAGAAGATATTCTGTTAGACAGAACCACCAACTGTCCTGAGAATTGTTCCAAGAATGTGGCATCCCTTAAGGTTCCCCGCTCTCCCCAATACTGCTTAATTTCTTTATGTTCTCTCTGAGTTCAATCTACCTGGGGCTGGGCGAGGTACTCCTATCATATGCCAACGACATCCTTCTCCTCCCAATATCCCCCTCCCAGCCTAATTTTACCCAGTTGATTACTGCCGAGGTAAACGCAATCCAGAATTGGGCCCTAATAGACAAACTAAAGCTGAACTTGCAAAAAACAAAGATCCTGTGGTTCCATAACTCAGGAGTCATGGTCCCATCCTCTGAAACAGTCTGGAATGACAAAATATTGGGAGTTGAATCAGAAGCTAAAGTGCTAGGGGTGATTCAAGACTCCTCATTAACGTTTTCCTTCCACATCTCCCATCTTTTGAATAAAACACTATTCAAAATGAGACAACTACGACTTATTCAATCGTTCTTTGACCAGAAGTCCTTCGCATTGCTGATCCAAATGCTGATCCTCCCACACCTAAACTACTGTAAAATCCTATTTCTTGGCATTAAGATTCAATATATGAAGAAACTGAAGCTAATTCAGAATACGGTGGCAAGATTGATTTTCAAATTAAACAGATACAGCAGTGTCTCCTTCTATCTCACTAAACTACACTGGCTCAAAGTGGCCTGAATAATTTTTCAAATCCTATGCGGCCTCTCTTCATTCCTATTGATGGATATATCTTCACTATGCCAGGCTTAAATATTTATGCAATCCTGTTTGGCTGGTTAATTTAACTGGTTAAGGGCTGCATATTGGCACTTATCCAGTGAAATGCTGACTCCACCCCAAATCCGTTCCTGGAACACCCATAAAATAGTCAGTTTCCAGTTTTGCAGTTAGAGGGGATATTCAGCAGCACTATCCAGTTGCATGCTGCTGAATATTTCTGGATGGAGAACTGAGTTCTATTCAATTAGTTAAATGGTTCCCATTGTTACTTATGTGTACTTATAAAATATCAGCACAAATTCGTCAGAAATAGTGCTTAGATTGTGGTCACTAAGGGACTCTTTTATTAAAGGGTTACTATGCAGAAATCCAGCACTACTGCTGATCTTACACAGGCACCAGCGGTAGTGAAGCCCCCAGCGTGGACAATTTCTAACACCAGGGGTTACACGGTGGAAGTTGGGCAGCACCATGCGCTGCCCAGTTACCACAGGTTAGTGCAGGAACACTTACTGCCACCTCAATGGGTAGTAAGGGATCTCTCAGAAATGGCCGTGCGTCAAGTGGTTTCTTACTGCAGGGCCATTTCTTTCTTTGGGCTTTTTACCCACTAAGGTAAAAGGGGCCTTGGTGCATGGCAAATCCATGTGCTGATGCTATCACAAGGACCCTTGTACTGCAGCTTGGTAAAAGGAGCCCTAAATGTCAGTGTGTAAAGTTTGCATGTGTGCATGCATTTTATAAAATATGCAGGTAAATCAAGACTCATCCATGCTCTGCCCGAACTCAATGCCTGAGAGTACCTACTTTACAAATGTGTGCCTGAAAATCTGTTTATTTAACCAAGTCTATCATATCCACGCCTGATGCTCTCTTGTGATGTTTGCAACAGTCCACTGGAACCTTATCTCTCTCTTCTGCCTTTTTTTTCATAACTGATTTGTGTGTATTTACTGTTATCTTAAACTTTGGCGTTCCCTTATTGCTCTATATTTAGCTTGTACACTGCACTGTTCTGTGTGTCAGTTGAGCAGTATAGTAAGTTCTCAGTAAACTATAAACTTTTTGCACTGTGCATACTTTATGATGTGATCTAATTTTATGAGTCCTTTTATGAGTGAAAAGGCCTCCTTAATGTTTACCTCTGTACTGTTTATAATATGCCTCAGTAGAGGCAATTACTAGATACTGTCTACACAAGAAAACAAGTATTTAACACATCAAGGGATTGAATTATTTGACCTCTACAATCACTGTATCTAATTCCCAAAGTAAATATTGCCATTTCTTTAGTCTATGTAAAAGAAATTTGATTGATCTCTCTCTGAAAGAGCATTCAATCTGAAACAATTAACTAAATGTAATGCTTCCAAGTTCAATTTTTAAGATATTTAAAATAAATATTCACAGAATATATTGCTCTAATGTATATACATTTAAATTATCTGCATTCATTTGGATTCTCCTGAAAACTAACTGGTTTAAGAAGTAGGTAGTGAGCATTGAGGACTAATGAGTCCAAAGCCATTGAAAAGGTGGAGAAAAACTGTAGTGAATCATGTCATATTCACTTTTAGTGAATTCATTCTGTCCTCCTCCCAAGAGTGAGGATTTAAAATTCTTTTTAAGGATAGATTGTTTACTTTAATAACTGTCTTGGACAAAAAGGAGAAATTGAACTACCCAGTGCTTTCTGAAGTAACAACTTTTAAACCTTTATATAAAGAGTGATTGAAATTTGATATAAAATGAATTCAAAACAAAAATGATGCATGGTGCATATGTTTTTAAGAAAAAGGTCAAAGTACTTCCATTACTCATAGCCTGAAAAAGTAGGAATGTATTATTGATTTTAGATAAAAGTAGTGCTTTTTTATTTTAGAAAAAAAACATACTGCATGTTTGTGTGATTGTTTTTTCTTCAAACTACTTACAAGCAGTTAAATCCCTTTAGTAATATAACATAAAAATAATATTTTTGTAGTAAGAAATGAAAGTACAGCAAACATAAATTTTCAAATATTCTATGGTGTCTCATAAACTAATGCTATCAAGTACATATTTGCCTTCAAGGGCAAGAGAAAATGGCAAATGGTTCTAGCATCAAATTTGCTTACCTAGAACATGGTTCTTCTAACGTTTTTGCTTTCATACTGGTGGTCTTGTGCTACAATTGGATCAAGCACAAGGAATTTTGTTTCCTCAGACAGCTTCAAAATTGGCTAGCCTTTCCCCAACCTGGTCCTTCACCACCATTGTTCCCATCTATAGCCTGCCATTACCTCGGCTTCATACCTCTCTTTGCTTATGTCCTCCCTCCATTGTGGGCATCCTTGATTATCAACATCTGTTCCTGTGAATGTGGACATCAGGAACCATTGTGCATTCCCCGCTATTAACTCTAAATCCTCCTGCTCCCAGACAAGTTTCTGATTTGAAAAAGAATCATCTGTGGAGTAAGAAGGCAGAACTGCTAGGTACTCACAGTTCCTTCTTCATAGGCATAGCACTGATGATATTGAGAATATTTATGAGAATGGTACCCCCCCCCCCCCCCCAGTCCAGAAGGGAGTATTATGAGTTAAATAGTAGCATGGAAAATATGATGAAAAAGTGAGCCAATGCTTTTCTTGCTGAACCAAGAAGTCTAGGTCTGTTTATTAATGTCTAAATGCCGGAAGTTGTCTAGCATGTCTAGTCTATATTTGTAAATAAGTGAAAGGACAGAGAACTGAGAATAATATACACTCCTAGCTTACATACTCCCAGACCCTTGGCCACATAGAAACAATGTGGGCCAGCTATAAGCAGAGTTCCTCATTCTTATAAATCTTATAATAGCCGGATTCATTACTGGAATTGTGAAAGTTGTTCTTAAACTTTGCCCTGATTCTCCAATGACCTGTAGATGAAAGCAGAATATTATCCATAGCTTGTGTCTTATGGTTTATGATGTAAAACTGTTGACTTATTAATCTATGACTTATTGCTTTACTAATAAAAGGGGGGAAGCTAAGGATAAAAAAAATACTGTGACTGTTCCCAAAAGCTTTTGCCATTTTTTTAGTAATTTGCATGTGAGTTATTCTTTCCCTTGGCCTCATTCATGGAAATAAGAGCTAGGTGGGGGGGTCTCAAGCAAATAGCACCTGACTGCAAACAGGCCCAGAGTGGCCTACAGCGATAGCAAGGACCTGGACTGGTATAAGGTGAGGTAGACAAAGACAGAAACAGTGTTATAATACAGGTTAGTGACACCTTGGACTGCAGCTGTAGACCTGACTGAGGCATACAGGTCACCTCAGAAGACAAAAGGAAAGGACATAAGGCAGTGTCTCAAAAGCTTGGTAAGGCAGGGACTCAGAAACTAACAAGGCTGCAGCTTAGGAGCTAGTGAGACTGGAATTCAGGGGCTAGCAAGGCTGGAACTCAGGAGCTAGCAAGGATGGAACTCAGGAACTAGCAGGTGTTTCCTAGCCCACTTCCAATGCTCACAACAAGATGTTTGCCTTAGTATTCTTCTCCACTGGTCAAAAGCACAGTTGAAAGTCAAAACATGAAAAAAAAAAAAAGGACCATTGGGCTTCTTGTGGATTAAGCTGGTGAGCCTCTTGAAGATATAACAGATTCTTGTGGTTCATTAGAACAATGAAGGGGAATTTGGCCCCCTCAAGTAGGTGGCGCTAATTTTATAACCAAAAGTTATTGATCACCAATTGTATAGTTCTTCTCAGTAGGAGAAAATTTCTGTGAGAAGAAAGCACAGGAAGCAGTTTCCTGCTGGTGTAGGACTGGGATAGGATGGCATCTGTTCCAAAGGCAGAAGCATGAATCTCAACATAAAACCTTTTCTCAGGATTGGGATGTTGAAGGATTGGAGCAGTCATGAAGACCTACTTAAGTTGGCCAATCCTGGGGGATCGCCTCCCTCTGGGTGAGGCAGTCAGCGATGCTTTGATAGTAGAATAATTCAGGATGAACTGTAGATAAAAGTTGGTGAAACCCAAAAATCTCTGGAGAGCTTGGTGGGCCAAAGGCCGAAGCCAGTCAAGAATAGCAGACAGTTTGGCTGGGTCTGTTTACAAGCTCTGGTCTGAGATGATGTATCCTAGGAAGGACAACTCAGAGCATTCAAACACACATTTTTTCCAATTTGGCAAATTACTGGTTTTGACGCAGACATTGAAGCACCAGTTTGATTGCCATATATGCTGTTCCAGAGATTTGGAGATCAAGATATCATCAAGATAAACAAGCACACATTTGTATAATAGGTTCCGGAAGATATCATTAATGAAATTCTGGAAAACAGCGGGATCATTCACAAGGCCAAAGGGCATGACAAGATAGTCATAGTGCCCGTCTCGGGTATTGAAGGCTGTCTTCCACTCCTCTCCCTTCCTAATACAAATGAGGTTTTAGGTGTCCCACAAATCTAGTTAGGTAAGGTACAGGCACCCTGGAGTCAGTTGAATAGTTCAGATTAGAGTAGTAGGGGACATTTGTTCTTCACAGTAATCACATTCAAGCACCAGTAGCTGATGCATGGCCACCACCCCCCATCCTTCTTGTCCACAAAAAAGAATCCAGCTCTGGCTAGGTACCTGGAGGGACATATGAAACCCCATTACAGATTGTCCTTGATGTAGGTGGACACGGCCTCGGTCTCAGAGTGCAAAAGCAGGTGAACTTTGCCCCAGGAGGGTGTTTTTCCAAGTAACAATGGGGCAGTAGTAGCTTCAGTGAGGTTAGAGAGTTTTCACCCGTTGTTTAGAGAAGACTCTGCATACTCTTGGTAAGGTATGCCCTACCTCCAGTGCATTGATAGCCTTTGGCCTGGGGAGCATAATGGACTTCAAAAACAGTCCCCTACAGGATGAACCTCATGCTGTCAGCTGGCCTTGATCCAGTCAATCTGGGGATTGTGCTGTTGTAACCAAGGGAGGCCCAGAATGATGGGGTTTATGGCCGTCTGCAGAACAAACAGAATTATGGCTTCTCTATGTAGTACCCCCAATCCAGAGTCTAAGCGGAAATGCCTTGACATTGAGGACTCCCTGAATGTGCCTATAGATGGAAGCTACAGGGATGGGTCAAGATAATTTCTGTGTGGGAATGTGAGAATGATGGATCAAGTCCTCATTGATGAAGTTGCCTCCCATTCCGTACCCTACAAATGCCACAGTGAAGAACTCAGTCTCCAAATCGATGGCAGCTGGAACCAGTGGCTGTGAGAGGAGAGTTCATTGGGAAGGTCCTATTCCTGTCCCCCTGGCCAGAACTAGACCTGAAGGTTTCCTGGCATAGTACCCCTCCACACTGCTAAGTTTTAGTAAAAGGGCACCTCAATGTCCTGCTCACAGATAAGATACTGTGAGAGGAATGATGGGATAGAAGTAAAGAGGATTGAGGGGATGAGACTGTTGAAGAGAAGCAAAAAGACTCAGAAGGCCAATAGAAGGCAGTGATGGCATTCCCAGAAAAGAAGGGTTAATTAATATCCAAAAGGTTGGGTTGAGAAATCCACAGTTTTAAGGGACACTGAAACATAGAATGAAAGAGAAATTGGAACGATCAGAGAAGTGGGTAGAGAAACAGGTTATACAACAGGTGAGAGAGAGGTCAAGAAAGAAACAGTGTAGGGAATGGAAATTAATTGTGAAAAGCAGAAAAATATAGAGAAGGAGAGAACAATAAAGAGAAACAGCAATAGACAGAGATGAAAGTGTGAAGGAGGAATAAAAGAGCAAAATTTAAAAAAAGATTAAGGGAATAATGTTAAACATATTTAAATGAGAAGACTGGAAATGGAATAGAGGAAATGCAGTTTCATGCTTGTTTCCAAGGATGAAAGATGTCAGTATTTGAAAATATGTTTTCTAAATAGCAAGAAACTCATGTTTATGCAGTGTCCTGATAAAGGAAACAGAAAAGCATAACTTTCAAAAACTAATCACACATGAAAGTGAGTCCAATTAAAAAAGGGATAAACGGCAATTTGTTTGTTGGATTTTATTTTTAAGCATCCAAATGGATTAGCACAGCAGCCACGATGCTTTGTCCATGTTAATAGCCAGTGGTGAATTTTCTACCAGGTCAGGTTGACCCAGAACCTTTTTTCAACTATAGCAAATTTGCTTTTTTATGAATTTGCTGCATTTCAAGGCTTCAGAAACACGAATAAATAAACACTGTGAGAAGTTGCACAACTCACAAGCCAGCATTTTTTTGACTTTCTAGCTTTCATTATCCTTTCAATCCTTGAATTTCTCAACCATCCCTCTTGCAAGTTTTAAAAATGCTTGAAGTGCAATGATAGAGCAGCTGGTGGAGTATATCTCTCCAGCTGCCAAAGAAAGGAAGAGGTCCATGGAGGCTGGAGAAACTAAAGCCAAACCAGATGATTCATTTCAAGAATGACTGGGATATTACATAGTCCCTCTCATATGGCCTGCTTTGGGCAATGCATGAATTGGGAGGTGGAAGGGGGTGGGTAAGAAGAAAAGGAAGCCAAGCCAGATGATTCATTTCAGGAGATGATAGGTGCTGCAGGGTTAAATATATATTTATATATATACTGCTGGGGTAGCGTGGGAGCCCTTACCCCATCTCAATGAATGGCGGTAAATGCTTCGCACCCCCCGTGGCTACATGGCAAGTTAAAGACTTTTTACCTGCTGTGATAAAAAGGGCCCTGATGCGTGTCAAAAATGGCCGCCACTGCTACCACAGGGCCCTTTTTTACCACAGCTTGGCAAAAGGACCCCTTTGACTCCTACTGCCTCAGGTACCCACTTAAATTATGAGTTCCATGGGGAAGGGGCATTTTGTAACTGATGAATAATCACTACTGTACAGTACTGTGATACCCAGAAGCACTATAAAAATATGTATTGTTATAAATTGCAATCCATGATGCACCTGCTGGTCTGGTGTTTCTTCCCTTCTCCCATGATGTAATTAATATCTGAAATGTAATCATGGCCTCCATTTCAGCTACTGTGGAAGACCTGGAGAACCTGTAGTTTCGATGGATAGTGAATGCATTGGGGATATTGTTTGGGTGGAAATGTTTATATTTTTTGTGATTGTGATGCTACATTTTCCATTTACTAGTAAGATTTTGGAATGAAGAAAATCTGTATATTAGGATATGTTTTAGGTTGTGTTTTTGTATAATTGTATGCTACATGTTGTAAACCACTTTGGGTCTTTTTTTAGAGGAAAGCAATCTAGAAATATAAAGTAGAACCATGAAAAAAATGAGTACTGTTTAGTAACTCAGAGTGCATCCCACCTTCTATATGGAAGGTCCAGATAATGGGTAGAGCTCATGCTGCCAGCTGCAAAGAGAGGAGGGAGCATGGGCAGTTGATGAAACCCATCCCGCTAGCAGCTGAAGAGAGTGAAAACATCTAAATTACTCTGTGGGAAGGTCAGTGAGGGCTGGGAAAGAGAAAGTTGATGCAGGCACACATCCCTCCATTGCTACCTTCTCACCTACAATCTCAGGGCACCTTTTACCAAGCTACGCTGAAAGGGGGCCTGCACTGGCATCAGAGCTTGTTTTTGACGCGTACTGAGGCCCCCTTTTGCCGCAGTAGGTAAAAGGTAAGTCTTTCTGTTTTTAAAGAAATGGCCATGCGGGAAGTGAAACACTTGTTGCGCGGCTATTTTTTTTTGGGGGGGGGGGAGCCCTCAAGGCTCCCATGCTAACCTAGCGCCTGATATGACGGCGTGCTGGGGATGGGAACTACCGCCGGGCTGCTGCGGTAGCCCGGTGGTATTTCCTTTTTAGCTAGCGGTAAGTCCATATTGGGCTTACTGCCACTTTGTAAAAGGGGACTTCAGTACCTTTAGTTTTTGAAAATAACCTTATTAATATCTATAAAAATAACCCTCAGCATTGCTCACTCAAATATTTCTTTAACTTGTTTCTCAATGTACAAGGTATTATCATTCAAGCTGCGAAAGGTTAATTTGCATATTTTGATTATCCTGTTTGTGGCCCTTATGGAGCAGAGTTAATATCATCCTTCTTGATCAGTGTTTCTCTTGCCAGTTCTACAGTACTTCTAGTCAGTTTGGCTTTCGGGATATCCACAATGAACATGCATGAGATCTATTTACATGCTTAAGAAACACCGCTTTAGACAATACACTATATTCTTGATGATGGTAGAACCAGATGGTTATTGTAAGTAAGGTATTAATTATTAGCGCAACACTGTGAATTTGCATGTATTTTGCATGTAGATTTGCTGCCAAAGTGAACTAGATAAATATACACCTCGCCTTTCCTGAAAATGCAATGGATTAAGGAGATTTGATGTATAAATATCCATGAAATCTAACAAGAGGAAAGCAATGACTCTCTGGAGACAAACCCACCAAATATTTATGTAATTGTATGGCATTAAATTTTTCTGTTCTTGTAGTGCCTGTGCTAAAACCTAGGATGAAGTGAAGGAGTAATACAGTGGTAAATCTTTGCAATAATTGCTTTAGCATTCCCTATCTTGAAGTGAAGCACATTGCTGATGCTATATTTTATCGTACTCTAAATAGTAATATAAATATTACTACTACTACTACTAGTAGTAGTAATACATATATAAAGTAGAGGGGTAAATTAATCCACACACAAATGAATGTTTACTTGATGGGTTCTAATGCACTGTGGGGCCCTTTTACAAAGCTGCAACAAAAAGTGGCCTTAGCGCACCCTTATGAGGGTCTTTCCAGAGCTAAAGCCACATTTTGCTGCGTCCAGAAAATTGCCAATTTTCCATTTGCCGATTTAATGGCACTAATGTTTCCAATCAAAAAGTATTTTTCACTTAATATCACTTAATTTCAACAATAGTGGAAAGATTATTAATACCATTCCAGAATCTATTCAATCAGAGTTAAAAAAAAAAAAAGCCTCAGTCACTGCTGGAGAAATTCTGTTATATGAATAAGCAACTGTGATTACCTCTTTGGTGTTTAAATCTCCCACAAAAAGTCCCTTAAAAGAGTGATTTTGCTTAGCTTCTTAACTGGCTGATGCAAAATCAACACTTAAATTGGTAAAAGTTTGTACATCCATGGCCAAAATCCTGTGTGTGTGTTTCTCTTTTTGTTGGCTGTGCCAGTATTTGCTTATGCATTACTGCACATTATTATACAGCCACATTTATTTTTATTTTTTATTTTTGTTACATTTGTACCCCGCGCTTTCTCACTCATGGCAGGCTCAATGCGGCTTACAATATCTGTGAAAGCATTGTGGACTTAAAAAAAATATCTGGTTGCCACTGCCGCTTGCTGCCCAACTACTTTTTAAATATTGGGTCACATGTTTTTTTCCCATTGTTCTCTACTATTTCTTTTCAAATCTTTTGTATCTCTCTGCCAACTAGCCTACTGCATTTCAATGTCTTCTAGTTTTGTTCAAATCAGCATCACATTTGCTGCAGTGTACTTACATTGGGTCCTTTTACAAAGCAGCACTAGTAATTCCGGAGCGTTAAATGCGACAAAGTCCATTCAGTTCATATGGGCTTCATCGCATTAGGTGTGCCAGAATTGCTAGAACAGCTTTCTGAAAGGAGTCCATCATCTTGTAACCTAAGTTACAAATTATTTTGAGCTCTGATCTCCTGAATGTTTCTGCAAAAGCCAACTGAAGAGTCTTCTGTCCATCATCAAATTGTTTTTATCAAATTTGACTGGGTTGCAAAGATCCTTTTTAGCCCTCATTTTTTCAAGAACCTATAAGAGAAATTCAAAAATGGGTTATATTATCTCCATGACAGGAAGGGGCCAAAAAAGTAGAGGAACGCTCGATTCCTATCATTTCCACATTGCCAGTGCTCTGATATACTACCAGCCAAATGGCAGGTAATGCACTTGTTGACATCTAAGGTTTGAGCTCATGAACAGTCTGAAAATTCACAAATTAGGAATACATCTGTGTTACTTTGTTTAGTGTTCAGACATGTTAGTTGGCAAGAAATGGCTGGGCGGCAAGTAAAGCACTTGCCGTGTGGCCTTTTCCTTGTAGCTCCGTAAATGACAGCGCGGTAGGGGTGGGAAGTACCGCCGAGCTGCTACAGTACTTCCATTATAGCAAGCGGTAAGCCTGCGTTGGGCTTACTGCCGCTTAGTAAAAGGAGCCCACAGTGCGTCAACAGATCTTTTTGTAGGATCCAAATGAGCTTTCTACTATCCAGAAAGCAACAGTGAGGCAGAAGGGTCAGGACAGGGAAAGGGTCAGGAAGAATGTTTGTGTGTTTGAGTCTTATTTCTGGGACTTCTAGGGATGTGCACAGGGGGGAAAATCAGTTCATTTTTCCTTTTTCAGAATTTCTGTTGATTTTCTGGTATTTCCTTTTGGTTTATTTCAGACTTTTGTTTTAATACAATATTTTAAAATACACATTAGGGGGTTTATCAACATGGGCTACCGTAAAGATGTGTTATTTTACCATTTTATGCAGAGACCAAGGGGCCCTTTTACTAATCTGAGGTGGAAGCTGTTTTTGCCATGTGCTGTGGCCCTTTTTACCGCAGCAGGTTAAAAGGCCAAAAAGAATAAAGAAATGGCCATGCGGTAAGATTGCACTTACCACGTGGGCATGTGGGGGGAAATCACTTACTGCCAACCACTGAGGAGGGCGGTAAGGGGTCCCATACTAACCCAATGGAAACTGGGCAGCATGTGGCACTGCCCGATTAGCACCAGGTAACTGCTGTGGCAAAAAATAGGGATCTATTTTCCCTAGCGACGGAAACACCACTCACTGGGAATGGAACTACCGCCGGCGTCCGTGTTGGACCAGTGGTAGTTCCGGATTGCCGAGCGGTAATTGAGCTTATTGCTGTTTAGTAAAAGGGCCCCTATGTCCTTAATACGCAGTTTGTGCACACAAACAGGCTAATGCAGGAACATGTTAAAGCATTTTTGCAGTATTTTTTCTGTTGGCACCTGCTAACCTGCATATTACCTATTTTTAAAAAAATATTTGGGTAGGGGTGTGTCTTGGGCAAAGCATTAGCATGGATGTGTTAACCAGCTAATGTGTGCGCTAACTGGCTAATGAAGTGTTAATGTGGGAGCACTTGGCATCTCCTAAATAGGAGGCAGTAAGTGGTACTGTATTAACTTTCTGCAGATTCTGCATGTGAATGGGAACATTAGCGAACCACCAGCAAATTAAAAAATAAAGCCCTTGAAAGATGCCATAGTAAATCTGGGCTTACTGTGCATATTAACCCCCTGATTCTATAAAAGTCACCAAAAATCACGCATGCAAATTTAGGCACACCCCTGATTTGCACATGTAATTTAATAGAATAATAAGTCAATTAGTGCCAATAATAAGCTTTTTAACAAATAATTATTGGCACAAATTAGATTTCATTGGGATTTATGTGCATAAATTTAGGGATCTGTACTTAAAATTTATGTGTAGCTCAAAAAAGGAGGTGTGGAAATGGGAGGGTTATGGGCATTTTCGGAAGGAGTGGTTTTGAGTTAAATGCGTAATTATAGAATAACTAGTAAAAAAGGCCCGTTTCTGACACAAATGAAATGGGCGCTAGCAAGGTTTTCCTTGGCTCCCCTGCAGCCACCCATATCCAGCGACTCTCCTCTCCCCCTGCAGCCACCCATGTCCAGCGACCCTCCTCTCTCCCCTGCCCCCCTCCTGCCACCCATGTCCAGCGACCCTCCTCTCTCCCCTGCCCTCCCTCCAGCCACCCATGTCCAGTGACCCCCTGCCCCCCCTGCAGCCACCCATGTCCAGCGACCCTCCTCTCTCTCCTGCCCCCCCCTGCAGCCACCCATGTCCAGCAAACCTCCTCTGGACATGGATCAGCTGTGAGGCATGTTTTTTCCCCCGGGTTCTGAAGTTGACATCCTAATGGCTACGGTGATGTCAGCCTGATCTACGGAGCCTAGCAGACCAACTCGGAATGAGCCACAGTCCCAGGTAAGTCAGAACGTTTGATGTGAGAATTATTATATCGGACAATGCTCTGCATGTAAATTTAGACGTGGGCATTTGCACCACATTTTCATTGGTAAAAATGCCCACATCTAAATTTATGTATGACCTTTCTGCTTAAGCATTATCCTAGAAACCATGCTGAACTTTAGGCACAGCTTATAGAATACTGCTTAAGTGTGTGTGTGTGTGAGGGGGGTGGGGGTCAGTGCCAATTTTTTAGGTGCCACTTATAGAATTCACCCCTAAATCCAGATTTTACTACACTTTAGTGAAAGGACCCCTCTAGTTACTAATACCTGTGGTTAAAAGTAAATAACACATCTTAACGGTAGCCCATATTGGTAACCTCTCCCCAGGTCTTCTTTTATTTTTTTATACATTTTACATAGAATCAACATCAGGAAACTAAACAATAATCAATGCAGAAAATATTACAGCAATTCCATCAACAATCAGGAATTTTAAAAGAAAGAACAAGTTACACAGTCCACATCACGAGGGGAAAAAAGAGAGACAGATAACACAGATGATGATCATACATATTTTACGACTCTCAAAGCCAAACCATCCTACAAAACACAGGGGCCCTTTTACAGAGTGGTGGTAAGTCCAATGCGGGCTTACCGCTCGCTCTGTTGGGACTACCGCTGGCCCAACACGTCCGCCAGTGGTAGTCCGACCCTGAGTGCGCACCATTTCTGGGGGAAAAAAGAAAACCCCCAGAAATGGCTAGTAGGGTGGTGGTAATCCGGCGGGAATTGGGATCGCTGTGTGCTGTCTAGTTAACGCCGGGTTAGCGGCAGAGCCCTTATCGCTACCTCAATGGGTGGCAGCCAGGGCTACCTGCTGAATGGCCACACGGTGAGAAGTATCTCACTGCATGGCCAATTTTTTTCAGGTTTTTTGGCTACAAGAAAAAGGGCCCTGGCACATGGGAAAAACAGCCACCGCCGCCAGCACAGGGTCCTTTTTCCTGCAGCTTAGTAAAAGGACCCCACTGTGATTCTAATTCGAGAATTGTCTCTAAACAAATTATCCAGTTGTACAACACATTAGGGCAGCTTTCTGGCACCCCAATGCAGCATTTTATTTATTTATTTTAACCACTTTTATCCCGCTAATATCCTAAGCGGTTTCCTTAAAAACATACATGTTAAAATTTTCAAATACAAACATAACAAATAATACTGCTGTTGCAAAATCCCAACCACGTGTTAACTATCAAAAGAAATTCTGTACAAAAAGCTGTGTTTTCAACATATTCTTAAATTACTGTATACTAGAGACAATACGCAACTGACCAAGCAAGGTGTTCCACAATAATGTGGAGCATCAACTCTATAATGGCATCAGGGTACCCTGAGGCCATCACAGAATACTAACACAAACCTGCATTGGAGTGCAAAAAGAAGGTGCGTCGGAAATGATGGCGCGCTAAAGGTGGGAAGTACCACCGGGCTGCTGCGGTAGCCTGGCGGTACTTCCTGTATAACTGAAATAAAAGACCACAAATGATTAAAATGAACCTTTTTTTTTTTGCCTGTGCATATCCCTAGTTGTTTCTCAACCATAGTTTTCCAGTCTCTCTCCCTTCTCTTCTGCTCCATTAGTCAGATCAGTTTACATTCTGCTAGCTGAACTGTGACACCTGAGGCAAAATTTGTGGAGATGGCTATGGAAAATCATCCATGTTTCACAAATGTCAACTCTGCCTCAGATCTCACATTTCATCTAGCAGAATATAAATAAAATGCTCAGATGCCAGTCAAAAAAGACCATGCTGCACTTTAAAGGCAAGGTCGACTTCCATATCAGTGCATCACATTTCAGATACAAAAACAACAGAAAGAACCGGATAAGTTAGGTGATTGACAAAAGTCTATTTTTCCTACCAAATATACATTATTTTCTGAATGGATATATTCACCTGCATATGTAATAACAGAAGGGATGTCTGTCACCAATCTGAGGCGCAAATGCACACATTAACATGCATGCACACCTAACTTTCAAGGCACATGTATATGGTGAAACCTTTTCATGTTGATTTTCATGCCAGCTCAGAAGCACATATAGGGACGTTTTTACTAAGCGGTGGTAGGGCTACCGCATGGGTAGTGTGTAGCAAGACAGCATCACTGCTAGGCATGCCCAGGCACCTGGTGGTAATTTTGTTTTTGTCATGCAGTGTTTCCGACGCCTGAAAATAATTTTATATTTTCTAGCCCAGGGAGTGGCTAGTAGGTGTGCCTGGCGGTAACTGGGCTCTGCTGCATGTTGCCTGATGACTGCCAGGATAGTGCATGAGCCCTTAATGCCTTCTAAGTAGGGTGCAGTAAGGGTTCAGGCAGTAAATGAGCACATACAAATTTTTATATTAGCACACAGACATTAACGACCTCCTCCTTAAAAATAGGTTTTATCCCGCTGCAGTAAAAAGTGGTCTGGTGCAAAGCAATTCCATGTGTCCACACTACCGCAGGCCACTTATTACTGCAGCTTGTTAGAAAGGCCCCATCTAATATAATAATTTGCACCTCCAACGTTCTGAAGCTGATTCCGTGGCAGTGTGGCAGTGAAGCCGTGTAGTGTTCATAGGGTTCGTAATCACTCCGCCCTCGAGGGAACTCTGTATAGTTGCCAGGGAAAGAAACACGTCATCAGAAGGAGAAGGGACTAACCACAGGCCTCACACTAGCTCTCAGTGCCCTGCCCTCGGAGGGAAGGGAAGGCTGCATATAATATTCACCCACCGGAAGTTCGTTCCCTCCCTCCGAGTTCCAGGGTTGTCGTCCGTCCCCCCTCCCTCCCAGTTTCAGTGCTCCCCATCCCTCCCTCCCAATTCCAGGGTCCCCCTTCCCTCCCAGTTCCAGGGTCGTCATCCCTCCCTCCCTCTCTTCCAGTTCCAGGCCCCCTCCCTCCGAATTTTAAAAGTCATCCTGACTTACCTCGCACGGTAAAAAGCGTGCAGGCTCGGCACTTACTTCAGTTTTCCCTTCTTTGTCTCTCAGCTCTGGTCCCACCCTTGCGGAAACAGGAAAAGAGGGCGGGACCAGAGCTGAGAGACAGAGAAGGGAAGACTGAAGTAAGTGCCGAGCCTGCACGCTTTTTACTGTTGCTGCCGGCCGCCGTAACCCCGACGAGGTAAGTCAGGATGACTTTTAAAATTCGGCGGGGGGGGGGGGGGGCTGGAACTGGAAGGGAGGGATGATGACCCTGGAACTGGGAAGAAGGGAGGGGGACCCTGGAACTGAGAGGGAGGGAGGGAGGGAGGGAGGGAGAGAGGGGGGACCCTGGAATTGGGAGGGAGGGAGGGGGGACCCTGGAACTTCCCTTAAAAACATTAATGGCAGAAGGTGATTACCTTGCTAGCGCCCGTTTCATTTCAATGAGAAACGGGCTTTTTTTACTAGTAGATATTTAAAAAGTGTTCATTTCAGCCAGGGATTTATTCCTGAGAATAAGGTGTCATTCTGTTTAATTCTATATTCTTTATATTTGCTTCCAAATAGAAACCATGTTAAAATTGTGTCCTCAATACTAAATTGATGGCACTTACATATGTTGGTTTATAAAAAGAGGCAGCTACATGTGGAAGTGTCAGCACTTATACGTTGAAGTTTCAAAATCTACATCTTTATTTTCATTGTGTGTCTTTGTAAAATGGCTGCTCCTGTTCCACATATTAGCAAACACACTTGCATTCCTGCAGATATTTTAAGTTTAACAGACCCAAAATAACTTCACCAAGTCAGTGTACAAAGTTCTTAAGAAATCATCTAATAAAGTTCTTGAAAAAGGAAGAAAAAAATCTCAGAAGTAGACAGGTATTATTTTTGAACATACCTCTATCAATCATTGGCTTTAAAAATCTCCCCTAAGTTTAATTCAAATATTAACATTTTTTAAATTTTAGTTTTCATAAAAATCACTTAGGGGCCCTTTTACAAAGCAGCGGTAAGTCCAACATGGGCTTACCGCTTGGTAAAAAGGAAGTACCGCCAGGCTACCACAGCAGCTCGGCAGTAGTTCCCACTCACAGTGTGCCATCATATTCAGAGCTACAACAATATTTTAATTTTTGTAGCACTGGTGTGTACCTGGTGGTAATCGGTGCTATCCAGTTACTGCAAGTTTTAGCACAGGAACCCTTACCACCACCTCAATGTTTGGTAGTAAGGGGTCCCCCCCCCCCCCCCAGAAAAAATGGCCATGCGGCAAGTGCTTCACTTGCCACGCAGCCACTTCCTGAAGAAAAGAAAGACCTACCTTTTACCTGCTGCAGTAAAAGGAGGCCTTGGCATGCCTTAAAAACATACGCTGATGCCAGCGCAGGCCCCCTTTTGCCGCAGCTTGTTAATTTCTGTGTGGTGAAGGTCTCCCTGATGCTGGCCATTGTTTTGTGGTGCCAAATCCTGCTGCTTCAGAAGATAATGACCTTCATCGATAATAAAAAAAAAAAAAACAGAAGAAAAAGTGAGTAAAAGCATTAATTCAATTATACATATTATAATACCACATTTAGCAGCTCACTCACTATTTGAAGGTTCAATATCGACCACCACACTGATTCAAAATGGTGGCTTGGCATCTAAATGATGCTATAAATATCAGATTCTAACCAATCAGGTGGCTCATGAAAGCTGTTAATTCATTCACTCAACCATATAGCAATCCTTTTAATAGAGAGTGATTGGTGGCACATTAGTGCTCACTTTCTTTAAAATGTAAACTGTGTGTTCTATATGTCATTAAAAAATAACCAATTAATTAATAAAAGTGGTGCCATTCTATACAGGAATTCAATCCAGTAGGATGTAAAGATTTCAGTCTATAGATCCAACATTGTTCTTTCTGAAGAAGATTTAAATGCCAGTTCCCTCATCGTACATCGAGGATCACTGTCAATCACACAACACCTCAGATCAAAAAAATTGTGTCCATGTTTTAAGCAATGCTCAACAATCGGGGCGTCCTTCAGTGGTGTAGCTAGGGTAGTTGACACCCGGGGCTGGTCATTTTTTAACACCCCCCTCCATGCCGAGAATATAAAACACTCAGGACCTATAGAACAATTCTACCATACCATAAGCAGTCATTTCTACGAATCACACAAGGAAAAGGAAAACATCTTAAACACTACAGTGAACACTAGAACATCAATTCACCTATTGTAAAATGAAACCAGACAGAATATTACAGATCATCGATTCTGCACAGTCAATGCCAACTGAAAGCCATGTTTTTTTCACAAACACAGATACACCCTAATCCACTATAGAATAAGTAATAATAAACTTTCTATTTAGACAAAAATTAAACTGAACCCCCAAGATGCCAGACTGCATACAATGCAACACCACAGAAACAGAAAATGTCCCCTAGTACTGTGCAAAATATAAAGACAGCAGATGTAAAATTGAAAAAACTAACAAGTACCAATCACCACTTTACAAATTAACAAATAGAAATAAACCAAATATAGAAAATAAAATAATACAATTTTATTGGACTAATACATTTAGCTTTCAAAGGCCAAAACCTCCTTCCTCAGGTCAATACAGTTTAGTGCTGTTACAGTATCCTATCCTGACCTGAGGAAGGGGGTTTTGTTCTCCGAAAGTTAGCCAAAATGTATTAAAATTAGTCCAATAAAAAGATTACCTTGTTTACAAGTTCTGTTATAAACATTTATTAACACAGCTACAATACTACTTTATCCTAAAGCAAAAAAATAAAAATATATATTTTATTTACAGTTTGTTGTCTCTGGTTTCTGCTTTCCTCATCTTCTTTTCATTGTCTTCCTTCCATCCATCATCTGTCTTTGTTCTCTCTCTGCCATCCAGTGTCTGCCCTCTCTGCTGTCCACTCCATCCAATGTCTGCCCTCTCTCCCTGTCCCTTCCATCTACATCTGCCCTCTATCTCTGCCCCTTCCATCCACCATCTGCCCCTGTCTGCCCTCTCTCTCTCCCCCTTCCATTCACTGTCTGCCCTTTCTATCCCTTCCATCCACTGTCTGCCCTTTCTCTCTGCCCCTTCAATACACCATTTGCCCTCCCTCTCCCATTCATCCAGGGTCTGCCCTCCCTCTCACTCCCCCTTCCATCCAGGATCTGTCCCTTCTCTCTGCCCCTTTTTTTCAGCCCCCAGTTCCAGCCCCACTATCCCACCAGTCCCCAGTTTTAACCCCAGCCCTTTTCTCTCACCAGTCCCGAGCTTCAGCCCCCAGCCACTTCTCCCTGTCCCCTTTTCAGCCCCCAGTTTCAACCACAGCCCTTTTCTCTCACGAGTCCCGAGCTTCAGCCCCCAACCACTTCTCTCTATCTCCTTTTCAGCCCCCAGTCCCCACAGTTTCAGCCCCTGACCCTTTTCAGCCCCCAGTCCCAGTACTAGCCCCCTTATCCCACCTACCCTTCTTTTCAGCCCCCAGTTCAGCCCCCTTCATCCACATGGCTTGCAATAGGGCCCCCCTTTTCAGCCCCAGACCCATTCTTCCAGGCATGGCCCCTTCTCAGACCCCAGTTCCAGCCCCCTTCTCTCATCTGAGAACCCGCTCCCCACCCCAGTCCCCTTCTCCCATCTAAGAACCCCTTCTCCTCCCCACCCCTTCTCCTCCCCTCCCCACCCCTTCTCCCATCTGAGAACCCCTTCTCCCACCCTCCCCACCCCACCTCACCTCCTTCTCCCGTCTGAGAACCCCCTCCCCCTTCTCCCAACTGACCCCCCACCCCGCCCCGCCTACCAGCTCTGTCAACAGACGACAGCCGTCTTCTCCTGCCACCACCTTGACTTAAAAAAAAATTTGCGAAGCAGCATGGCAGGCAGTGCCTCGCGTCTGCCCTGCTTGTAACAGAAGCAAATCTCGTCCTCGTCGTCGGGCCTTCCCTCACTGTGTCCTGCCCTCACGGAAATAGGAAGTTACCTCAAAGGAGGGCGGGACACAGTGAGGGATGGTCCGACAACGAAAAGGAGATTTGCTTCTTTTACAAGCAGGGCAAACGCGAGGCACTGCCTGCCACGTCACTTCACAAATTTTTTTTAAAGGCAGGGTGATGGCAGGAGAAGAGGGCTGTCGTCTGTCGACAGAGTTGGTAGGCAGGTGGGGACTGCAGCACCAGTGGCCCTTTGGGTAGGAGCAGCGGGAGTGGAGCACCCCCCCCCCCCCACCTGCTGACTCCTGGAGCAGAACGCCCCCACTGCCCCACCCTTGCTACGCCACTGGCGTCCTTCAACTTCCTCATTAAAGCACTCCGATGCGCTCTAGTTTTCAATCTTCTGGATGTCTGTCCCACATGAACTTTAAAGCATGGATATATAAGAACATACAGTACAGATTCTGTGTCACATGTGCTGTTGAAGCTCAAAACATAACGTGTTTGATCATGTGGGTTAATAAAGACATTTGTCTAAAGCATAATACTACACGCAGAGCAGGAATGGCAAGCACCATCTCTGCTCCTAGTGTCTATGTTATTGTGGAATTCAGTGGTAAAAAAGTAGGTGAAAGCACTTCTTTTACATTCTGGCCCTGTTTGAAAGCCAATCGTATCTTCTTGTCTTGAAAACCTGGACGAAGAGTCAAAACATCCCAATGTATGTGTAAAATCTTGTCCTCTTTATTGCTGCCTCCACCATACACTTACAAACTTACATATGTTAATATGGCGCTCATTTTCAAAAGACAAAAATGTCCAAAAAAGTGGCATAAATCTGCATTTGGACGTTTTTTCCAAAACCAATTTTTTAAAATAAGAACTACTTAAAAGGTTCAAATCATAAAAAGGTGTCATGTATCATCATTCAGTAATGCATTATTTAAACACCATAGTGGAGGCGGAGATGGAGCTATATTAGTCAATAATTCAATTGATACATCAGTATAGACAGAAATTAATATTGTTTCAATAGATGAGTATAAGGTATACTAGCCGTTGAGCCCGTAAAAACGGGCTCGTAAAGGAAAGGGGGGGGGGGGTTTGTGGCCGCCCTCGTGTGACGTAACATCGATGAGGGCGGGACACAGGCAGGTAAGGAAGGCCAACGGCAGCTCAGATGAGCTGTGTGCTGCGTTCCGGCGGTTTGAATAGTGAAGCCAGGTACCCGGGCCGGGTGGAGGGTGAGTGGCGGCGGCGACTCCGGGTGGGTGGGGGGAGCGGTGGCGACGGCGGTTCCCTCACTCGCAGGTGCGCAGGTTCCCTCTCTGTCACGTCCCTGTCATCACGTATTGATGCAGGGGCGGGACAGAGAGGGTCTCTACTGCGCATTTGCGAGTGAGTACACCTCTTGCCATTTATATGTTTGATGGATACAAGATTTTTTGAGATAAAAGTAAATTCTCAAAAAGGATTTATGTGCTGGTGAACAGAATGGTTTCTTTTTGGACAAGACTACTTTCTTTAACCCTGGACGATGGTTTTAATTCTGCCTCAGCTGCTGTAACATCTTTGCAACTTGTCACCTTTTCTAGTTACTAGGGTTTTAATCAACTGTTGCCTTTATCACCACCTAAAAAGTGATTAACTTGGAACTTTGAAGGGTAATTGCTAAAATGGAGGGGCACTTTCAGGTTGCCTCAAGTTTGGTGATAGAACTAGAGAAAATGACGAGGTTGAAGGGGGGCCATCTCAGGAGTAATGTCAGGAAGTATGTTTTCACCAAGAGGGCTGTGGATACCTGGAATGCCCTCCCATGAGTGGTGGTAGATTTGAAAACTGTAACACAATTCAAAAATGTGTGGGATAAACACAAAGGAATCCTGTTTAGTAATCAAACTGAATTATACAAGAAATGTTTTCTATGCTGACACAGAGAAAAAAAATAGTAGTATTTTTAAGCAAAGGATGCTGGGCAATCAAAAACTTCAGTAGACATAAAATCATAAAGCAAGGAACAGGATGGTTACAAATATCAAGAAATAGCTTAAGGCACCCACTGACATTATCACCACATGTGAGGAATAGCTTACAATGAATCTTTCATTACTGAGTTTTCAGAAAACACTGCTCACTACACAGAACAGAAAGCAATCACACTTCTATCAATATAAAATTCATTTCACCTGTTCGTTACCTTATTGGTCAATAAGAATAAAGGAGTGAAAATACGCAGTGACCCAAAGACAATTTAGATAGAGACTACTGTCTCTGATTTATAGTTTTAATTAAATACGTTTAAGGTTTAATTAAAAAGGTGCATGAATGTTCAGTATTTAAGAAAAATGTCTTTGTTCTTGAGCCAATTGAATAACATAAAACAAAATGAGATAATATGTTCTAGATTGAAGTTTAAAGAAAATGTGATATATATAATTAAAACATAAATTTGAAAAGATATTAGATATGTGTGTGTCAGCAAAAGTAAGGTAGGTCACAAGTTCACATTGAGGATAAGTGTTTGCTTTTCTTAAATAGTAGTGAAGATTTAAAATGGAACTTATTCTTAACACTATATATCAAATAGGAAATATTAGCATAAGTGGCGTGATATAAGTCTACTGCCTAGTATATAGTCATATGTTCTCAATTGAGATGTACTGTAGCAGTAGACATAACATCATGCATTGATTGTCAAGACAATTTAATATATCTTTCAGTGTAGTAAATTGTGTCAGTTGGAAGTTTTATCTTATAACTATCTGGCTGATATTCAAATTAAGCCGTGCCTTCACAAGCAAGCAGTGGAAGCATATTATCTCATGCATAATCCTTGTGGATATCCTAAAAACCTAACTGGCTGGGTGTGACCTGAGGACTGGGTTGAGAAGTATTGATTTAAATCATTAAACAGCCAGATATTATCCATGTACTTATGGGCTAGGATAGGGGCAGTGCAGTTATATTTAGTTACACAGAGGGCAATTTATAACTGGATGCCTAGTTTAAGGTGACAAAATATGCCTATTTAAAGCCTATTCTATAAAGAAAAACAGGCACCTAGTTTTCTTTCAGCCCACTTTTCACATGAAAACTCCTACACACCCTGCCAGTCACACTTTAGATCATGCTTGGCCAAGTTCAGTCCATGAGGTCTAGAAACTGACCAAGGTTTTAGGATATCCCTAATGTATATGCATAAGAGAAATTTTCATATGTGAGTCTCTCTCATGCATATTCATTATATAAATCACCAGTAACTCATGTAATCTAATAATACTCTTTATTAATTATCCGTATCACAAATTTTCCTTTCTAAAATCTCTAACACATTCATTCATCATTCATCCCTATATTTCAACCCTACCTTTACAATCACTTATAATTCTCTTACATTACATCCGGTGAAATTTTATGTTATATTTTGCAATGTTATATCTCAAGGGTATCATACTAAATATTAACCACTTCCACGTAAAGTTTTTCAAACCTTAAAACAGTTATGTCTCTACTAGTACTCTATAAATCATATCATATTTTTTATTTGTTCTTCAACCATGATGACACTTTCCCTTGTATCATTAGCATAATGTTGCTTCCCAACATTCCAGAATCCAACAATGATATTGACTCTATGTTGCTTCACATTTCACTGTGTACTATTTCATTATCCAATCTCTCTGTCACAAAATTACACTACTTCCACCTTCCAAATCCTCTTTAAGCAAATTATGAGCTGCTCCCTTCTCACAATATCTCTATCATTCATTTCTTTCAATTTTTCTTTGTTGGTTGTAGGACATTTTAAATGTAAGGGTTGTAGCTATAACCCATATGTATTAGAAATTCAATCAATTCAGATTCCCAATGATAATAAGCAAAAACTGTTTGTTTGTTCGTTTGTTTTTTGTTACATTTGCAGTCCAGAATGGACTGCAATTCGTTATATATGATTTACAGTATAGTGTGTCCATGTGGTTTAAGGTATATTGTCCAGATCATTAGAAAGGTGACATATCAATTGGCTCAACATTTAAGTAATATAAGATTGATGCGTATAGATGCACCCTTAGTGGCGCCCATAAGCAATTCAATTCACTAACAGTCTTTCTAAAGATCACCTTTGCTTATCTTTTAAAGATACATCAATGGAAACATCTGCAATTGTAGAACTTGGTACCATGTCGAGTCATCATTAAATAAAAGTTTTTAACAACGTATCGAGAGTCTTTGGTCTGTTTTGAAGAGCCTAATCCTGTTCCCACTTTCTGTCTGACCATGTCTTTCATGTGGGACTTTTGTGTTCTTTACACTTTTGTGGTTTCTCAGAATCCTTAGTGGAACATTGGGTTAGAGCCCTGCATAGATTGGAAGACTTAAGGTTTGTTGTATTAGTTCAATTAGATCAAAATAGAAGAGGGGATTTATTACTTTATTTTTTGTCTATTAGATTGTAAGCTCTTTGAGCAGGGACTGTCTTTCTTCTATGTTTGTGCAGCACTGCGTATGCCTTGTAGCGCTATAGAAATGCTAAATAGTAGTAGCAGTAGTAGTGGTATTACAAAAATTACAACATACAGAACAAAAACTAATATTTGGAGTGGAGGAGTGGCCTAGTGGTTAGGGTGGTGGACTTTGGTCCTGAGGAACTGAGTTCAATTCCAGGCACAGGCAGCTCCTTGTGACTCTGAGCAAGTCACTTAACCCTCCATTGCCTACCACATTGAGCCTGCCATGGGTGGGAAAGCACAGGGTACAAATGTAACAAAAAAACAGTAGTGCCAATGGGTCTCAATAAGGAAGTGGAATGGCCCACCCACTACAAGGATGACAGTATTCCATTAATTGGGTCTGGTAAGCATAAGTAGGGCACATGCATGGGCATTTACAGGTGCCTTTGCTCTCATTATCTGCTTTGCAGAAATGTCCTGGACTTGCATCCATGAATAAGTAAAACTATGAGTAAGGTAAGAAGTATTTGGGGGTATTTTAAGAGGGAACATGTATCTTTTAAGTAATGGTTCATAGAGTTCTTTTTTGCAAGGTTCCACGTTAGGAGTCACCGAACAAGAAAGGGATCTTGGCCTCGTTGTTGATGATACGTTGAAACCCTCTTCTCAGTGTGCTGTGGCGGCTAAGAAAGCAAATAGAATGTTACGTATTATTAGGAAAGGAATGGAAAACAAAAGTGAGGACATTATAATGCCGTTGTATCGGTCCATGGTGCGACTGTACCTCGAATATTGTGTTCATTTCTGGTCATCGCATCTCTAAAAAGATATAGTGGAATTAGATAAGGTACAGAGAAGGGTGATGAAAATGATAAAGGGGGTGGGATGACTTCCCTATAAGGAAAGGCTAAAGTGTCTAGGGCTCTTTAGCTTGGAGAAAAGATGGCTGAGGGGAGATATGATAGAGGCCTATAAAATAATGAGTGGAGTGGAACGGGTAGACAATTATTAAATTGACTTGGGGGAAAATCCACTGCTATTTCTGGAATAAACAGCATAAAACGTATTGAACTTTTTCGAGATCTTGCCAGGTATTTGTGAACTGGATTGGCCATTGTTGGAAACAGAATGCTGGGCTTGATGGACCTTTGGTCTGTCCCAGTGTGACAGTACTTATATACTTAAGTACTTATGATATATCATTACAGTTAAACCCCTGATGATGCTAGAGTGTGAAATACAGGACTGTGTCAGGTATTAGCAACAATGAGAAATTGAAAGGAATGAAAGATATAGACATTGCGAGAAGGGAGCAGCTAGTAATTTGCTTAAAGAGGATTTGAAATTGGAAAATTGTGTAATTTTGTGATTGAGAGAAATTGGAGAATGGAATAGCACGCAGTAAAATGTAAAGCAACATAGAGTCAATATCATTGTTGGATTCTGGAATCTTGGAAAGAAAAATTATGCTAACAATACAAGTGAAAGTGTCATCATGGTTGAAGAACTAATAGAATATATGATATGATTTATAGAGTACTAGTAGAGACATACTGTTTTAAGGTATGAAAAAATGCTAAATGGAAGGAATATTTAGTATGATACCCTTAAGATATAACATTGCAGAATAGAACATAAAGTTTCACTGCGTGTAATGTGAAAGAAATATGAGTAATTGACAAGGTAGGGTTGAAATATAGGGATGAATGATGAATGAATGTGTTATAGAGATTTTAAAAAGGAAAACTTGTGATATGGGTAATTAATAAATAGAATATTATTAAATTAAATAAAGGGACATTTTTGATATGACATCTAAGTCTGACTTTGGACATTTTGCACAAAACATTGAAAATCCAAATGGGAAAGTTTATTTTCGAAAAAGAAAAACGTCTATCTTTTTTTTGTATTAGTGTTTTGAAGAAGGTTTGGAGGTTTTGTTTTTTTTGGTCCATTTTTGAAAAACAAAAAAAAAACGAATAAGTGCACAACGTAGAGGTTCATGCCATTGGGATGTAGGAAGAGCCAGCATTTTTAGTAGACTGGTCCCCCAGAGTTCCCCATCCCAGGAGAGCAATGGGGCACCCTAGAGGGCATGTCAGTGCACTTCTTGAAAATTATCCCAGGTACACATCTTACCTATGCTCCCTTACCTTTTCCCATGAGCTCTCTAAAACCCACCCAAAACACGCTATCTCCCACTGTCCCCTACTACAATAGCCCTTATGGATGAAGGGAGCACCTATATATGGGTACAGAAGGGTTTTGTGACTTTGGGAAGGGTCATAGGTTTCACCACAAGTGTGACAGGGAGAGGGAGATAAGGACTTGGATCCCCTATACCATAGTGCACTGCACCGGCCATTACACTACTCCAGGAACCAGCATGCTGCCTTAATATACCTGACTTTAACATCTGAGGCTGTCTTAGAGGCTGGTAAGTCATATTGTATTCTCATTTTTAGGAGTGGGAGGGGTCAGTGACCACTGGGGGTATTTGGGGGGTTACCCATGATTTCCTTTAGTGGTCATCTGGTCATTTAGGGCAACATTTTGTGCCTTATTCATTCTGAAACAGGTCTAGATCAAACTGTCTTAGTTTTAGTCCTGGACATTTTTGTTTTGTTCCATTATGGCTGTAAAATGCCAGGTGTGAGGCACACACTAATCTCACCTTCAAAACACCCCTGACAAACCCCCTTGTGATTTTGATGCACTGCAGATAAATTGTTTAGATAAACATCTGCAAAATAGGTTTTGAAAATACTGATTTGGACATTTTGAGAAGAAAAACATCCAAATGGTGCTTTATGACACTTTTTGGACATTTTTCTCTTTTGAAAATGAGCCTCATAGTTACTGGTGATTTATATCAATAGATAATTGTAACTGTATTGAAACTGAGGTACCTAAAATAGTGGATTATGTATATTCATTGGGAATATCCTGAAATCCTGGCAGTTTCTAGTCCTCAAGGGATGAATTTGGGCAAGTCTGCTTTTGGTATTATTTCCATCAAATATTTCACCTCTTTTGTTAGAAATTTTTTTTATAATGTCTGCTCAAAAGCCTGTTTGAAAAAAAAACCTGTTGCTCTTCTCCTTTTCACTCAAGGTCATATTTTTTCCTGCTGCTAGCATTTTACTTATGTGCTGCTTGCAATTAACAAATTCCTATGCCTGTTTCCCTGCCCGAGATGGTCCTTGTATCTTATTAAGATTTATCTCCCATCCCTTGTCCTTTAAAAATGCAATAACTCAAAATGAGTCTAAACATAATTTTAAATCATGATATAAATGTACTTTTTTTGTTAATTTTCTTTCCTTCGTTTTTTATATTTATACTACGTCACTCTTACAGCAGCACGCTCAGTTATCATTTTAACTGCATAAATCACACATCATTCCAACTGCGCCACTCTTACAGTGGCACACTCAGTTATCATTTAGTAATGTATTCTGGGAAGCATTTCATTTTAACTGTAAATCACACACTTATCATTCCAATTCTGTACTTTTCCTATGCTGTTTATTCCAGCTCTAACGGGTTTTCAGATAAGCAATACTGTAACATAGTAACATAGTAAATGACGGCAGATAAAGATCTGTACGGTCCATCCAGTCTGCCCAACAAGATAAACTCATTTTACATAGTATGTGATACTTTTCATTCTCCCTTTCTGTTTTAACTTTTTGCCTGCAGCAAACCACAGCTCCTATCCCTCCCACTTTGACCACTCAGTGGCTATAATAACATATAGTACATCATTCCAGCCTTGGAATTCAACTCTAATCTGCATTCCTCTTAAAAAGTATCATTATTTATACGAATCCTCCCACCCGAGTCGCCAAAATGTACTGCTATGGATTTACAGCCTGCTTTACTGACACAGACTACTCAGTAATTAGTGTGGATTCTTTTGGATTCTTATTAGGTAAATGAGACCTTTATTAGAGGTGCTAAAATCTACAATGATTAAGACATATGTAACCAGTGTGAAAATTATTTTTATATATTTACCTGACCCTGGGGGGGAGGGGGGCTTCAGGAGGTTGTGGGCATGCCTGGGCGGGTCCGTCGCGGGATCATGCATCCTGCACAAACCGCGCAATTCTGGTCCACCCCTGATAAAGGGGAAAGCCGAGGTAGGCAAAAGGAACAGCCCTGGGCTCCCCGAGACATGTTGGATGCTGGGAAATGTTGAAAACAGGTCCGTCGCATTGCGGTACACACTGATGTCATCAGTGACATCAGTAGCACCTGCGCAGTGCCCCGTTTTTGTCTGATGGCTCCGGAGTTGTTCTGGAGCATCGGGGACCACTGTGCCACCAATGAATAATTAAAAATGTGAAAAGGGGATTTGATGTGACCTGTGGGAGGGTCTAATTAATAAATTATATATATTGCCAAAATTGGGCGTTGCACGCAATTGCGCATGTGCGAGGCACATGCATGTGTCAGATTTTTTATTAATATACCCTGGAGACTGCTGTAAAGTGCAGGGGGTATTTGGAAGTGTCCTGGTTGCTAAGGTAACATTGAAACGGTGCAAATTCTGGCACATACGCAGTACAGTTAAAGGAGACCTGCACTGACACCTGGACATCTTAAAAGTATTAAAAATACATTTTTAAAAGTGTTTGCATGCATTTTAATGATAGAATTCAGGTGCTGGGAGCTTATACTTGCTTGTCATGGGGTTACTTATGTTTAGAGTTTATGCAAATTAGTCCAATTTTATGATGTTCCAGTTTGGCTATTTGGAGGTCAATTTCAATGAGATTTTTTTTATAGAACAAACGTTATGGCATTGCTATGACCTGTGCTATGTAATTTAAATCCAAAAACGAAGGTTTTATATACTGTTTTTAATTAAAAATGCACAAAAGAGCTTTCTGATTGGCTGCACTGCTCTAGTAAGGGACCTAACTGGTGACAGTTGGTGAGAGAGCAACGGAAGATCTTGAGGAGTGGAGACCTGCTTTTGATATGTCTGTGTGTGAGGTCTGAAAGGAAGGAATAATTGATAAAGCTTGAGCGAAATAATAAAAGAGTAATTGTCAATACTTTAACTGAGTGTACTAAGTTTATAAAGAGGTTTGTACTGTATTTAAAAGGTTCTGATTTCTCTCCTGAGAAAGGAAAGCTGTGCTCCACAGGTTTATTTTGAACTTATTGATAGTAGTTAAGGTAAAGAATAATTAGAATACTATTTAAAAGAAATATTTTATTCTGAAAAGTCCTGGAAGGCATTTAATTTTAATAACCCTTTAGTGAGTTGAAGTAACGGAAGTAGGAACTGATATGATATTTTTCTAAAGGATATCTTCTGAGTTATAAATATATTTTAGAAAGAATTTATTGAAAACAAATAGATTAATATTTAAAGTCTGAACTAGACAGATAAATACATTATTTGACATTAGAAAAGTAAAATAAAGATTTAATTTAAACAAAACCTCTTAGTACTGTGTGAATCCAGTGTGATTGTGTGTGTGAGTGATATGACCAGCTGTAATCCTCAAATTCAGGAAATTCCTGGAAGAGGAACTGCTCTCTTCATAGTTAGGGTTAGGAATTAAAATGTTATTAGAATAAATCAGGCATTCAGACATAGGAAAAATTTATTTTATTTTACTTATGTTAGAATACTCAGTCCAGGTTCCTGTGTCTGGCAGGCTCATCTGCAGATACACACACTGCAGGTAGGCAGATTCCTGTTATTTTCTTTTGAAGAATAAGTCTAGGAAGAAGACCAAGTTGAAGACAACCAATACAGATGAAATTTTCCTAAAGTCAAGAATGCTGAAATTCAAGCTAAGTACTGAGGAAAAATTAATTTAACTGGACTCTGAAACTGAGAGACATTTTACATTTACAGTGCTTACTCATACTTACCTTAAGGAACTGAAAACCTGACTAAAAGAAAAAGAAGAAATTAAATTAGTTTAATTACTCATTAATAATATAATTGAATTGTGATACCATTAATGAATGCGTGCCTTAAAAATAATTCCTACAGGGGAAAAGAAAATTTGAGTTATTAAGTAAAAGTTTATCAGGAAAACTTTATGCAAGATTTGTTAACTGTTCATGTTCCAACAGACGACAGCGGATCAAATCATAAAATTGCAGAAAATGAATTGATCATAAATGGAGGAAAGGACCTCAGACTGGTGGCAACTTAATCTTGATCTTACTTAATAAGATTACATATGGTGCCACCATGTTTTAATCATAGGTTCCTACCAACCTCCTTCCATGGTGTTCACACAAATATAAATATATGAATATAGTGTACTACAAAAAAAAGCCAAAACATAGAGCAAGGCTACTTAGCTTTGTTGCAGCTTAAACTGAGGGCCTCCCCAACGGTCCCGTTTTGCCGGGTCAAGCTTCATCAGGGGAAGGACGCCCAACTGCACGCCACTGCTCGATTAAATAATGGCTCAATCCTAAAAACCAAACACACCAACAACCAATTCAAATCCTGCAAAACAAACTGGAGACAAACAACAAAACAAACAACAAAAAAACCCATTGTCATAAAGCCAACTTAATGCAGCTTACCCAATATGCCAACAATTCAGCAACACCTAGGTGAACAAAAGCAATCACGCTACAGCGTCACCATTTAAACCCACTCCTCAAAGGGCATACCCAAGAGTGACATGGCAGCAGTTTGTAGAAAAAAAACAATCAGAGCTAGACGCGTGTGAGGAATCACCTGCTCCAGGAATAAAAAAAACGAAACAAAATCCCCCAAGGCCCTAACCAGTGGTTTTTAGTAATTCTATTGATTCCTATAGGAAAGAGAAATAGATTTAGAGTGTATACCTTGATCTAGGAGGGATTTTAACTATTTATAATATTTATTATATTCATGGTTTTAACTGTTTTTAACTAGTTATATAAAATTCTAAGTACAATATAATATTTGCACTTTAATAAATAAATTATTTATATTTACTAGTGTTTGTGCCTTGAATTTATGTAAATTGATTCTCTTTACAGAAAACAAATCATACCTTAACTGTATTTATCCGGTAACACCTTTCCAGGATGATGTTTTCTTATGTTCACACTGTCTTCTGTGGGCTAAATACAGTTTAGGCCTCGGCATACACAACTACAAATAAAAAGGATAATTAAACTGTGTGAAGCTCATAGAGCAGGTGACACATATACAATGATTAGCTATATAACTAAAAAGAAACAATACCTATCTATAAACAATCATTACATCACTGGTCTCTACATCTAAGCAATGCTAAGAGTTCCTAGACCAGGAAAAGAAGCAATAAAACAATCATCACTGGTCCTTACACCATCCAGGCTCTTATCATCAGCTGGGGGGGGGGGGGGGGGGGGGGGGCCCTGTTCACAGCGAAAGCCAGGAGCTTCTTTGACCAGGAAATATGGTTCTCTGCGAAGTTCGTACATTACTCACAGATGAGCTCCCAATTCACTGCTAGAGGCCTCCCTTTTTTATTAGGTTTAGAACTCATGTTCAGAGTTAAGGAGAATTACAGAATGCTTCTCTGTTTAGCTAAACAAGCCATACTGTGGGAATGTGGTCACATGTTTCCTAGTCCAGGTGGCCAGTCTGGACTCGAAAACAAGCACCATCTTTCCCTTCACATAATAAATTAATTAAAGCTGTGTCTTATCTTCTACATTACAACTTATTTTCACACAATCAAAGTTAAACAATCATTTCCAAACAGAACCACTTCTAGTCAAAAATATTTATTTGTTTGTTGCATCTGTATCCCACATTTTCCCACCTATTTGCAGGCTCAATGTGGCTTACATAGTACCGTAAAGGCATTCACCAGTTCCGGTATAAACAGTTTTACAAGTGATGTTATGGTAGAATAACAACATGTTAGGGAATTGTATAGGGGAGTGAGCTGGTCGGTCAAGGCAGAGTTGAAAAACAATCTTTAAAATTCACTTTTATTACAGCAAAAAAAGGCCTTTTTTACGGGTGCGCTGAAAAATGATTCTGCCTGCACCCAAAACCCATGCCTACACTACCGCAGGCCATTTTTCAGCGCACCTTTGTAAAAAGACCCCGTTGTTATTAAAATGCAATTGTTGAGATTTGCTGTAAGAGAGTCCGAGAATATCATTTTATGTTTCAGTAAAATGTTTCTCACTTTCTCACAACTGGGGAAAATGACTATCTTAATTAGGAAAGCTTAAAGCTCTACAGATTTGTTGACAACACACTTAGAAATGTGAGAAGTGAGATTTGAGGATACTTAATTTCAATTAGAAACTCACTAAAGTGAAGTGCATTACTTGCAGGAGGTTCTATGTAAACAACTGCATGAAAAAAACAGTCTTCCTATAGACATCAGATTCTGTATGCTTGAGACAGAGAAGCAGATGGTCACTTCTTTGATAGATATCCCTTCTGGTGCTATTTTGTAGCTATATAATGTGTATTAAGATAAAACTGTTGTAAAATATAATGGGATAGAAATCTGTTTATTTTAAAATGGTTCTCTATGTCACATTATTTTATTGATCAACTGCCTCAAATATAAAATATCTAACCTATCTTACAAACATAACAAATTACAACCCCCCAGCACTTCCCATAAATAAGCAAACACATAATAATATATTAAAACCTCCTATCTCTCTATCCTCCCATAATTCTCCCCACCATCACACTTGTATGCCATATGAAAAATGAAATTTGACCACAACCATTCAAACAATCCCTTAAGCCATAAGGTTGCCTAATAAGCCAAATCTTCACAGTTTTCCAAGATACAGCCAAACTCCTATCTCACCCGTTTGATCACTTCCTTCAGATGTCCTTCTATGAAATTTTTTCAGATCGTGTTATGTCTGTCTTCTCATCCAGACTCAACTGACCCTGCCCCAACTTTTCCCCTATACTGTTTCTCTTGCCTCTTATTTTTCCACAAACATTTCTCACCTCCGGGATTCCTTTCCCCCTTCTTTGGCTCCATCTACCCCATCCTCTTCTTTCAGACAGCCCAATCCTAACGCTATCCTTTGTGCTACTTGGAATTCTTTTTCACTTCCTTCCCTGATGCAGTTTTCTAAAACAATTACTTCTATGCACCTCACTACCTGTCCTTTGGATCCTGTCCCATCTAATTGGCTGCTCTGTTCAAAACATTGTCTTATAACCTCTCTCTTGCAACTTGTTACACAAATCCTTTCCTCGGGCGCTGGTTTTCTTCCTTGGAAGAAAGCAATTGTCTTACGCCGCTTGAAGAAACCTTCCCTGGATCCCTCTCTTCCCGAAACTTCCATCCTGTTTCTAATCTTTGCTTTGCCTCAAAAATCACAGAAATGATTGTCTTTGATCAGCTTCTAGCCTATACTAGTCAATCTCTCATCTTACACCCCTGACAAACCAGTTTTTGCTCCTCCCACAGCATCGATGCCAGTATAAAGTCTCTCCTCAGTGAACTTCATTCCACCTTGGACTCTGGTAATATTTCCCTGTTAGTTTCACTTGACCTCTCATCCACTTTCGATCTCGTGGATCACTTCCTTCTATTAGCACAGCTATCCACTTTGGGACTATCTGGTGCTGTTCTCTCAGTTTATTTCATTTCTTTCTTCCCAATCTTTTTCAATTCATATCCTATATCCATCCTCTTCTTTTTAACACCCTTCTCAATCCCTTGGCCACCCTGATTCGGGACTTAAATATTAGATTCTTCATCTATGCAGACCACATCCTTCTTACCTTCCCTACCTCATTTATTTTCAGGCATGTCTCAATGCAGTGTCCCAATAGCTTACAGAACACAAATTCATTTTTTGAATACTGCTAAAATGGTCAGTTGTTGGATTTCTGGACCATTTTCTAAATCATCTCTGATTCTATCCCTTTTTGATTCTCCCATTCCTGTAGTAGACTCGCTTCATTACCTTGGGGTAATTCTCAACTCCTCTCTTTCATTTAATTCACGCATATCTCAGGTCATTCAATGTGTTTTTTTTCTCTCTGACACCTCTGTTCGATCTCTTCTTGTCATTCTCATCATACCATATGCTAATTCACGCTTTTATTTCAGTTACTCATCAGATCTGCTGACTACAAACACTCCAAAACACCACTGTTCGCTTTCTTTGTAAAGCTCAGAAATTTGACTAGGAGCTCATTTTCGAAAGAGAAAAACATCTAAAAAGTGGCATAAAGCAGCATTTGGATGTTTTTCTCACAAAAATGTTCAAATCAATATTTCCAAAACCAATTTTTAGACGTTTTTCTATGAAGTCTATCAGAAGTGCATTTAAAACACAAGGGGGAGTGTTAGGGTGTGTTAAGGGTGGTATCTGGATATTCCTAAGACTTGGATGTTTTATAGCCATAATGGAACAAAACAAAACCATCCAGGATTAAAACTAAGACATTATGAGCTAGACCTGTTTTTATAATGAATAATGGACACAAAAAGTGAGGATGAGTTGAAATCAGGAAGTCTTTAATAATAGCTTGCAAACAACCCAACATGGCCGTGTTTCAGCATAAAAGCCTGCATCAGGGGTCAAATAAATCTACATAAAAATGAAAATTCAATACAAAAACATGACAAAGTAACTATAGTGACATATATAAAACAAATTATATAAGTAAAAAATGAATTTGGTGAATAATTATATTTGTAAATTATATGATAAAACATTCATGTATACGGATTGCATTTATATGCACCAAATTAAATATTATTAATTAAAAATTAAAATATTTGAACAGTGCAAATTATTTTCGAACAAAGAAATATGGCTTAAAATCAAATATAACGACCAATAATTGAACAATGGATGATATCGAAAGTTAAAAGCAAATAAATTAGACCATGTATATATAAGTTGATATCTGTTCCTAGTAGATTTCATACCGAGTTCAAAAAATGTAAAATAAAAACAAATGAATAACCAATAATTAAACAATGGATGATATCATGTAAAATTTTAGAAATAAATAAATTAAACCATGTATATATAAGTTGATGCCTATTCCTAATTGATATCATACCGTGTTTAGGAAAATACATATACAAAGTAAATGCACCTCTTGTGTTGTAGCTGTATCCACATCTAGGTGCCCCCTTCACCTGTAAGGGCTATGGTAGTGGTGTACAGTTGTGGGTAGTGGGTTTTGGGGGGGGATTTGGGGGGGCTCAGCACACAAGGTAAGGGAGCTATGTACCTGGGAGCAATTTATGAAGTCCACTGCAGTGTCCCCTAGTGTGCCCGGTTGGTGTCCTGGCATGTCAGGGAGACCAGTGCACTACGAATGCTGGCTCCTCCCATGACCAAAGGGCTTGCATTTGGTCGTTTCTGAGATGGGTGTCCTTGGTTTCCATTATCGCTGAAAATCAGAAATGACCAAGTCTAGGGATGACCATTTTTAAGAACAACCTAAATTTCAGGATTTGGGCATCCCCGACCATATTATCGAAACGAAAGATGGACGTCCATCTTGATTCGATAATATGGGTTTCCCCGCCCCTCCATCTGGATGTTTTGTGAGGACGTCCTCAGCAAAACTTGGGCGTCCCTTTCGATTATGCCCCTCCATGCCATTTCTTTGTAGTGTTATTTGAATATTTTTACTGTTGTAATTGTCTATTTCTTATGTTTGACTTATTCTCGCTACATGGTCTTGAGTGAATTCCTTCATAAAGGCGGTAAATAAATCCTATAAATAAATAAATAAATTTCACTTTATGCTGTTTTTGAGACTTTTTTTCTCTTTTGAAAATGAGCCCCCCCCCAAAATTTTGGTAATTCCCACCAAAATGTATACTGTCTGAGCTGTCCTAATCTGGTGCAGAGTCCATGCATTCTACAAACTGTAAAATGCATCTGGCATAACATGTATAAAGTAACATAAAATGTCATAAAACCACTAAAAATGAATATAATATTAATTTCTGAATGATGTTTGTTACATTTATGTTTCTGAAACATACTTTGATTGTGAGCCAACTAAACAAGTAAATGTGAAGTTTAGCTTAGTTGGTGCAAAACCTTTTCACAACACTGTAACTTTCAAAAGGACAGCTATGATAAAATTGTTTTCAGTAATGATCTTAGGGTCATGATCCTAAAGCTTTTCCAGTATAGTGATGTCATATTTACAGAGTTTCAAATGAAAGAGATGTGTCACCTTGTTCTTTTCTGTATAAAAAAGTTCCGCCATCCTCATAACAGCCAGCTACAAAATGAGTAACTGTTTCCAGCTGTTTCTTACAAAATCTACAAATGTTTTTTCTTTGTTTGTCATGAATTATATTGTCCATAATCTGCTATCCTGGGCTGCAGGTATTAATTTCTCATCCTTAACATCTTTGGTTTTACCCAATATGGCAATTCTTATGTATTTTGTCTAGCTACATGGTGACCATTGTGCCATTCAGCTCCTGATGTGCCTTTGGCTGGCTTACCATGCTTGGTATAGGGTGAGGAGGGTCTGCATGCCTGTTAGCAGAGGCAGCAGACTCCTTTTCTGGCTGCTCTTAGCCTTCCTTTGTTGCATCCTACCTGCAGGTCTCCTCTGAATGCTCTCCACCATCTCTCGTGGTTTGTCCACAACCAATTTCCTCCTAATCTGAATCCATGAGCTCATATATAGTTAAAGAAAAAATAGCCAGAGGACGTAGTAACAGCAGTTACTATATCTGGGTTTAAAAAAAGGTGTGGACAAGTTCCTGGAGGAAAGGTCCACAGTCTGCTATTGAGACAGACATGGGGAAGCAACTGCTTGTCCTGGGATTGGTAGCATGAAGTGTTGCGACGATTTGGGTTTCTACCAGTTACCTGTGACCTGGCTTGGTCACTGTTGAAGCCAAGATACTGGGCTAGATGGACCATTGGTCTGTCCCAGTATGGCTATTCTTTTTTATATTTATTTATTTTTAATATTTTCAATGATACACAATACAATGTGACCATGCAATTCACATTTAAATCCATAAACAGAAAACATTTCATTTAACACATAAGGAAACAGTGAGAACATTTTTTCTGTCCACACAAAAGAAAGAAATTGATTCCAAGATAGGATTTTTTTTTTTTTAACAAAAGTATTAAATTAATACGCAATTGCTACCTCTTTGTTCATACTCCAGCCTGTTGTGTAGGAAGGCATATAACATTTACTTCACCTCTAGCATCTAGGAAATCTTTAAGCTGTTTAGGGTCCACAAATTGAAACTGTTTACCTTCAAACATTACATTACAAATACAAGGAAAACGTAATACAAAATTTGCTTTAATGGCCTCAACTCTGGGTCGCAGTTCCAAAAAGGCCCTGCGTCTCATTTGTGTTGGCCTAGATAAATCTGGAAAAATCCTAACCTTGGAACCCATAAACATGCTATCTAAATGTCTCAGGGAAAGCCTTAATACTGCATTCCGGTCTGGTTTCAGCACAAAAGTGACCAGCATAGTCGTCCTGTGAGTGATTACTTCCAAAGAACTTTCCAGGAAGGAAGTAAGATTCATTTCTGCCTCCGTCCCTCGTATAGGGGGTTCTCCTATTGTCCCCTTAGTGTTCCAGATATAATAGGCCCGAGTTATAGGAGGCAATGAGTCTTTATCCATTCCTAGTAAATCAGTCATGTATTTTTTCACCATGTCCATTGGGGAAATTAAAGGAGATTTGGGGAAATTAAGGAACCGAAGGTTAAGTCTACGAGCTTGATTTTCTAGGTATTCTAAACATTTATGCAGAAAATTATTGTCTTTAACCAAAACAGATTCCACAGTCCCCATTTCTTGAATTTTAGTGTCCAGACTCTCAATCTTACAGGACTGCTGCGCAGTTACTTGTGCCTGTATCAGAACGGCATCAGAAAGAGTTCTAATATCATTAGTATTTTCTTGCAACATTTTTTGCATGGAGAAGTGAGTGTTATAGACCATATCCCACAGTGACTCAAGTGTCACATTTAAGGGCTTAACTATTCCACCTGCTGGTACCGAGGTGTGGGACGGGAGCTCAGTACATGATAACTTATTCACAATATGCTGTGGTAATACCTTTAAATCGGCTGAAAACGCCTGGTCCTGTGTCCCAATCCGATTGACAACAGTCCTCCCCTCTAACAGTTGTGGATTCAACACTCCGGTGTCCGTTTCTGCTCGGGCTGCTGAAAATGACTCACTCCCCCGCTGTGGTGGAGCCCTGTGTTCCACGGGGCTCAGGGAAGCCCCGTCCCCGCTTCCCATCGACGTCAATACGTTGACGTTTACAGAAGGAGTCGATGTGCAGAGAGGACCCGGTAGCGCCGTGGGAAATTGCAGAGTAGATTGTTTCAACCCCGACGATGGTCCAGGAGTCGAGGGGACCTCCTTTACCTTCCCCCTTCACTTCCCCATTGATAACGAGGAGTCGAGGGTCCCGGAGGAAACAGCAATCTGCAACAAACACTCGGAGCTACTACAGGTGTGTGCGTTCAGAGCGCCATCTTGGAATCCAGTATGGCTATTCTTATGTTCTTAGCACACTAAGAATGTGGAGTGAGGCTCAACAGGAGCACTTTTCTGAAACCTAGACATCCCATCTGTTACATATTCATTCTTCTTCTGAAATGGAAATAAATGTTCATTTTTTAGACTCACCTTAGTGCCACTGAAACCATACCCAGAATACACCCCCTTGCCATTTTCACATTCTTCAGTTTTTGGCATATATATCCCTGCTTGGTGAAATGAGACCTTAGATGTTTATGCAATATGAAGTCTAAGTACTGGTTTATGCATATCAAGTAACATGGTACAATAGTAAATGTCTGCTCACTCCAACTTTGATTTTCATCTGGCTTTGTCATTTACAGGAGCCAGACCATAGATATCTGCTTGGCACTGGTTTTACTTGCCAACCTCTGGAGTCGCTGTCAAAGCTTGCTCAGGCTATGAGGTCATTTAAGTTTAAGTGGATTTTATCCTTTTTCCATATGGAGATCATCTATGTTTAACTTATGCATTCTTGTATTCTGTCACTGTTTTTGTCATCACAACCTCCTCCAGGAGAGCATTCCAGGTATCCACCATCCTTTCCTGATATTGCTCCTAATTCCACTACTCACATTTGGAGTCACCAACCAGGAAAAGGATCTAGGAGTCATCACTGATGATACTTTGAAACTCTCTGCACAGTGCTAAGTGTCAGCTAGGAAAGCAAATAGAATGTTATAATGCTGTTGTATTGCTCCATGGTGCGACCACACCTTGAATACTGTGATCAATTTTGGTCACTGCATCTCAAAAAAGATATTGTGGAATTAGAAAAGGTACATAGAAGGGCAACAAAAATTATCATGGGATGGGATGACTTTCCTTTGCGGAAAGGCTAAAGTGGCTACGGCTCTTCAGCTTGGAGAAGAGAAGGCTGAAGGGAGATATGATAGAGGTCTATAAAATAATGAGTGAAACAGAATAGGTGAATATGAATCACTTGATTACTTTTTCCAAAAATACTAGGACTAGGGGGCACTCAATGAAGCTATTAAGTAGTAAATTTAAAACAAATCGGAGAAAATGTTTCTTCACTCAACATGTAATTAAACTCTGGAATTCATTGACAGAGAATGTGGTAATTATTGTCAAAGCAGCATAGAATCCATTCAGGAATGAAACCATTTACATGCACTGGATGTAGAAAAATCTTTATTCATAAATCACAGCTAACAAAGCACCAGAGAATCCACACAGGAGTAAAACCATTCACATGTGCTGAGTGTGGTAAAAGCTTCGTCAGAAGATACTCCTAACGGAGTGGAGCAGTGGTCTAGTGGTTAGGGTGGTGGACTTTGGTCCTGGGGAACTGAGGAACTGAGTTTGATTCCCACTTCAGGCACAGGCAGCTCCTTGTGACTCTGGGCAAGTCACTTAACCCTCCATTGCCCCATGTAAGCCGCATTGAGCCTGCCATGAGTGGGAAAGCGCGGGGTACAAATGTAACAAAAAAAAAAAAACTATTCAGAAAATGAAGTATACAGGTTTGAAACTGCTAGCATGTACTGAGTGTGGTAATAGCTTCTGTTATAAGCACCAGAAGGGCAATGAACCTGGTAATGCTGATGGACTCTCCAGAAAGGAAGAGCCAGAACTGCCCTGACGCTGGTCTGTCGAGACCTGATCAGCCATCTGTAGAGGCCACAGTCCGATGTCTCTGTCTTAAGGAGGGGTGTGTGACAGAACAGGGAGGTTTCAAGCCTGTGATAATTGTTTTGATATTTTCCTGCAATGTATTTCTCTACTTTGGCCAGCAGATGGTGCATGTTATGTTTTAAGCTGCTGCATAAAAGTGAATGATTCCTCCTTTAGTTTAAGCACAAAGAGGAAGTGCCTGCAGTGATGTGGCCAACTGTTTTTAAATGTTGTTGTTCTGGGCTCTGATTGGCCTGGAGTTTGAAGTTACTCAGGAGTTACTGGTTTTGCCTCCAGTTTCAGCCAGGGAGAAGAGAGAGAAAGAGATATCTTTGCTGAAGCCCTGTAAAAACAGTTATATTTGATAACTGGTGAACAGCTATATGTCCTGACCTCCCCAAGTACTATTTAGATAGCATATGAATGTTTAGTTAGTGTTATAAATGATCCATATTTCAGTTACTTGTTCATTGTTCTAATTTTTCAGACAATAAACATTTCTCAGTTTATTGATTCTGCCTGTCTGGATTGAATAAGAATCCTGCTGGTTTATGTGTTGGGCCTGTGAGTGCTTTCTGGGAACTGTGGGACCACTGGGAGTGTGGCTTCCAGTAACCTAGAGATCACTGGGGATAATTTGAGAGCGGGAGACTTGTCCAGAAGTGGTTGTGACCCAGTCAGTGCAAGGAGTGTGCTAGTGCACAGCACAAGCGGCAGGTGCAGGTGGACCTGAGCTGTGCTGGGGACAGACCCTCTAAGTGGCCGCGGGGTAGCCCCATGCAGGTGGCTAGGTGTTTTGTGACAGGGATCCTTTTACTAAGGTGTGCTAATTGATTTAGTGCATGCTAATGATTAGTGTGCGTTAAATTATAAGATGTCCATTATATTCCTATGGGTGTCTTATTATTTAGTGCACGATAATCATTAGCACATGCTAAATCTGATAGCGCACCTTAGTAAAAGAACCCCTTAATATGTTATTGTCTTGATGGTAGACAACTTGTAAATGTTTAATAAGCAGCTTCTCTTCCCATTCCAAACTATTCAAACTATTTGAAAAATTTTGAATTCTGGTCAATCTGATTTATATCATATGTTCTTTGACTGTCTAACTTTATATATCTATGAAGATGCTAACTAGAAACTGAATATTAAATGTAAAAGAAAAATATATAACATGACAGATAGTTACTTTATAGGGTTATATGAAAAGGTTGGGGGGCAGAAAATTTACATAGAAAGGAAGCACACGGTATTCCAACTTGATCTATGCCTGCCCTTTAAATAGTTATAATATGGAATAGGATATACATCATTTAACTTGTACATTCTGCTTTTCTATAATGAGTAAGGGGTCATGAAGCACAAAGAAAATGATAAGATGCTTGACTAACTAAGAACCAGTGAACAGCATAATAACCTCCATCTGTTTTGCAAAATCAACAATTATTTTACTTGGCTAGTGAGAGTCATCCAACTTGAATACTAACATCAAACAAAATGCATCTGTGAATTCAAAGCTTGCAATAGATGGTTTGAATGTGCTTCAAATAATGATCAGGGAAGACATCTGCTACAGTTTACAACTGGCAGCATACTGATATTGCCAAGCTTCCTATTTTCACATTAACAATTATAAATATAGATTCATTTCTATAGAACAATACCATAACAATAGCCCCACCACAACTAAGATTGATTCATAGTCATCCCGAAGCTTTGCCAGAAGAAATCATTTCAAGGTAGAAGTAGATTCTGATCACAATTTTTTCTTTATAAATAATTTTAAAATAATTGTAGGCATGACGTATTTAAGAAATCAGTTTTCACACCAGTTAGATACCAAGATTGATAGTAAGACCTTCCCAACCAAAGGAGACAACATAATATGGGGCACTTTTACCAAGCTATGGTAAAAAGTGGTATGTGGTAGTGTGGGCACATGGAACTGCTGTGCACCAGGCCACCTTTTACTGCAACCAGGGGCGTAGCTACGTGGGGCCATGGGAGCATGGGCCCCCATAGATTTGGCCCTGGCCCTCCTGCCGCCAACCCCTTTGACCTCCCTCCCGGGTACCTTTGCTGGCAGGGGTCCCCAGCCCCCACCAGCCAAAGTCCTCTTCTCCAGTGCGGCCGTGTTGCTGATCTGCAAGGGCAGACTTCTGTTTCTGTGAGTCTGACGTCCTTGCAGATCAGCGGCCGCGCAGGTTTCTGTTTCTGTGAGTCTGACGTCCTGCACATACATGCAGGACGTCAGACTCACAGAAACAGAAGCCTGCCCTTGCAGATCAGCAATGCAGCCGCATCGGAGAAGAGGACCTCAGCTGGTAGGGGTTGGGGACCCCCACCAACAAAGGTACCGAGTGGCGGGGGAGGGATGGCGATGGTGGGAAGAGGGGGTTGAAATTGAAAGGGTTGGCACTGGGGGGGGGGGGTAAAAGGTGGTGGTGGCGGCTGGGAGGTCAAAAATGGCGGGGGGGAGGGGGGTTAAAATAGGGGGGGGGTCAGCGGCACCAGGAGAGGCTAAAATGTGCCCTCTCACTTCAGGCTCTGGACCCTGTAAGTGCTGGTGATGTGAATTTTACATGGCTGAAATCAATTGCACCCAACACATTTGGAAAACCGTCAAACTTGAAAAATTGTTCCATTAATTACTGTCATTGAGCTTCATAATGAGGGAATTGTATATTTTCCCCGCAATGGCTTGTCATGGCACACAAACAATATATCTCTACCACCACTGTATCATGCATAAGAACATAAGAGTAGCCATACTGGGTCAGACCAATGGTCCATCTAGCCCAGTATCCTGTTTTCCAAACAGTGGCCAAGCCAGGTCACAAGTACCTGGCAGAAACCCAAATCGTGGCAACACTCCATACTACAAATCCCATGGCAAGCAGTTGCTTCCCATGTCTGCCTCAATAGCAGACTATGGACTTTTCCTCCAGGAATTTGTCCAAACCTTTTTTAAACCCAGATATGCTAACCACTGTTACCACATCCTCCAGCAAAAAATTCCAGACACACTTATGTGGTATACACCCTGTTGAGGTCTGTTTAGGGGCTTCAAAACCTGGGGTTCCTCTCTCCTCCTTGCCCATTCTTCATCCTCTCCTCTGGACTGCACTGCTGCATGGGTGGTGGACAAGTATGCGAGCATCAAGGGGAGACCTCCGTCTGCAGACATTCTTCTGAAAAGATGTGTTCATAGAAACCTCTGGAACAATGCCGAGAAGACGAGCTCAACAAACCTCTTCAAGTATGCCGAGAAGATACATTAGGCAAAACATAGAAAAATGTCATTTTTGGGGCTAGTTAAAAATGTTCTTATTATATGGGAAAGATCTTTATAAAGGTGTGTTAAGGCACTTTATACTCAGGAGTCTCTCATGAGGAACTTTATCAAAAGCTTTCTGAAAATCTAGATACAGTACATCATCTGGCTTACCTTTATCCACAGATTTATTCACACCTTCAAAGAAATAAAGCAAATTGGTGAGGCAAGACTTCCCTTGGCTGAACCCAGGACCAGATGGTATTCATCCCAGTGTATTAATAGAGCTGAAAAATGAACTTGTGGAGCTACTGGTAGTAATATGCAATTTATCCCTAAAATCAGGTGTGGTACCGGAAGACTGGAGGGTGGCCAATGTAACGCCGATTTTTTAAAAAGGTTCCAGAGGAGATCCGGGAAATTATAGACCGGTGAGTCTGACGTCAGTGCCGGGAAAAATGGTGGAGGTTATTATTAAGAATAAAATTACAGAGCACATACAAAAGCATGGGCTACTGAGACAAAGTCAGCATGGATTTAGTGAAGGGAAGTCTTGCCTCACAAATCTACTGCATTTTTTCGAGGGGGTGAACAAACATGTGGACAAAGGGGAGCCGGTGGATATTGTATATCTAGATTTTCAGAAGGCGTTTGACAAAGTCCCTCATGAAAGACTCCAAAGGAAACTGGAGAGTCATGAGATCGGAGGCAGTGTATTATTATGGATTAAGAGCTGGTTAAAAGACAGGAAGCAGAGAGTAGGGTTGAATGGTCATTATTCTTGATGGAGAAGGGTAGTTAGTGAGGTCCCTCAGGGGTCTGGCTTGGGACCACTGCTTTTTAACATATTTATAAATGACCTTGAGATGGAAGTAACTAGTGAGGTAATTAAATTTGCAGATGACACAAAGTTATCCAGGGTCGTCTCATCGCAGTAGGAGTGTGAAAGATTAAAAGAAGACCTCATGAAACTGGGGGATTGGGCATCCAAATGGCAGATGAAGTTCAACGTTGACAAGTGCAAAGTGATGCATGTGGGAAGGAGGAACCCGAATTACAGCTATGCCATGCAAGGTTCCGCTTTAGGAGTTACGGACCAAGAAAGGGATCTGGGAGTCATCGTGGATAAGACGTTGAAATCTTCAGCTAAATGTGCTGCAGCAGTTAAGAAGGTGAACAGAATGTTGAGTATTATTAGAAAAGGGATGGAAAACAAGCACGAGGATGTTATAATGCCATTATATCGCTCCATGGTAAAATGATAAAAGGGATGGGACGACTGCCCTATGAGGAGAGGTTAAGACGGCTAGGACTCTTTAGCCTGGAGAAAAGGCGGCTGAGGGGTGATATGATAGAGGTGTACAAAATAATGAGTGGGGTAGAGCGGACAGATGTGAAGCGTTTGTTTACACTTTCTAACAATAATAGAACCGGGGGACACAAGATGAAATTAGAATGTGGTAGGTTTAAAACAAATCGGAGAAAGTTTTTTTTACTCAGCGCGTAGTTAGACTTTGGAACTCATTGCCAGAGAAGGTAGTGACGGCAACAGGCCTTGCTGAGTTTAAAGGGGGTCTGGACAGATTCCTGAAGGAAAGGTCCATTGATCATTATTAAATTTGGGGGTTTTGCCAGGTTCTTAGGGCCTGGATTAGCCGCTGTCGGAGACAGAGTGCTGGGCTTTATGGACCTTTGGTCTTTTCCCAGCGTGGCAGTGCTTATGCACTTATGTACTTATGAACCCATGCTGACTCTGTCCTACTAATCCATTTTTGTCTACGAGTTCTGTAATTTGATTCTTTATAATAGTTTCCACTATTTTGCCTGGCACTGATGTCAGGCTGACCGGTCTCTCATTTCCTGTATCATCCCTAGAACCTTTTAAAAAAATCCATGTGACATTGGCCACCCTCCAATCTTCAGGTACTACAAATAATTTTATTGACAGGTTATATATTACTAACAGCAGATCAGCAATTTCATGTTTGAGTTCTTTGAGTACCCTTGGATATATGCCATCTGGTCCAGGCATTTACTACTCATTAATTTGTCAATTTGGCTCAGTGCATCTTCCAGGTTTACTGAGATTTTTTTCAGTTCTTCCACATCATCACCCTTGAAAACCATCTTTGGTACAGGCAGATCTCCGGCACTGATGTCAGTGGGGGTGGTGCTTCAATATTATGTTTTCAGTCCCTAGAGACAGGTAGGCTCCCTGGAGTTCTGCAGAGCTTACCTGTCCCTCATTATTGAAAATAAGATAATGAAACAGCACCACCCATTGGCAGGGCTGTAGATGGAAGACTCCCACTCATTTTAGCAGGAACCGTGGGTGCCAGCTTATACAGTAGAATTGCCCTGTATGTGTTTAAGAGTATATTATAATTCATCTTTTATCCCTTCCTTCCTAACATTAGTAACGCAACTTGACTGTTCCATCAGTAGATATATCATTGTACATCTGTTACTGTTCCTTATACATTTTAAAATTTTCTTTTTAAAATTTATAAGTAACCAAAGGAACAGTAACAGATGTACAATGATATAAGAAGCAGATCTCCCTCATATATATATGAGTAAACAAGCATATGGCTAGCTGGTTCCTTTTTTTTTTTTTACTACTTCTGAGTTACAAACTATCTTACTAAGCAGATGTGAAATGAAATACATGTCAAACAATGCTAGTAAATGTTCCTATTACTACAAAACTTTTGCTTCATTGGGATCTGGCTGGAGGCTTAGAGATGCTGAAAATAGAGAAAAGGGAATTATTCTTTCTTTGCTCACTGTTGCAAACATAAGGTTTTTCTGAAAAACAAAACAAAAAAAAACCCTAACTATGAGTAAATTGGATACCAGACTTGTACACATGCCCTCTGCAGAGCATTCTTCATAGTATATGGTTTTTATGTGTCATTACTATATCCTTGTTTTAAATTAAATCTTTTTCTCTACTACACTCCTCTTCATTTATGCCAAATGTAAGTCTGTCACATATAACGATGATGAAATGTTTCCATAGGGTACTGATAAAGTTCAACAGATGTGTATCTGGGAGCTTTTATGTGTCAATCATTTTTATTAGAAGCTAGGCAAAAGGAGGAACACACAATAGCTGTGGAAGTAACAATGTCATAACCTGAAAAACCCCACCCATGGGCGCAGTTTGACTGTTTCATTTGGGGGGCAAAGGATGGGGCGGAGCATATTAGCATATTCATTTGCATATATATATATATATTGTGATAACCACAGTGTCTGCCCTTACATGAGGAGGCCGCCAGAGGGCGCTCTCCCATTGAAAACCTAAAATGTCCTGATCTGGCCACTAGAGGGAGCCAAAGAGTATAGTCCATGGTAGTGACCAGTACATAAGTACATAAGTACATAAGTAGTGCCATACTGGGAAAGACCAAAGGTCCATCTAGCCCAGCATCCTGTCACCGACAGTGGCCAATCCAGGTCAAGGGCACCTGGCACGCTCCCCAAACGTAAAAACATTCCAGACAAGTTGTACCTAAAAATGAGGAATTTTTCCAGTCCATTTAATAGCGGTCTATGGACTTGTCCTTTAGGAATCTATCTAACCCCTTTTTAAACTCCGTCAAGCTAACCGCCCGTACCACGTTCTCCGGCAATGAATTCCAGAGTCTAATTACACGTTGGGTGAAGAAAAATTTTCTCCGATTCGTTTTAAATTTACCACACTGTAGCTTCAACTCATGCCCTCTAGTCCTAGTATTTTTGGATAGCGTGAACAGTCGCTTCACATCCACCCGATCCATTCCACTCATTATTTTATACACTTCTATCATATCTCCCCTCAGCCGTCTCTTCTCCAAGCTGAAAAGCCCTAGCCTTCTCAGCCTCTCTTCATAGGAAAGTCATCCCATCCCCACTATCATTTTCGTCGCCCTTCGCTGTACCTTTTCCAATTCTACTATATCTTTTTTGAGATACGGAGACCAGTACTGAACACAATACTCCAGGTGCGGTCGCACCATGGAGCGATACAACGGCATTATAACATCCGCACACCTGGACTCCATACCCTTCTTAATAACACCCAACATTCTATTCGCTTTCCTAGCCGCAGCAGCACACTGAGCAGAAGGTTTCAGCGTATCATCGACGACGACACCCAGATCCCTTTCTTGATCCGTAACTCCTAACGGAAGGAACAGCTAGGGGGTGCTCCTGGCATAGGACTTGTACTTCCCGGGGAGGCCACCAGGGGGACTCTCTGAGTGGAAGCTGGATAGGTGGAGAAAGTTCTGGGTGCAGACCTTTCTGGAAGCAGGGGGAGAGGCCTAAAGAAAGGTGGAGTGGATTATTGGGCACCCTATAAAAAGCATCCTCTAGCCAAGGGAGAGAAGAGAAGATGGGGGAACCTGCAACGCCCAGAGCTTGAGAATTACAAGCCGGGAACCGAGGAAAGAGGCTTGCTGAAGTGGAGCTCAAGAGAGAGGTTGGGAGAAGGTTTCCTCCAAACCCAGAGAGGTACTTACCTGGTGGGGGCCAGGCACTGGGTGCTAGTATTATGAACAATTGCTACTGATATTGGAACTGTGAGGGGTTTAAAAAAGAACAAACAGCCGTGGGGTGGAGGATAGGACCGTAAGGTTAATGTGAATAAAGAAGGTCCTATCCAGGGGAGGAGGCTGTTATACCCTGAGACCCAGATGTCCCCAGTAAATGGTCTCAGGGGGGGTGAATCGCAGTAACAGATTAATAGTGGGCAAGCCAGGCCCACAAGACTGTAACCTAGCTAATAAACTGAATTTACATGCAACCAGCTAATTTGCAAGCAGAGGAAGCTGGGCTATCTTCCAGAGAAGGGTGACCTGGGGGCCCCACCAGAAGAACTGGTAAGGTGGGTCGGTTACCAGGTGATACAGCGGGGAGGCCGGGCCAGGACTGCAGGTTAAAGAAGAGGTCACCCTGAGGGAAAGGGGAGGACCAAACCTAGAGGCCTGAGTCAATGCATTCACAGAGAAGTCTGGTTTCAAGGTGGTTCCCTGAGGCAAAAGACTGGTGAGGCCGGGCCGGAGCCACTAGAGGGCCACTGCACCCCAGAGCACCCCTGTGGGAGTTACAAAGGGCACTATCCCAGATGGAACCTTGTGGTTGAATAACCTCCTGAAGACAAGGACATCAGAGAATCCCTGCTACCCTTGACCGTTGAATAACAGTGGCTGGAAGTTGAAACCAAGGGAAGAGCAGAGGGTTGGTGGGACCCAGGCAATAATTTTATCCCCAGGGAAGTGTGCAGAAAGGCCTGCTGACTACAGGCGGGTTCTGGGGGACTAGAGAACTCAAAGTGAAGCCGAGTGGAAAAGGCATCAGTCTCCAGAGGAGGTCTCCTGTGTGGGAGATAGTGGGAGCGGTCGAGTTCCAGAGGCAAGTCAGCAGGGTGCTACGAGGTCTCCTGTGTGTCCTTTTTACAATATATATATATATATATATATTCATTATTTCTCGCTTCCTTCCTTTTTCCCCCTTCTTTCTTTCCTCCTTACCCAGCACTCCCTCTTCCTCTCTGGTAGTATTTCCCTACCCCCTTTCCCATACCATACCAGTGTTGACCTTAGAAATGCATAGGCTCTATATGTAGATCCTTCAAGAGACAGTGTGTCATGATTTAGGCTCTATACCCTTTCTAATGTTTTGGTGCCACCTCAGTAAGGCCAACACACAATCTCTCCACTGCAAAACGCTATACACAAACTTGTGCAAAAACACACTCATGTCCTTAATAAACCATAAAAGTTTCTGCCCTCAATGTGTTCCAAACCAGCCCTTAAACTCAGCAGTTTTCCCTCCATCCATATCCAGCATTTCTCCTCACTCCCCTCTATTCATGTGCATCTACTTCCTCTGTCTTCCCTCCCCTCCATCCTTGTCCAGCATTTTTCCTCTCTCCCTTCCCCTCCATGCATGCGCATCTCCTTCCTTTGTCTTTCCTTCCCTCCATCCTTGTCCAACATTTCTCCTCTCTTCCCTGCCCCCCACTCCATCCATGTTGTCACGCTCAACCGCCAGATCCGCACCACTCTTTCTCAGTCTCTTCCTTTCTTTACCAAGCACGCCCTTCACTCCCGAGTCGACAGTCTGCAATCAGGGTCTCCGGACAACAGGCAAATCACCAGAAGTGCTTTATTATCTCCTGAGTACATTTACTCTGCTTTAAGGCTTCACAGGCCTTTCCCTCTCCTCAGTGTAGCTCCACTTTTAAACACAGTTCATTGGAGCCCTGCTTGCAATATAGTTCAGCTTGGGCCTGCTTTCCACACAGTTCACTTTGGCCCTGCTTTCAATATGGTTTTCCCCACCACTGCTTCTAATCCAGTACTTAGTAGCACTGCTCTTTCCCACAGTTAATGAGCACTGCTCACAATTCAGCTCAGTTAGCAATGCTTTCCTCCTCAATTCAGTTTTAGCACTGCTTTCAAACACAGTTTAGTTTAGCATTGCCTTCAAACACAGTTCATCTTAGAAATGAAATTAAACAGTTCAATTCAATAGCAATATGGTCTAAGTCACTTTCTCACTCTTAGACCTAATGACCCACCTCCCTCATTTGTCAGCACAAAACCACCTGACATCCACCCACCGGGTCAATTCACCAAGGCTTCATTCACTCTCTCCAGTTCAGTTCATAACTCACTTTAAGAGCCCTCCACCAGCACTTCCATTTCCTCCTCATTCTCCCCTCCTTTCTCCTCCTCCAGTTTCATTCTCTCCTCCCCTTCCTCCCGGTCTAGGGGCTCCTCCCTTCCCCCATCTGATTCCATCTCCCAATCACACCCCGGCTCCTCCCTCCCTTGCATAGATTCTTCTCCCTTCACCTGATCTGTCTGCTGGTGCTGCACTGCCTTCTGGGGCTTGTAGTTTCTTAGCTCCTGGCTTCTCTGACGTTGCCCTGCCTTCTGGGCTTTGTAGTTCCTTGGTTCTGAATCTCTCTGGTGCTGCACTGCCTTCTGGGGCTTGTAGTTTCTTTGCTCTTCACAATGTCCAGCATTTCTCCTCTCTTCCCTCCCCTCCATCCATCCGTCCAGCAACTCTCCATTCTCCCCTGCCTCTCCTCCATCCACCCATATCCAGCAAATGTCCTCTATCCCCTGCCCCTCCATTCATCCATCCATGTTCAGCAATTCTCCTCTCTCCTGCCCTCCCCTCCATCCATCCATGTCCAGCAACTCTCCATTCCCCCCTGCCGTCTCCTCCATCCATCCATATCCAGCAAATTTCCTCTCTCCTATTCCCCTCCTGCAATTCTCCTCCTTCCCCTGCCCTGCGCTCCATGTCCAGCAACTCTCCATTCTCCCCTGCCTTCTCCTCCATCCATCTTCAGCAAATTTCCTCTCTCCCCTTTCCCCTCCATCAATCCCTGTTGTCCAGCAATTCTCCTCTCTCCCCTGCCCATCCTGTTCTTTTCCATCCCCTTCCCCATTCTATCCAGCATCTCCCCCAAGACAGACCAACAATAAAGAACGGCAACGTGGATGCAGCAGCTCACAGGTTTGCTGTGTTTTGCGTGAACAGTGACAGCTGCGTGGGGGAGTGGAAACAGAGGTTCACCAAATGGCTTCCTTCCTTACAGTGGGCTAGATAGGAGTCAGCACTTCCACTCCAGCGGTGAACAGGCGGGCGAGCGAGCAGGGGTTGTAAAAGAAGCAAGCAGGCACGCTCGTCTGTCCGCTTCCCTGCCCTCTCAGCGTCCCGCCCGCCCGAAAGGAAATGACATCAGAGGAAGGCGGGACGCAGAGAGGGCAGGGAAGCGGACGGAGACGAGCGTGCCTGCTTGCTGCTTTTACTACTCGCCCGCCAGTTCGCCGAAGCGACTTCGGGTAAGTCGTCGTCGTTTGGGGGGGGCAATGCCCCCCTCAACCCCCAGTCTACACCCATGACCCCACCCCTCCCCCCTTACCAGCAAAAACATATATACTAATATTCAAAAGATTTAGTGAAGTTGCTAAGCTATGGTAAAATATTTCATTGTACTGCTGTTTAATTTACCACAGGAGTCAGTAGCCTGAAGCAAATGAATAATTTTTTATCCAAATATAGATTGATAAGTTGCTTAATTGTGGTGTGTCATATATCCCAATTTTTTCTAAGGGGAGGAAAAGGCTTCAGATGCTCGGTTCATTTATGCATAAACTGCTTTGTTTTTTCCAGGTGGGCTTCCTCATTAGACTTTTAAAGAACCTCCTACCTCTCCCTTTTTTTTGATAAGTTTTTTCGTTTTTTATACCTCTATTCTATTTTTTGTATATATGTCTTTGAAAATATACAATCACTTTTATGTATATATTCACAGTATCAAATTTTCAGTTACTTAGCTTTCATTTTCTTTATCTACAGCATCAGTTTGCTCTTTATGTACAGTATTGGTTTGCTCAACAGAGCGTCTCCATTTCGGTTTTTCCTCAGGAGTCAAACCTGATGTTGCTAAGTCCTGCAAACAATAAGACAAACCATGAGAATCTCGAATCTTATCCCACTGTGTCTCCAGCTAGAGTCATCTTTTCTTACCCTTTGTTGGTTTTCAAATTATTTTGGCAAATGTTTATGTTGATGGCGTTCAGGCATTTTTAAAGAGATGCCTAAGTGTGGTGACCAATCAATTGGAACATTTTTCCTGCTGTTCCTTTTCCGGTATTAATTACCGTATACTACTTGGAATTTAAAACTGGTCTAAAAATCTATTCCTATAACTTGTTCAGAAGAAATGGATCCTCAGAAGTTTAGCAGAGATTGGGTGGCAGCACCAGTGGTTAGGAGGTGGGGCTAGTGGTTGGGAGGCGGGGCTAGTACAGGGCAGACTTCTACGGTCTGTGCCCTGAAAATGGCAGATACAAGGTCAGGTATACATATAAAGTAGCACATATGAGTTTACCTTGTTGGGCAGACTGTATGGATTGTACAGGTCTTTTTCTGCTGTCACCTACTATGTTACTCATGTTACTATTGGGCTCATTTTCAAAAGAGAAGGACATCCATCTTTCAACATAAATCGGAAGATGGACGTCCTTCTCCCAGAGACATCCAAATCGGTATAATCGAAACCCGATTTTATACGTTTCCAACTGCAGTCCATCGCAAGGACATCCAAATTTCAAGGGGCATATCGGAGGCGTAGCGAAGGCGGGACTTGGGCATGCCTAACACTTGGACGTCTTTGACCCATAATCAAAAAAATCCAAGGACATCCATGACGAACACTTGGATGTTTTTACCCAGACATGTTTTTATCACAAATAAGACACAAAAAGGTGCCTGAAATGACCAGATGACTACTGGAGGAAATCAGGGATGACTTCCTGTTACTACCCCAGTGGTCACTAACCCCCTCCCACACTCTAAAAACATTTTTAAAAACATTTTGTGCCAGCCTCAGATGTCATACTCAGGTCCATGACAGCGCATGCAGGTCCCAGGAGCAGTTTTAGTGAGTACTGCAGTGCACTTCAGACAGGCAGACCCAGGCCCATACCCCCCCCCCACCTGTTACACTTGTGGAGGAAACAGTGAGCCCTCCAAAACCCACCACAAACCCACTGTACCCACATCTAGGTGCCCCCCTTCACCTGTAAGGGCTATGGTAATGGTGTACAGTTGTGGGTAGTGGGTTTTGGGAGGCTCAGCACACAAGGTAAGGGAGCTATGTTCCTAGGAGCATTTTATGAAGTCCACTGCATTGCCCCCTAGGGTGCCCGGTTGGTGTCCTGGCATGTCAGGGGGATCAGCGCACTACAAATTCTGACTCCTCCCACATCCAAATGGCTTGCATTAGGACATTTTTGACATGGACATCATGGTTTTGAAAATCGCCGAAAGAAACGTCCATGTCTAGGGACGTCCAAGTCTAGGGACATCCAAATTTAAGGATTTGGACATCTCTGACGGTATTTTCGAAATTAAAGATGGACGTCCATCTTTTTTCAAAAGTATGGGTTTCCCTGCCCCTGGATTTCACCATTTTGCAAGGACGGCCAAACCACAACTTGGAAGTCCCTTTCAAAAATGCCCCTCTATGTAACCTTGCCTTTATTAACCCCAAATAATGCTGGTCCACAGAGAGATGGCTTGTCCACTCAGAACAGTCTGTTCTGGTTTATTTGTTACAATGTTTTTTTTAAGTTGAACTGTGAATGTGTGAACTACCTGTCTCTGTTCTGATTAGTGACCTTTTCAAACATTTTTTATATAGAAATTTTGTAAACTGCTTTGACCTGTGAGACAGAAATGGTGGTATATTCAGTTTAACAATAAATATAAACAAACATATATTATCATACTATACATATATACCCTCACTCTAATATGCAATATCATAAACTGTACACAAATTGAATTGAAAATTCATTTTGATGCATATATAAAATAACATATTTACATACAAACTTCATCTGTGCTTGTATAAAAAACTTAAAGGTTTTACATAAATACATATAGATGACTTTAAATTGCACCTACCCAACTTAACAGTGGTCCCAGGAAACAAAAAGGAACTTCTCACAGTCATTTATGGAATATGTATATCACTTAATTATATATCACTTAAGGGATCTTTTTCAAAAGAGAAAAATGTCCAAAAATTGTCATAAAGCAACATTTGGCCAGATTTCTTCTAAAATATCCAAATCAGTATTTTCAAAACATATGTTGCAGACATTTATCTATGCAATTCATTTGCAGTGTATCCATATCACAAGGGGGCATGTCAGGGGCATTTTGGGGGCGGGCTTAGGGAGTTCCTAACACTTAAACATTTTACAGCCATAATGGAACAAAATAAAAACGTCTAGGGCTGAAACTTCAATGTTTCAGTCTAGACCTGTTTTTAGAATGAATAAGGCACAAAAGGGTGCCCTAAGTGACCAGATGACTACTGAAGGGAATTAGAGATGACTCCTCCCTCACTGCCCCATTGGTCACTGACCCCTCCCACCCCCAAAGATGTAAATAAAAATATGACTTACCAGCCTCTATGACAGCTTCTGATGTTATAGCTCAGTCTATTAGAGCAACAAGCAGGTCCCTGGAGTAGTGTAGTGATCTGTGAAGTGCCTTATAGACAGGAAGACCCTGGCCCATATCCCACTCTACCTGTTACATTTGTGGTGGAAATATGAGCCCTCCCACACTCTACCAAAACCTACTGTATCAACATGTAGTTGGCCCCTTCACCCATAAGGGCTATTGTAGTGATGTACAGTTGGGTACAGTAGGTTTTTGGTGGGTTTTAGAGGGCTCAGCAGACAAGATAAGGGAATAATGGTGAGATGTGTACCTGATAGCTTTTATATGTCAATCATTTTTATTAGAAAATATGCAGGAGAAACACACAATAGCTGTAGATGTAACAATGTCATAACCTGAAAATCTTGCCTTCCCTCTTACCAAAAAGAACAAGAACAAGGACAAGCACCCTGGGAGGACAAAGAAAATCAAGATTAACTGTTTCTAGAGAAAGACCAATAATCATATGTTCAACAAGTAACTGCAAGCCCTTAGAGGCCAGGTTAACCAACATTTTCCCATACTGCTTAAAAATGGCGTCCCACAGGATGGGAGAAATCCGAAACAAACATTCCAAACTCATTGGATAGATCATAAAAGCTCTCCACTGCTGTATAGAAATGCTGGTATCTCCCATTCAGTTCACCAGAATAGATTTTATAGCAAAGAAGACAGCCTGGTGGCAAAGGGGCTGGCAATGGAGAGCAATTAAAGAGCACATGAGGATGCAGGGCCACAGAAAAAGTCCACATCTGATGCTCAGAGTCCATGATTTGCCTCCAAAAGGTTATTACCACTAGTCAGGACCGGAACATATAGCCTAATGAAGCCGCTCTTTTACAGGACACTGTCCAGTAGCATACAATCCTGAACAGTGAACTCAATGAGATGAAATGAAAAGACAAAGGATAAACTTATACAGTGTCTCCTGATAAAGCATATTTTGCTGGTCCTTTCAAATGTGTAACATGAAAGTTTTCAATTGCTGTGCGGACACTGTAACTTGTAGGACACCTGACCATTGTGCAGCTACTAAAGCAAAGTCCACCTCCTCTGTGATATCTTTCAAGTATCTGTAATAGGAAAATCAAAGGAACCTTCTGTTGAGAGCCCAGCGTATATGCTTCATGAAGGGACTCTTTAACATCTTCCATCAGATCCATCCAGGAGAGAGACTGGATATAATGGTGTAATTGTCTATAAGCAAAATAATCAGTGTCTGATAATGACAATTTCCTTCTGCAAATCAACAAACGGCTTTACCTTCCCCTCCTCCCCTCCTCATTTAGCAGTGAAGAAGATACTTAATCCCCTTACGCTCCCATACAGAAAATATACTGATTATCAACCCAGATGGAAATCCTGAATTATTACAAATTGAAAGATAGGGAGTAGTTTTTGCAGAAACTACATATCCATCTCCACACCTCCCTCCCTACCTTCAAAAATAGGTAAGATTTAAATGTCCTTTGTGGCACATTGCTCACTGCATGGAGTAAAATACTAAAATGGAGTGAGGGGAGCAACCTAGCTTCAAGTGTGGTTAAAGAAAGCTGTCATTTATATGACTCATCCCCAATGCAATGTCAAGTATTTAAGATTTAGAAGGCCCATGTCTCTGTACATTCGAGGAGTTTGTAGGATTTTTAAAGGCAAGCAGGGCCTTTTACCTTGCCAAAGATATCTTCATAAAATCTTCCTCATGACCCTCTGGTCTTTCACCTTCAAGCAAAGTGTTAAGATTTGAAAAATCTATAGCTAATGAAAAGCTAGCATCATGTTAAATAAATGGATTCTCCCCCAGAGGGTAGGAGGCCCATATGTGTAATGACATCCATAAATCGGTTATCAATGGCTGACATTTACATTATAAAGGGTATCTAAATCTTATAAATATATTCCGAGGTATCACAACAGTTGATCTTCCTACTGTAAGGGGAAGGAACTCCTCCATGCAGACTGAAGCTCAGAGGGCAAAATTTATCTAAAAACCTCTGTGACCTGTAACAAATGGGGGAGAGTCATCTGTGAATTCATGAGAAGTACCAATAGGTTATCTGCAAAAACAAATGCCTTAATTTCATTCTCTAAGATGGATAGTCCTGGAATTGAGTGGGTCCCTAGTTATAACTATGGCTTCATGGCTAATAAAAACAGGAGGGTAGACAGAGGGCATCCCTGTCGAGTGCCTCTACAGATTTGAAAAGAAGGAGTGTGTTCACCATTGACTAAGACTTGTGCCATAGAGCGGGTATATAAGGCATGGATAGCTTTAAGACACCACCCACTAATTCTCACCCTCTGCAAGACTGCAAACAGATGCAGCCAAGGGACCTTGTTGAAGGTCTTCTCAACATCTAAACTTAAAGTCAAGAGTGGGACATCATGCACCTTCCATAACTTAAGGCCAACTAAATTTTACATACATTTAGAACATGTCGGCGGGCATTTTCGATAGTGAGTCTAAGTCGGACTTTGGATGTTTTATGTTAAATGTCCAAAATCTGAACAGCAAATACACCCATCTTCAAAAAAAGAAAAACAACTCTCTTTTTTTTTAAAATACCATTTCGAACAAAGTTTTGTGCTTTGTGCATTTATCTTTTTAGATCATTTTGAAAAAAAATGCACAATTTAAAAACATATACAATCAAGCCATTGAGATGTAGGAGGGGGCAGCATGTTTTATCAGATTGGTCCCCAGACATCACAGGAGAGCAATGGGGCCCCCAGGGGACACTGCATTAGACTTTAAATGCTCCCATGTACTCACCTCATCGTTGCTCCCTTATCTTTTCTGCTGAGCCCTCCAAAACCCACTACCTCCAACTGTACACTACTACAATAGCCCTTATGGGTGAAGGGGGCACATATATGTGGGTACAGTGGGCTTCTGGTGAGTTTTAGAGGGCTCACAATTTCTACCACAAGTGTGACAGGTAGAGGGAGATAGGGACCTGAGACCCCATTCCATAGTGCACTGCATTGACCACTACAGTACTCCAGGGACTTGCATGCTGCTGTAATAGACCTGGCTATAACGTCTGAGGCTGTCATGGAGGCTGGTAAGTCATATTTATATTCACATTTTTGGGAGGTGGGACCTATCTCCCGCTACCTGTCACACTTGTGGCAGAAACTGTGACTTCTCCCAAAGTCGCCAAAACCCTACTATACCCACATATAGGTGCCCTCTTCACTCATAAGGGTTATTGTAATGGTGTGCAGTGGGAATGGATTTTTTTTTTTTTTTGGAAGGCTCAGGGGGCAAGATAAGAGAGTAAAGGTGAGATGTGTACCTGTGAGAATTTTTATGAAGTGCACAACAGTGCGCCTCTTAGGGTATCCCATTGCTGTCCTGGGATTTTAGACTGTAAACCACCCCGAAGGCTACCAAAGGGTGGGGTAGCAAATGGAAAATAAACTTGGGTCTTTTCATATTGATGTTCGGGCTTTTCTAAGTTTTCAAAAATCAGTTTCTTAAAAAACAATAAAGTTGAATCCAATGGCTCTTATTATTCAAAGTTGTTAAATTGCAAGAGGACCTTACGAGACTGGGAGACTGGGCATCCAAATGGCAGATGATGTTTAATGTGAGCAGTGAAAAGTGATGCATGTGGGGAAGAGGAATTCAAACCATAGCTATGTGATGCAAGGTTCCACATTAGGAGTTACGGACCAAGAAAAGGATCTATGAGTCATCATTGATGATACGTTGAAACCCTCTGCTCAATGCACAACAGCGGCTAAGAAAGCAAATAAATGTTAGGAATTATTAGGAAAGGAATGGAAAACAAAAATGAGACTGCTATAATGCATTTGTATCACTCCATAGTGTGACCACACCTCGAATACTGTGCAATTCTGGTCACCGCATCTCAATAACAAATAACAGAATTAGAAAGGTGCAGAGAAGGGCAACGGAAATGATAAAGGGGACGGGAGGCTAAGGTGGCTAGAGCTCTTCAGCTTGGAAAAGATATGGCTGAATGAATACACTCAATGAGTAATTAAACTCTGGAATTCATTGCCAGAGAATGTGGTAAAAGCAGTTAGCTTAGCAGGGTTTAAAAAGGTTTGGATGATTTCCTAAAAGAAAAGTTCATAAGACATTATTAAGATGGACTTGGGAAAATCCACTGCTTATTTCTAGGATAAGTAGTATAAAATCTGTTTTACTGTTCTGGGATCTTTCCAGATACTTGTGACCTGGATTGGCCACTGTTGGAAACTTTGGGCATGATGGACTTTCAGTCTGTACCACTATGGCAACACTTATGTTCCTATGTTCGAATAGATTCCACTGTGATAAAAATCATGGCATCATCTGCATACATGAACAACTTACATTTCACTCTTTTGGGGTAAACCTCCCACTATTAGTGTTTCTTGACTAATTCAACTATCCCTGTACTGATGGCAAGAACTAAGTGTTCTAGAGCGAAGTTAAATAGTAAGAAAGTTAATTGGCATCCTAGTCTAGTGTCCTGATGTAAATTGAAGATTTGAAAGTTGGTAGCATTGGTGAACAATTTAACCAATGGATTGGTGTACAGACTCTGGACTATCAAAATAAACTTGGGACAGACGCTAAACCATTACCTGAAATAGAAATTACCACTTCATCCTGTCAAATACTTTCTCAGCATCAAAGGATAAAACAAGTAATGGAATATTATTATTATTTTCCATCCATGAAAGGATATTACATGGCAGTCTAGTATTATCAGAGGTCCTTCTTTCAGTCATAAACCTATTTTATTCTGTATGCATATGGATCCCAAATACTCTACCTGAGGCACTACATTTTCAATTATATTTTACTATCTATGTTTTTAAGAGAGATTGGCCTAAAATTGCATGTTTAGTAAACTGGTCCCCCAAAAACCCACTACAATAGCCCTTATGGGTGAAGCGGGCACCTATATGTGGGTACAGATGGTTTCTGGTGAGCTTTAGAGGGCTCACAGTTTCCATCACAAGTGTAACAGGTAGGGGAAGGTATGAGCCTGGGTACACCTGTCTGCAGTTCACTGCTCCCACCACTACACCACTCCAGGGGCCTGCATGCTGCTCTAATGGACCTGACTATAACATCTGAGGCTGTCATAGAGGTTGGTGAGAACTATTTTTATTCATAATTTTGGGGGGTGGGAGGGGGTCAGTGACCACTGGGGGAGTAAGTTGGGAGTCATCCCTGATTCCCTCCAGTCATCTGGTCATTTAGGGCACCTTTTTGTGCCTTATTCGTTATAAAAACAGGTTTAGACATTTTCATTTTGTTCTATTATGGCTGTAAAACGCCCTAATCCCGCCTCCGCAACATACCCAACATGCCCTCTTGTAATTTGGACACATTGCAGATGAAATGCATACATAAACATCTGCAAAATAGGTTTTGAAAATATTGATTTGGACATTTTGAAAGAAATCCGTCCAAATGGTGCTTTATGACACTTTTTGGATGTTCTTCTCTTTTGAAAATGAACCCCTTAGACTCCGACAGTTACACTGGGCCCAATATTCACTTCTTTTTAACCAGCTCCTGGCTGGTTAAATAGCACATAGCCAGCTGCTAATATTCAGTGTGAGATAGATGGTTATCTCCACTGAATATTAGCACTTACCTCTGGATTCTATATAGTGAGCCTAGAGATCCGCACCAAAATCCAGGTGTATTCTATAACAACATGAGGCAATGGAGGGTTAAGTGACTTGCCCAAGATCACAAGGAGCAGCAACAGGACTTGACCCAGCCACCTCGGGATTTCAAGACCTGTGCTCTAACCACTAGGCCACTCCTAAGTGTGCCTAAATCTAGGCACCAATTATAGATTACGCTTAGTCGACACTGATTTCAGTGCTGATTTTTCATGCGCCATATATAGAATCTCCCCCTTAACGGCTAGCTGCTAACTGGCTATATTGTGTGACTTAGCCTGTTAAACATGAATATTCAGTGCTAACCTTCTTAGTTTAATGGGTAAGAGAGGCCACATAAATAGCAGGCCAATCTTTAATCGCTAAGCACTTAACTTGTTAATACTGAATATTGTCGTAACCGGTTAAGTTGCCGCAGACAAAACTGAAACTGGATATTCAATGCCAGTCACTGGATATAGCCTGGCATTGAATATCTGGGGTCTGCACCAGTGGTAGCAACTAACCACACTGCCTGCCACCAGCTGAATATCAGGGGGACTGGGTCTAATGCTGGTGTAACTGCAGGCATGTAAATGTTAGGCACGTTGATAATGGGTTATGCTAGTATTCTGTAATGGAACCTGGATGCCAGGTAGAATTATAGAATAAGCTCCTACCACCCATCAGGGCATCTAAATGGAGACTACTAGTTATAGAGTTGCCCCTTTATTGTTACATTTTCATATGATTAACATAATAATAACTTAAACATGCATAAATGCCAGTATTCTAGTCATTCATCTGCATTATTTGAACATATATGCATGCAAATGAGATGTTTCTGGCTAAGTGGTGTTCGCTTAAGTATGCACTTAGATATGAAGCTGCTTAAGTTTAAGTTTATCAATTTAATATACTGCCTCTGTTAGACTTGCTGCCCACATTCTCCACGAATTAATATGTTACAAGAAATTCTACCCAATTCTCCAGCAATTAATATGTTGGAAGAAATGATTTATTTTGGGGAAAATAGCTCGAGAGCAACTCGCTACTGTTTATAATTTAAGAGCAAGCGCTGTATTTATAAGTTTTAGGATATTAATTTCTCCACCAATCACCAAAGGTGATAATTGCAATAAATTAAATATATTAAGTATATATACTCAGAACACAAAGAGACCGTATTTTTAGTTTCAAAAAGATTGATTTAATATACAATTGCACACGAGAGGTAGGTTTTAAAAGAGGAATCTTTTACAGGTAATCTGTGCATAAAATAGAACAAAGTAGCAGCTAGATCAACTTACAAGTCCTTGTTACAAGCATGCTGTGGTCCAGCTGATTGATGAGCACATGTTGAGGACAGGAGGGCTTCTGCAGTGAGTGAATCCGAGTTGCTTGCAGTTGAAGAGAATTTTACTTGCTGGCAGTTGATGAGAATCTGAATCTTGGGGAAACAGCTTTTGCTTTTATACCTTGCAGCTGCAGGAGGGTATGCCATGTGGATCCCTGTTCTGATTTCCTGGTTTCCACACGACCCCTGAGCATTTGCAAAGCATTGTGGTATCTTGGTCTGCACACGACCCCTGAGTTGGTCTCATGTGTTATGACATCACGAGACTTACAGTCTGGACTTTGCTGGCAAATGTCTTTTGATGTCCTGTTCAGTCTCTGGGGCAGATACACATTACAAGTCCTTCCTTTCTGCACATGTCTGGAAGCTGATGGGAGGGGCAGGTATACCTTTGACAAGCAAATGTCCTGTTTATGGTTCCCCTGAGTTTCTTTGTTTTATTCAGGTGTCCACCTTAGTCCATCTTTTGTTAGGTGGGAGGGCAGAGGAATAGAGTCAATTTAAAACTTTAAAGCAGTCTTAAGTCTTTTGTTTGAGGAATGAGAAAAGGCAAGGTGAGGCCCCAAAGGGGGAGGGAAGAGGGCTTTTGGAATGAGCCTATTTTCTCTGCTGCAGTGTCAAATATATATTTTTAAAAGATACACAAATATATTGGTGTATATATAATCCAGCAAACATGCTACATATTTCAGTAATAAACTGATACCGTTACATTCCCTCTCTTGGCTCCGAGTGAAAATAAAATTTTAATATATTGGAATGAGGAGCCATAAAATGAACTATAAAAGCTAAAATTTAAAAAAACAACTCTAACCTTGTACAGTAGCATAATATCAAAAGAACAATAGCAAAGGTACTGAACTGTTTACATGGGCATGTGTACTGGAAGAGGTGAATCTTTTAATAATGGACATTGAACAGACTGGACCGTGCAGGTATTTTCCTGCCGTCATCTACTATGTCACATCACTGTGAATCTTGGAATATGTCCTTAGGTGGAATATGACTGTTATAAGCAAAAAGACTCATCATTATTACTTTTGTTTACTCATGACTTACATTTAGGTAGCTAGGGTTAAGTTTTCTGTGGTCAGTTTCATTAGGCTTCCATTCAGTCAGGTGGCAGAGTATGGCTTTGCTCTGGTTTAAAATAGGATTGCAAGTACACTTTATATGACTTCAGCCACACAAGCGTCATTTTGCTCTATTTCCAGAGACCACCTCCTTTTGTGTCACCTGCTCAGGGGCATAGGCTGCTCCCAAGTTTATGCCACAGGATATCTTACCCAGTATGCTAGCCAGATCAATAGCATGAGAGTGCACAATTGACCAATTTACCACCGCAATGGGGTGGAACAATCTATTCAGTCATATTTTCAGCGTTTGACATTCCAAGGAAAAATATTCTATGAATGTTTCCTAACACTGTGAATGTTTCCCTATATTCTCTATTTCAGAGGCTAACTGAGGTATTCACAGCAGTGATACATAAGCAAGGGTGTAAATGTGGAGCTATTATACTACTGTTTCATTAGAAACAAGAAAGACATATGTATGCAATTATAATAATTTCCTAGGTTACTATTACACACAAAATAATTATTCTATCAATCCTATGCAATAATATTTACTTAATCATTGACCAAATTAAAAAAAAACAGAGTCATGGTATAGTGCCATGAACTACCTTTCAGAGAGAAACTTTTTATTTTTCAGAGAGAAACCTTTTATGGGTAATGAGTGTGGTAAAAGGTTACCATATTTATCTGCTTTAGCAGTGTTTAATGTAGCAAATTAATAGACAATACTCATGTGTTTAATGTTATAAAGAATTTAGAAAAGATATGTTAATTTTACTTTGCACACAGCCAATATTTCATTCCAGGGAGAGACATTGTGTGCGTCCTGGCTGTAATGTAGAATAAACTAAAAAGGTCAGAAACATTCCCTGTACTGATTGTACCTGATAGATCATGTAAAGAGAAACCTTTGTTCATAATTTCAAATATACACATGTGAATATATAACCTTAGATAGCAATTGGTAGAACTTAATATATGTCTATAGCTTGTATGATAATCTTTTCTGTAGCTCGCCTGCCAGTGAAAATGGTCTCTCTTTTTTTTTTTTTTTTCTTGGGCAAGGACATGGTACAATGTGAACTAATGGAAGGACTGTTAGTAGGGAGGGTCTATGAATGTCTGTTTATAGTTCTCTGTGTACCCCATAACATAAAACAAACATATAAACATGGAGACCACATGACAAACAAACAAAGAGCTCTATTAGGCCTTTAGGTCTCTGATCGTCCATTCCAGATCCAGGGTTGAGCTTAACCTGTGAGTAGAAAACAAGAAGACAGAAGCAACGTACGCGGCATCCATCTTGGATTGCCAAAGCAGTTTCATTCTTTTAGAATCATTTCTTATGCATACAATAAACAAAAATTAGCAAATATTAATAGTAATTAGAAAGGCGCACTATCTCATAAGTAGAACAGGCATCGAGATAGCCATGTATGCATTAATTCCTAGCACCATAAAATCTTAGATTTAATCTTAGATTTACACTCGAACTCTGAAAAAGACAGAAAAACACATTATACATTAATTTAGCAGGTCACATGGCTCTCCGGTTCTGGTAGGGGTTCCCTCTCTTGGTTCACAGTTCCTTCTCAGGGTCTTAGATCACGGCATACAAGCTGAATATAGCTTAGGCTTTAGTTTCTTTTCTATAAAGGTAAGCATATCTTGTTAATTCACATTAAAGCACAATGTTAAGTTTCAGCTCCAGCGGGAGTTACCTATTATAAGGAGGCATTTTTTAAAACTTCTTACCCAGTATTTTAGTTTCAACTCCAGTGGGAGTCACTCATCAGAAAAAAAGACATTTCTAAATCCTTATACAATATTATGTCAAAAACAAATTACAACAGAAGCTATCACAGAGAGACATTTTAAATCTGACTTATTGCAAAGAGACATTACTAAATCTTAAATGTTCAAAAGAACAATAGAAGCTATATTTTTAATTAAAAGAACAATAGAAGCTACATCTTTAATTCTTATCAGTGTTACAAAGGGCCATTGCAAAAACTTTTTCTATATTCCTGTCACCGCAGAAGCCCACATGAGTGCTCGGGACACCTAGTGTTACTTGGAAAAACAATCAGGTGTACTTCTTTAGCTGAGATATGTGTACCCATTTTGTCTTTCCCTGTGGAAAGCTGATCTGATATACCACTGGGGATATACGGTTGGATACTGTATAAGGGCCATTCCAACCTGCAGAGAGGGCATGGTCCCGTTTTCCCTTGAAGAGCTTACGGTACATTACCTGAGAACCTACTTCAAAGAGGGGGCTGATAGCGGAATGTAGACTTTTAGATTGAGCTGCTTTCTCCAGGGCTTGAGTGACTCTGGCTTGCAGAGTGGTTTTATCCTCTACTAGTTGTTTAATATATTGTACAAAAGTAGGGTCTGTCTCATCATCATTTGGGTCCTGATTGATATAGTCACTAGAAATTAGGAGTGGCATAGTGTGTCCAAACAGTATCTGATAAGGGGTTACATGTGAATTCAGGCGGGATGTACTGCGTATGGATGCTAGTATCAAAGGCAATTTCTGAGCCCAATCTTTGCCTGTTGAATTTACAACCTTTCTGAGGGCCTCTTTTATGGTCCTGTTCATTCTCTCTACCTGCCCAGAACTCTGTGGGTGATATGGAACATGAAGCTTGTGTTTTATATTTAGGGCTTGTAACAGGACTGTGAAAATCTCACCCACAAATGCTGGTCCACGATCTGAGTCGATGATTTGAGGAGTGCCAAACCTGCAAATTACCTCAGAGAACAGTTTATTAGCAGCAGTCTGTGCAGTATGATTTTTACAAGGAAATGCTTCCACCCAGCCACTAAAAGCATCAACAATAACTAGAAGGTATTTGTATCCCTCTCTGGTCACTGGTAAATTGTCTATGAAATCAATTTGTAACCGGTGCCAGGGTCCTACCCTTCTCTGATGTAAAAGTGGTGTTGGTTTAGTCTGTCCTGCTTTAACTTGTGCACATTGTAGGCAGCCGCCTACCCAATCCTCCACTTCCTTTCTCATTCCTGGCCATGATGCCATGGCTTTAAGGCGACTGAGAGTTCCTTCTACTCCCTCATGCAAATATGAGTGGGCTAAACAAATCAGCTCTTGTCTAAATATTTGATCTGGTATATGCTCAGAAGTATCTTTACCAGATCTAGTGACAGCAGAAATCTGAGAAGCCAACATGTCTACCTGATGGTTAAAAGAAGCTTCAAGGGAATGGTGGGGGTCCTGGTGTGATTTAACATGACGTATCATTAATTTACCTGGATGACACTGTAACCAATTCCCAATCCATTTCCACAATTGTCCTTGCTGCAAGGGCTTGCCATCAGCAGTGCAGAAATCATTACGAGACCACTGACTCAGCCACCCTAAACAGGCTTGTACTACATAATCACTATCGCTGTATATCATTAAAGGGTGCGTTATGAGGCACTCGTGAGATATATTAGTGTCTATATGTGGACATGTGTGAGTCAATACAGCCTGGACAGCTAATACTTCTGCGTTCTGAGCTGAGGAATGACTATCAGATTTACCTTTTAGGACTTCCTGGTCTATGCTGAGGGCTGCGTACTGAGTATATCGTATACCTTTGTCCCAAAAGGAGGACCCATCCGTAAACCAAATGCTTCTAGGTGGTACTAAAGTCTTAGCCTCCTCTACAGGGGGCGCTGAGGGACATTGCAGGGGAGATTGCAGATTCTCTTGATAAGGGCAAGAGTGATTGGACCCAGTTTCAATCAGTGCATGGGCTAAAAGACTTGGACTTTTCTGGATTTCAAATTGAACCCTTTTGTTCATTAAAACTAGGGTCCATTGTGCTAGTCTTGTGTTTGAAATGTGTGAGCCAGTAAGGGCACCTGAAATTATATACTTGAGGGGAGTGTGACCTGAGCAAATAGAGATTTGGGCCTCTCCACAGAGATGCTGGAATGTCTGAACTGCCCAAACAGCAGCTAGACATTCTCTTTCACATTCAGTGTACCTGCTCTCCACATCAGTCAGTTTACGTGATTCATATGCCACAGGGCAAAGTTTTCCCTGTTGATTACGCTGGAGAAGGACCGCAGCTAAAGCAGTCTCAGTTGTGGCTAACTTGATGGTGAAGCTTTTAGCAGGGTCTGGATATATTAGTGCTGGAGCCTGTGCTGCAGCAGTTTTCAATCTAGACAGTGCTCTCTCATGCTCTTCAGTCCATTCCCAGTGACTTTTCTTTTTCAGGAGCCTATACAGGGGGCTTGCAATATCAGAGTACTGATAAATATAGGAGCGGAGGAAGTTGAACCCCCCTAACAAGGGGGACATCGTGGGGAGCTGGTGCTTCCAGCAAGGCACGTACCTTACGGGTATCAGCTTGCCTCCCATCATTTCCCACTATGGTCCCTAGATACTGAACTGACTGTTGGACCAATTGAGCTTTACCCAGATTCACCTTGAAACCTGTTTCCTGAATTAAAGCAAGGACTCTTTCTGTGCGACCCTGAACTTCCTCTCTGTCAGAACCCACAATCAAAATGTCATCTACATATGAATGAACATATTTTCTATCCTGGACCCCCAATTTTTCTAGCATCTGTGTAACATGGAGGTGGCACAGGGTAGGGGAATTATGAAACCCTTGAGGAAGGTGGGTGAACGTGTATTGCTTGTCCTGAAATGTAAATGCGAATCTGTCTTGGCTTTCTGGATGAAGCTGAATAGCAAAGAAGCAGTTTGCCAAGTCTATTACAGAAAACCACTTACTCTCTGGGGTGATGGAGCTTAAGATATCTAGTGCAGAGGCAACAATAGGGGCTATAGTTTGTGTACCTTTGTTAATCTTTCGGTAGTCCACTGTGAGGCGCCAGTTTATGCCATCAGCCTTCTTTACAGGCCAAAGAGCTGAGTTGAAAGGAGATTGGGTTTCTCTAATTACTCCCTGTTTCATGAGATCTGATATAACACCCTGAAGTGCAGGGATTGCTTCCCTAGGATAGGGATACTGTTTCTGTGGTGGTACAGATTCTCCCTTAACTTTCACAGAGGATTTTATTTTCCCACAATCAGTGGCACTAGTGGTCCAGAGGTCTGGGAAAAGTTCTTTCCACCTGCTCTGCTCTGCTTCTGGCATTATCCCTGCTATTTTCTGCCACTTTGGTTTATAATACGGATCAATTTGTTTCTGCCACTCATAGTGAGGGCATTTCCATAGTATCTGATTACATAGATCCACTACCATGTTGTTTTTGTGTAGAAAATCAGAGCCTACTATCACTTCAGTGGATGTGTCAGGGCACTGCACTACTGTGGTATGAAATGTATCATCTCCTATTTTAAACTGTACATCTCCATATTGGTACCCCCTTTTCGTGTCTCCTGCAAAGGTGGACAGATTTATTGGCCCTATGGGATGTGATCCTGCAGGTATAAAGCTAGTGAGTGTTACGGCGGCACCAGTGTCCACTAATGCCAAAACTTTCCTGTGTCCTTGTCCAACCCACATCAGAGGTCTGCCCCCTGGGTCCCACTGCAGTTTGCAGAGTGGGGTCCACTGCGCATCCCTCCGATTCAGGCCGGACCCCTTATCCTAGGCTTCTAATGGAGGGGCTGATGAGGCTACCATGTGTGTTAGTGACAGACAGGCGGCTATGGCTTCTTCCTTTTCAGAGGGGGGCTCTTCCCTGTTTCCTGAGAGAACCTGCAGCACCCGCGCGGTAAGAACATCAAGGGGTTGTTGGTCCCAGTATGCCATGTTCTCACCATGAGTTTTTAAAATGCTAACCGCTTGCCTGCGAGTTTCATTATCTACATATAGAGGAGCGGATTTTTTTCTTAAAGGTTTACCTTTATGGGAGCTTCGGTCAGAATGCAGCCCAGGTAGTGCATTCTTGGGTTGGGGAGCTGGATGCCGTGAGGGGGCCTGGGAGGCCTGCTCTTGGTATGGAGCTAGATCAGGGTATAAAGTGGGTACAGCTGCCGCCACTGGATGTACTGCATAAGGCTGATACCTTTGTACATTTTTGGCCTTCAAGCACAAATCCCTAGCAGAGGCAGGCTCACCTGGGGCCCAAGAACAGAGAGCTCTTGCAATAGTAGGATGCATGCCCTGACAAATCTCTCTCAACCTCTCATCATCTACTTTTACATCCAGTAGATCTCCTGGGATCTGCCTTCTGGAATCTCTTCCTTCCACTTCCCCTGTCATAATTAGTAAAATAATTGCCCTCCTTACATAATCTTCAATACCCTCATTTTTGCCCTGCTGGACATATGTATTTAAGATCTTGAACGTTCTCATGCCAAAGGACACACTCGCAGCGATTGCCAAATTTAGCAAAGAGAAACCCCTTTGTCTTGCCAATTGAATAGCTCCCTCCATCTGTTCTGCAAATTCAGGTTTGATACAGAGACGGATCACTTTAATTAATTCCTCTGTATCAATCCTCCCTTCCTGTTCTAATTTCCATAATGCCACGCAAGCTTGGGGGAACTTGTCAGGGTCTATCTTGCCTATTTGTCTGGCTATCACTTCTATATCTGTCTGTGAGAGGGGCTGGGAACTGATCGTCTGGATGAGTCCACCCGGTAGCTGTCTAGCCTCAGATACTTTTAACACGGCTGAAACAGGCATGGCTGTGGCTGTATTTGGAGGGGCACATGGAAGGCCTGAGATAGCTGATATCTGCACATGAGAATCCTGTATTTTTTCAGTGTTATTCTCACCTATAGGGGACGTCTGCAGTATTAGCTCTCTGGTTAGTTGTTTTAGGCCTGGGACCTGATTTGCTTGCATTTCTAAAGCTAAAATTTGGTTTTTCATTTGATTTTCCTGAGCTTGCTGATGTTCTATCTGCTGCCTAGAAGAGTCCAATTGATAATTTAAGCACCTATTCATTGTGATCAGGAAATCCTTTTCTGTGCCTACCTGCTTGCATTCTTTCTCTTTAGCTAGTAATTTATCGTTCAATTCTGCATGCTCTTTTAAGGCTTTCTCACACATGGCCCACATTAACCAAGTGCATGCAGAAATTCTCTTGCTCCCTTCCTTAATTGAATATAAATTGCAATATTTTTCGAATTTGCTCTCCATATCAGAGATGCTACTAATGTCCTCCACTACGCTAGGGGTCCATGGATTGGGGCCCGAGGATTCTATGCATCGCTTAAGCACAGTGGGGTTATGTACACCTAGAATAGTGTGTTTTTCTGTGTGTATGTCTTCCTCAGAATTATCCGCAAAATTAGTTTTTATTTTATGCCAGAGCATGCCTAAAATTTTTGTTATACAGTACATAAGGTACATAATTGCGTAAGTACTTAAGTATTGGCACGCTGGCAGGGACCAAATGTCCATTACGCGCAACATCTCAAGTAGTGCCCTGAAAACCTTATCAATTTATCAATCGGAAATTTAATTAATGAAACCTGATACTCAGTTCTCTATAAAGCAGCAAAATACAAAAATATAATTTACCTATTTACCTCATTCTACTAGCACAGAATACCTGCCCACGTTCTGCACCAATTAATATGTTAGACTTGCTGCCCACATTCTCCACGAATTAATATGTTACAAGAAATTCTACCCAATTCTCCAGCAATTAATATGTTGGAAGAAATGATTTATTTTGGGGAAAATAGCTCGAGAGCAACTCGCTACTGTTTATAATTTAAGAGCAAGCGCTGTATTTATAAGTTTTAGGATATTAATTTCTCCACCAATCACCAAAGGTGATAATTGCAATAAATTAAATATATTAAGTATATATACTCAGAACACAAAGAGACCGTATTTTTAGTTTCAAAAAGATTGATTTAATATACAATTGCACACGAGAGGTAGGTTTTAAAAGAGGAATCTTTTACAGGTAATCTGTGCATAAAATAGAACAAAGTAGCAGCTAGATCAACTTACAAGTCCTTGTTACAAGCATGCTGTGGTCCAGCTGATTGATGAGCACATGTTGAGGACAGGAGGGCTTCTGCAGTGAGTGAATCCGAGTTGCTTGCAGTTGAAGAGAATTTTACTTGCTGGCAGTTGATGAGAATCTGAATCTTGGGGAAACAGCTTTTGCTTTTATACCTTGCAGCTGCAGGAGGGTATGCCATGTGGATCCCTGTTCTGATTTCCTGGTTTCCACACGACCCCTGAGCATTTGCAAAGCATTGTGGTATCTTGGTCTGCACACGACCCCTGAGTTGGTCTCATGTGTTATGACATCACGAGACTTACAGTCTGGACTTTGCTGGCAAATGTCTTTTGATGTCCTGTTCAGTCTCTGGGGCAGATACACATTACAAGTCCTTCCTTTCTGCACATGTCTGGAAGCTGATGGGAGGGGCAGGTATACCTTTGACAAGCAAATGTCCTGTTTATGGTTCCCCTGAGTTTCTTTGTTTTATTCAGGTGTCCACCTTAGTCCATCTTTTGTTAGGTGGGAGGGCAGAGGAATAGAGTCAATTTAAAACTTTAAAGCAGTCTTAAGTCTTTTGTTTGAGGAATGAGAAAAGGCAAGGTGAGGCCCCAAAGGGGGAGGGAAGAGGGCTTTTGGAATGAGCCTATTTTCTCTGCTGCAGTGTCAAATATATATTTTTAAAAGATACACAAATATATTGGTGTATATATAATCCAGCAAACATGCTACATATTTCAGTAATAAACTGATACCGTTACACCTCCTTCGAAGCATGAATTGAGGCAGTTTACATATAACTATTCAGGTGCTTGCACTGTTCTTGATGGGCTCACAATCTAAGTATATTGTACCTGGGGCAATGGAGGGCTAAATGACTTGCCCAGGGTCACAGAGAGCTTCAGAGGGAATTGAACCTGGTTCCCCAGGATCTTAACCCACTGCTGACCGTTAGGCAGCAGTGGGAATCGGAACTGGTTCCCCAAGTCTGCAATCTATTGCACTAACCATTAGGTCACTGCTCTACTCCTTACTTTGTGGGTGGGTGTTCACATGGTCCGAGTTTGGGTGGAGTGTGTGTGGGCACATATTTATTTATTACATTTGTACCCCGCGCTTTCTCGCTCATCGCAGGCTCAATGCGGCTTACATAGTAACAAGAGAATACAATCAATAGTAACAGAATCAACAAAGGGGTAGGTGATAGGACAAATGAACAAGGAGTAAATGGGATAGAAGAGGTATGAGAAAAAGGATAGGGATAGGTATTTATGTGTATAGGTTATAAAATCTTATAATCTAAGATTATAATCTAAGAGGGAGGGAGCGACGCTAGATCTGGTACTCACAAATGGGGATAATGTGTCAAATGTCCGAGCGGGTGCCCACCTGGGCAGCAGTGACCATCAAACGGTTTGGTTTGATATGACGGCTGAAGAGGAGGGTGGCCACTCAAAACTCAAAGTCCTGGATTTCAAACATGCTGACTTTAGTAAAATGGGGGAATACCTGAGGAAGGAGCTGATGGGATGGGAGGAAATACAAGAAGTGGAAGGACAGTGGTCCAGACTGAAAGAAGCTATAAATAGGGCCACGAACCTTTATGTAAGGAAAGTAAATAAAATCAAGAGAAAAAGGAAACTGATATGGTTCTCCAAGCAAGTGGCTGAGAAAATAAAGGCTAAAGAGTTGGCGTTCCAGAAATACAAAAAAACTCATGAAAAGGGACATGAGGAGGAATACCGGATGAAACTGAAAGAAGCCAAGAGAGAGATACGACTGGCGAATGCGCAAACGGAAGAACAAATGGCTAGAAATGTGAGGAGGGGTGGCAAAATTTTCTTCAGGTATATTAGTGAAAGGAAAATGACTAAAAAGGGAATTGTGAGACTAAAAGATACTGCGAACCGCTATGTGGATAATGATGAAGAAAAAGCAAATTTGCTAAATAGATACTTCTGTTCTGTTTTCACAGAAGAAAATCCTGAAGAAGGACCGCGATGGACTGCAAAAAGTACAAATGAGATTGAAGTGGATAGAGCACCGTTCACGGAAGAGAGTGTGTATGAACAACTTGAAAAGCTAAAGGTGGACAAAGCCATGGGGCCGGATGGGATCCACCCTAGGATATTGAGGGAGCTCAGAGAGGTTCTGGCGGGTCCTCTTAAAGATTTGTTTAATAAATCCTTGGAGACGGGAGAGGTTCCAAGGGATTGGAGATCGGCGGATGTGGTCCCACTTCACAAAAGTGGTGATAGGGAAGAAGCTGCAAACTACAGGCCGGTAAGCCTCACTTCAGTTATTGGAAAAGTAATGGAAGCGATGCTGAAGGAAAGGATAGTGAATTTCCTGGAAGCCAATAAGTTGCAAGATCCAAGACAGCATGGATTTACCAAAGGGAAATCGTGCCAAACGAACCTCATTGAGTTCTTTGATTGGGTGACAGGAGAATTGAATCAGGGACGAGCTATGGACGTAATCTACTTAGATTTCAGCAAAGCTTTTGACACGGTTCCCCACAGGAGGCTCTTAAATAAACTGGAGGGGCTGAAGATAGGACCCGAAGTGGTGAACTGGATTAGGAACTGGTTGACGGACAGACGCCAGAGGGTGGTGGTGAATGGAATTCGCTCGGAGGAGCGAAAGGTAAGTAGTGGAGTGCCTCAAGGATCGGTGCTGGGGCCGATTCTGTTCAATATATTTGTGAGTGACATTGCCGAAGGGTTAGAAGGTAAAGTTTGCCTATTTGCGGATGATACTAAGATCTGTAACAGAGTGGACACCCCGGAGGGAGTGGAAAACATGAAAAAGGACATACGGAAGCTAGAAGAATGGTCTAAGGTTTGGCAATTAAAATTCAATGCGAAGAAATGCAAAGTGATGCACTTAGGAAGTAGAAATCCACGGGAGACGTATGTGTTAGGCGGGGAGAGTCTGATAGGTACGGGCGGAGAGAGGGATCTTGGGGTGATAGTATCTGAGGATTTGAAGGCGACGAAACAGTGTGACAAGGCGGTGGCAGTAGCTAGAAGGTTGTTAGGCTGTATAAAGAGAGGTGTGACCAGCAGAAGAAAGGGGGTGTTGATGCCCCTGTATAAGTCGTTGGTGAGGCCCCACCTGAAGTATTGTTTTCAGTTTTGGAGGCCGTATCTTGTTAAGGATGTAAAAAGAATTGAAGCGGTGCAAAGAAAAGCTACGAGAATGGTATGGGATTTGCGTTACAAGACGTATGAGGAGAGACTTGCTGAACTAAACATGTATACTCTGGAGGAAAGGAGAAACAGGGGTGATATGATACAGACATTCAAATATTTGAAAGGTATTAATCCGCAAACGAATCTTTTCCGGAGATGGGAAGGTGGTAGAACGAGAGGACATGAAATGAGATTGAAGGGGGGCAGACTCAAGAAAAATGTCAGGTAGTATTTTTTCACGGAGAGAGTAGTGGATGCTTGGAATGCCCTCCCGCGGGAGGTGGTGGAAATGAAAATGGTAATGGAATTCAAACATGCGTGGGATAAGCATAAAGGAATCCTGTGCCGAAGGAATGGATCCTCAGGAGCTTAGTCAAGATCGGGAGGCGGGGATAGGGCTGGGCAGACTTATACGGTCTGTGCCAGAGCCGGTGGTGGGAAGCGGGACTGGTGGTTGGGAGGCGGGGATAGTGCTGGACAGACTTGTACGGTCTGTGCCAGAGCCGGGGTTGGGAGGCAGGGCTGGGGAGGTGAGGATAGTGCTGGGCAGACTTATACGGTCTGTGCCTGTGCCAGAGCCGGTGTTTGGGAGGTGGGGCTGGTGGTTGGGAGGCGGGGATAGTGCGGGGCAGACTTATACGGTCTGTGCCCTGAAGAGCATAGGTACAAATCAAAGTAGGGTATACACAAAAAGCAGCAAATATGAGTTATCTTGTTGGGCAGACTGGATGGACCGTGCAGGTCTTTTTCTGCGTCATCTACTATGTTACTATGTTACTATATCTTGTGCAATTTAGGAGTGAGCATTTATATCAGCTATGGCTGGTGCAAGTGTTCACACCTTGAAAAAACAGTTGGTGCATTTTTGTCCACTTATGCTAGTATTCTATAAAGAAGAGCAGGGCCTACTTTATTTTATAGAATGCGCCTCTTATAGGAACATACCCAGCATCTAAATCTATAGAATTAACCCCCCTATAGAATTAACCTCAACATGCCCAGATTTATCTTTCTCAAATAAAATTATTCAAACTGTTCTCCATCTCTTCAGCTCCAGTTAGCACTTCTTTAATATGCAAACATCAAATCATTTTCTATTCATTTGCTCAAAAGCAATCCAGATGCTGATGTGATAAGAAATGGAAATTATTTATTAAACTTCAGAATCAGTTAAATTCAACCTAAAATACATGTTATTAAACTGGACATTCAGTACTGAATTGATTATTGAGAAGGACTAAAGACTATTAATAGGGATTTACTGCACATTTACAAACAGCAGGAACTCTGAGTTCAAAATCACTTGAAGAAGACAATTTTCAAGCAATTTACAGAGGAAAACAGTGATTTACATGCTCAGGGCAGCTGACTACAAATCACCTACCCTTAAAATGGTTAAATGTTATAAAGGGTTTCTTTGAAAATAAATTGTGAAGGGAAAAATCAGCCTCTTCCCCCCCCCCCCCCCCCACCTTTGTACAAGATTATATAACCATACATACATATATACAGAGTAGTTTTAGCTCTTGTATGTATATATGGGATTGGTGCTATGTGCTATTCTATAAAGAGTGCTCAGCCCAGAGTGATCTTTACAGAATAGCGTTGAGAGCTGCTTTTTAACAGTGCCAATTTTTGAGCACCATAGTGCAAGCTTTCCCTAAAGAGTGGGTGCAATTTGCACATAGTGTGCACTCTTTATCAATAAGTGCACATGAGTGAACTATTGTGCATGTCTGTGTATATGCATTTTTTGGGGGAAAGAGCTTGCACCAGATGCAAATAGCATGCACTCTTTAAGAAGGACACACACTTTTCCCCTAATTCTAAAAAAATCATCAAATATTGTGTTCAATTGAATAATGAGCTAATTAGTGCAAATAAATGGCACTAATTAGATTTAATTGGAATTGGTGTGCCTAAATTGTACACATGAGTAAATAAGGGGCATGGAAATGGGAGATTCATGGGGAGAACGAGGGCATTGCCAACATTTATTTGCATTGTTATAGAATATGGGAGATATACGCTTAATTTAGGTGCATACGTTTGCACCATGTTTCAGTTGGTGCACAAAGCTGTGCCTAAAGTTAGGCATGATTCCAGAGCATAAGCATTGTTCTATAAACTGCACCTAACTACTGCACCTAACTTTAAGCGCAGCTTATAGAATAGTGCTTTCTTCAGTGATGATTTTTTTTCAGCGGCATATATAGAATTCACTCTTGTGGGGGTAATTCTGTGTAGATTGCCTAATGTTAGGCACCAACTAGCAAATTACATGCCTAGCTTCAGGCACAAGCACTTGTGCCTGAAGCATTTATGCCAGCACTTACTCACATGTATCTGACCTGCCCCTGTCATTCCCAGGTCCATGCTACCTTGAAGTTGTGAACTTCGACATTTAAGTGACTGCTAATTGGTGCCAGTTAGTAACAATTAAGGCCAATTATCACCTACTGTTGCTCTATAATGCCAATTGCTCATTATTAAATTGTATGCACAACTCATTCTATAACTTGCACAGACAAATTTGCATGCTAGTTGCAAATTTGGGCACACAATTTTCTAAAATTAGGGAGTATGTGTACTTAGTGTGCCCCTCTATCAGTGTTCAAATGACAGCCCATCCTTATTAGTTACCTCACCAACTCAGACATCTTTACTGTAGCAAGGAGGCATAGAGGACAGAAGCAAGCAGGGGTGATGTGATGTGGAATTCAGATGGGTAGTATAGAGGAAAGGGCCAGAGGGCTAGCTGCAGCCCTATAAAAGGTTGTGGGTTAGAGCACTGAGTAGTTACACAGGTGCAAAAACCATCCACCCAGAAGTCTTTGTAGCCATGGCCAATCAGAGAGGTCCAGTGATGTTTATAAAATGTTCCTTGTATGCATTTCCTTTTAGTTGTTGTCTTACTATGCAAGTTCTTTAATGGTGTCAAGATATTGTTCTTGGGAAGTGTTATTTTATTTTATTTATTTTTTTTTTATTTATGTTGATTTATATACCGTGTCTTGTTGCAACTGCAAAACAGAACGGTTTACATATATATAAAAAATTGGTATATACAAATAAACAAACATAGGAATTCCATTCGTGACAGGAAAGCACAGCAATCAAGATAGACTACATAATAAATCAATACAAATTAAAAATCTAGTATACAATTAAGCTATCCCATTTTTCTTTGTCTTTTTGACCTTATCTCATTATGCCAAGTTCTGTTCTACATAGCTTATAAAGAGAAAGGTTTTCAGAAGTTTTCGGTAATGGAGATAAGATTTCTCTAGTCTGATCTCCTTTGGAAGGCTATTCCAAAGAGAGGGTGACAGGTAGAAAAAAGCCGATCTCCGTGTAGATTCCCACCTAGCCTTAGTAAGAGGGGGAATGACTAACCTGTTATCTGTTAGGGATCTGAGAGTTCGCATAGCGGTGTAGGGGATTGTTAAATTTGACAAGTAGCTGGGGTTTAATGTGTGAAAGGCTTTGTGTGTAAGGACAAGAGCCTTAAACTTTATTCTTGCTTCAACCGGGAGCCAGTGCAGATGATGCAATAAAGGTGTTGCTCGATCATCCCTCCGGGCCCTACAGATCATACGTGCTGCTGTATTTTGAATTCTTTGTAATCGCTTTAAATTTGCTTGGGTAATCCCTGCATATATAATGTTACAATAGTCTAAACGTGAAGTAATATATGCAGATGTCAGCGTTTTGAGAGAGCCCTTACTTATTGAATTTCTGACTGACCGAAGCCGTCTCAGATGAAAGAAAGATTTTTTCACTACATCGGATACTTGTTCCTCAAAGGTCAATGCGGAATCAATAATGACCCCGAGATATCTAAAAGACTTATATGCCTAAAAATGTTCCTCTAAATATTGACCAACAGAGGGTATGGCCATATTGGCTCCTTCAACAAGTGCTAATTTGACAGCTTTTTTTTGGAAGATTACAATGATGATATCTCAGCCAGATCCACTCTGTTGCTTACTTTTCTTAATGAAGTTTGAAGGGGACAATATTTTGTTATTAAAATCACATTTCAAAAAGAAATCTGTGATCTTTTGTGGTCAGTGGATTTAAATTTTACCCGATCCACTCAATTTTCCCAGAATGTCTTTTTGGCTTTAAAAGGGTTTTTCTCTGAAGTCTGTCAGAAGGATGTCTAAATCTCAAGGGGGCATGTTAAGGACGGGGCTTGGGTGTTCCTAAGATCTGGATGTCTTTCAGCCATAATGGAACAAAAAAAAAAGTCCAAGACTAAAACTTAGATGTTTTGAGCTAGACCTGTTTTTATAAAAAATAGCTACAGTGGGCATTGAACCTACTTCCCCAGGATCAAGGTCTTCTGCACTAACCACTAGGCTACTCCTCTACTCCACACAAGCGGTGCCCCAAATGATCAAATGACCACTGGAGAGAATCATTGATCACCTCCCCTTACTCCCCCAGTGGTCACTATTCCCTTCCTACCCCCAAAAATGTGATTAAAAATATTACTTGCCAGCCTCTATGCCAGTCTCAGATGTTATACTTAGGTCAATGAGAATACCATGCAGGTTCCTGGAGTAGTCTAGTAGTGATGCAGTGCACTGCAGACAGATGGACCCAGGCTTCTACCTCCCCCTACTTGTTACACTTGTGGAGAAAATTGTGAGCCCTCCAAAACCCACCAGAAACCCACTGTACCCACATATTGGTGCTCCCTTCACCTGTAAGGGCTATGCTAGTGGTGTACAGTTGGGGTAGTGAGTTTTGGGTAGGTTTGGGGGAGTTCAGTAGACAAAGTAAGGGAGCAATGGTGAGATGTATACCTGGGAGCATTTTATAAAGTCCATTGCAGTGCCCCCAAAGATGCCTTATTACTTTCCTGGGATGTCACTTTTCCACTATTCTACCTGTTGCCAAACTTTCTATAACATCTGAGCCTTGTGTATATTGTTTATCATTAGATTTGGGCTTTGAATTCAGATCTATAGATGAAAGGAGGTCTCATTACATATATCTAAATACCAGAGTGCTATTTTTACATACCTCATAGCAAGAGTGTACATTCCCTAATTACCTGATCCAAAACAACTGAAGCTTTTTTACCTCCACAGTGCATGTAAATGGTTTTATCCCTGTGTGGATTCTCTGATACCTTGTGAGGCTTTCTTTCAAACCAAAGCTTTTACCACACTCAGGACATGTAAATGGTTTCACTCCTGTGTGTATTCTCTGGTGCATTGTGAGGTTTACCTTCTTACCAAAGCTTTTACCAGACTCTATACATGCAAATGGTTTCTCTCCCGTGTGGACTTTCTGATGCACTTTGAGATTTACATTACAACCAAAGCTTTTACCACACTTAGAACATGTGAATGGTTTCATTCTATTGTAGATTTTCTTGTGTATTTTGTACATTTTGCATTTGGATGTTTTTTTGTTTGAAAATGGACCAAAAATAAAACATCCAAATCACAAAATGTTTTTCCAAACAGCATTTTCAAAAGGAAAAGAGAGATTTTTTTGTTGTTGTTGAAAATGACCTTTCCTGTTCTGATTTTGGACATTTTACAAAAAATGTTCAAATTCAGACATCGTATCCAAAAATGCCCCTTGTGCATTTGACTTGCCTAAAGTCACAAGGAGCAGCATTGGGAATTGAACCCACGTTGCCAGGATCAAAACCTGCTGCACTAACCATTAAGCCACTCCTCCTCTGTTTGGGACATTTTGCATTTGGACATTTTTTGTTCGAAAATGGACCCCTCAAAAAGACGTCCAAATCACAAGATGTCATTAGCATTTTTTTCGAACATAAAAGATGTCTATCTTTTTCGAAAATGCCCTTATTTCCTGTTCAGAATTTGGACGTTTTTGTAAAACGTCCAAATTCTGATTTAGATGTACTATTGAAAATGCCCCTCCATGTATTGTGCTTGGTATGAAAAGAAATGTATTCCTGTTTCTGTTTTTTTCCCCAGAGTTGCACTATGTGACTTTTTAAGGTTTCCAGCTCATTTTTGGTTAAAAATATCTGGGCTCTAAATTCAGGCAACTAAGGGGCTCTTTTACTAAAATACATTAAGCCTTAACAAGAGATTAGCATGCAAAAAAAATGGCTTACTGCAAAATATTGTTGCTTTGTGATCTGTTTGGCTAAAAAGCATATGACACTTTGCTTTCATATGCCATTTTTTATGGGTTGTTGGATTTGGAATTGTGCAGTTGTATTGTTTATGCATAGTACAGTTTTAGGGGGTTGTGAACTGGTAACCGGGGTGTGAAAGATTTTATCTCTGGGTTTAAGGGGCTTGTTGATGGTTATTGATAATCTAATGGGAGAATGACCTGGGAAATGAATGTAATTAATTTTTGCTCTATTGTAATTATACTGATACAAATTGCATCAGTTCTCATAAATATAAAGTAAAACCCATCAATAATATAAATACATTAAAAATAACTTAACAAACATGTTTTTTAATCACTGTAATCTCTAGTAATACCCATATCAAGGGGTATTACACATGGAATTGTTGGGTTCTGTTTCAATAGCTGTTACCTGTTTACAGAATATTACTTCTTGACTGTGGTATTTATAATAAACCAAGATTTGCAGAAAAATCTCTGCATCTGTCTAGCTCACGAAATTGAGAAGACTTCACTTTACAGAGTGAAACAAAACTGACTTATGGGAACTCATTGCAGAGAATATTGTTCTCTTGCACTGAACATCATGCTCCAAACCACACACTGAGGAATAAGTTGTGTACAAGTAGACCATGGACATATTGGACATTTCATTTCAAGAGACCGTATATATTTTGAATTAAATACTATTCTTGCAAATATACTTGATGAATCACCTTTTACCTATTAATTTCACAAACAATTCTATTATAAAAGTAATTCTTCTTACGGAAATGGTCTGCCTGACAAAAGTCCAGAGTTATGATTAATAAAACTTTAAGGTGGTGAAGTAGCCCATTGGGTCAGTATCTGGTTCCCAACCAATCAATGATGTACAATATATAATGGAGAAGCAACAAAATAGTCCAACCAAATCATTAAAAATAAAATAGGAACAATTTACTGGAGGGTTAATCATTTATGTTCTAGCTGGCAAAGACACTGAATGGTCTTTATCGTTTTCTCTGTTTCTATGTTAACGGAAGGGGGGAAAACAATGCACCTTAAGCGAAAAGCTGCATTTGGAATTTGTTGGGGCAGGGTTTTCATTAATCTGTATTACATATTATTGTTATGCTGTAAATTAACATTTCATATCCTGTTATAGTTACATGATATAATCTTCTCCCTCAATATGTGAGAAAAAAGGACTGTAAACAACACATGACAGAGAATGATGAATGGAAGTGGTATCATCACAGCATGGGAATAAAAGTTTGAGACTGTTATAGTATAAAATACAATGGTGGATTTATGTGTGAAAGACTGTCACTCCTAGTGGCCTGAACCTTAAAGTTAAATGTCAAGTGTTTCTGTGAGCCTGATTAGAGAACATTATCCAGTTGATGTTTGTGGGTGGTTGCATATGCTATTTTTAGAGAGGATGAGATGCCTTTTTTTTTGTACATTGTGAAAGAAGTTCTTATTGAGAATGGTAACCTAATCAACACCAATGTTATGTGAGGTAATACAGCTGCACATTCAAGTTTTGTGTGTCTCATTTTCAATTTTTGTTTTTTTTTTTTAGAGATTTTGAGTAAATATTGCCAGAATAATTTGACATTTTGGGAAGGATGATTAGTGACTAATGTGGTGGTGGTCCCCCTAAAGCAGTGTTGTGGAACATGGTGCGTGTCGGGGACTCCAGGCAATATAGATAAGTACTTTTTTTATATCCTTACAAATGAAAATAAAATAGGACTGCTGCAGTGTTTGATTATGCACTGTTTCATTTATTATTAACCTGGATACTTTTTCACGTTATGCAGTGATTATAACTATTGATACATTTTGTCAATTACCGTGGATGTATTTGAATTAGCCTCAATCAATATACTACTACTACTACTTGACATTTCTAAAGCGCTACTAGGGTTACGCAGCGCTGTACAATTTAACATAGAAGGACAGTCCCTGATCAAAGAGCTTACAATCTAAAGGACAAATGTACAGTCAGTCAAATAGGGGCAGTCAAATTGGGGCAGTCTAGATTTCCTGAAAGGTATAAAGGTTAGGTGCCAAAAGCAACATTGAAGAGGTGGGCTTTGAGCAAAGATTTGAAGATGAGTAGGGAGGGGGCTTGGCGTAAGGGCTCAGGAAGTTTATTCCAGGCATAGGGTGAGGTGAGGCAGAATGAGCGGAGCCTGGAGTTGGCGGTGGTGGAGAAGGGTACTGAGAGGAGGGATTTGTCCTGTGAGCAGAGGTTATGGGCGGGAATGTAAGGGGAAATGAGGGTAGAGAGTACAATTATAATTAAATATTATTAGATTTATAGACTGTGGGGTTTGTTGTGAATATCAGAGAATGAAGAATGGCAACTGGGTGATATACCTTTTTTCCTTGGCTAAGATGCTATCTAGAAACTACAAAGATGATTCACTAAGCTCTCTCATCAAGAGGCCCATTTACAAAGGCGCGTTAAGAGACTACCACCAGGCTACCGTGCCCTCCTGGTGGTAATTTCTGATTTGCTGCTCACGTATAATGCCTAGATGATTTATTTATTTATTTCCTCCCACGGGTGGCCTTTCCGGCGGTATTCAGCAATTAGTGCATGCGGTCCGGTCACCGCGTGTGTAGCACATGATCTCTTACCAGTACATCATTGGGTGACAAGGGCTCAGGCCGGTTTTCAGCGTGCGCTGGTCACAGTTTTACCGCATGCCGTTTTCTACTACTACTACTTAACATTTCTAAAGCACTACTAGGGTTACGCAGCGCTGAACAGTTTTCCCATCCCATTAAAACACAAAGCCCTTTTTTGAAGATGTGGCAAAAACTAGCGCGCCACATGCCCAAAACACATGCCTACACTGCTGCAGGCCACTTTTTGCCATGGCTTAGCAAAAGGGCCCACAAGTGAGTATAGGGAGCCCCCGTTTCCTTAGGGAAAATGTCTTTTTAAGAGAGGAAAAATAGAAAACCAAGTACAATAGACACAGAACTGATCAGCACTGTTACAGAATGATCATCTTTAGGTAACTCAATACTGACAGGCAGTGGTGTAGCTAGGGGGGGGGGGCATGGGGGAGCAGTTGCTCCCCCAAACAGGTTTTTAGAAAAAATGGCGCCTATGCACCTCTCTTGCTCGCTCTCCCCGTCCGCGTGGTCACTTTACTGCCCTGATAAGCCATTCCCCTCTGGCACTGGCGATTCCCATAGTCAGCCTTCTGCAAGCGTTGGGGCCTCTCCTCAGGCACATCCCACCTCTGTGGAAAACAGGAAGTTGTATTAGAGTAGGTGGGCAGTAAAGTGACCACACGGATGGGGAGAGCGGGCAGGAGAGGCGCATAGGCGCCATTTTTTCTAAAATCTCAGGGGGGGGGGTGAAGTCCACTGTAAACAAGGAAGCCCATTTGGTTAATCTGTTTCCACCACCCCCATCCTCCCCCACACAACCGTCATTTCAGGTCGCTCAAAACAAAGCAAGCAAACTTAAAAGGTGGAGGAGAACAGAAATAACAATTGGATATCACTAAAACAGCTTCAAAAATTATTGTAACTGGTAGAAACTGCAATTCTAAACTCTAGTTTGTGCTCATTTTTCTTCACAGTTCTTATATATAGATGTCCAGATTTCAGTGAGGCTATCCTGTTTCCTGATGGGTTCATCTTAACTGTAGTTGTAATCTGCCTTCGGAAGCCTGATGTTATAAAGATGATAGAATATACTGAAATTAAATGGAAGTAGAATTAAACTCTCCTTTCATTGGGGCACATGGAATCACATCTTCATCTGTTTTGTAGACGTTTACCTTTTAGATATGTAAAGGGATTATTCTGTGTTGAACGTGTTTCAGGGGCAATTGGTTTTGTAAGTCAAAATAAAAATAAATATTTTGTTTCATACAGATCTCTTTTGTTTAAACATAAATGGGCTATAATCCCCTACTTCAGTCCACTGGTTTTCTTATATGTTGTTCTTGTGATGACTTATATTGTGCCAAAACTGGTCGATAATAGAAGGAACACTGCCCTAAAAAGTTATTTTGTGGCTCTACATAAGGAATTGTGATAATGAATAAATAAGTGTATGTTTTTGCCCCTAGTCGTGCATCCTACGTTTATATAATCCTTTCAAGAAATCCAGTTAATTGTTTAACATTAGTGGAACATAGCCACAGAGGTATGGTATGGTTACATTTTTAATATGGTAATACTAGGGCCCAGCTAAGAAACAGGTTGTTTTGAGTTAGTCTTCACTTGACCAAACTTGCTTTCCTTATGCCATCACTATCCAGCAGGATAGGCAGTGTCTTAAAAGGTGGAGGATAAAGAATTGTTTTTTTAACAAAGAGTGACAATGTGAATGCAGAAGCTCATAGGTTTGCTTGATTTGTTTTGAGAGTACAGCAATGACAGCTGCGTGGGGAAGGGGAAAGTGAGATTGGCCTAATTGGTTTCAACATTTTGATGTCACTTGGTCTCCTGCCTATTAAACCTCCTTGGAGCTGCCAGAGGATGGACTGAGGGAGCAGGCCAGGGAGATATGTGGCCCCAAGGAGGATGGGGAGCACTGAAAGAGACAGGGAAGAAGGTTAACATGGGGAGAGAGAAGGGAAAATGCTGAACAGGGAGGGAGAAAGACACAGTTAATACTGGACAGGGAGAGGGACACAGAGTCAATACTGGACAGGAAGAGGAGAGGGACATTGGAACACAAAGAGGCAGTGCTGGAAAATGAAGAAATGGGGACACAGGGGCACTACTGGAAGAGGGGGGGAGATAGGGGCTCTACTGAAAAGTAGGAGGATAGGGACACAGAGGGGCACTACTGAAAAGGGGAGGAGAAGATAGGGACACAGAGGGGGTACCACTGGAAGGGGGAATAGATATATGGGGACAATGGTGAAAAGGGGGTGAGATGAGGACAAAGAGGTAATGCTGGAAAAGGGAGAAGAAGGTAACACAGGGGTAGTGCTGGAAAATGGGGGAAGATGGGTACACAGGGCAATGCTAGAAAAAGGGAGAGATGGGGACACCTGGACAGCAGATTCTAGTAAAGGGGGAGATGAGGAGACCGGGTAGGCTTGTGCTGACAAAGGAGGGAGAGGTGGGGACACAGAAATGGCAGATGCTGAGCTTAGGGGTTAGTATAGGGACAAGGGACACAGAACGGAGATGCTGGACAGGACAAATGGTGCAGAGGAAAGAAGGATGGTGCACTTGGAGACAGAAGAAATGTCAGATGGGCAAAAGACCCTTTAAAGGCAGAAGAAACAGAGAAAAACAGAAAAGAGACAGTGGGACCAAAGCAAATGAGAAAATAAATTGTTCAAACAACAGTAGTGGGGTCTGAGTGCATTTTTTTAAGTCATTTTGGATGTACTGCACTACAGATTTTGATGGGTAGAATCAGGGACTGCAAGTCCTATATGAATTTGGGATGTGAGTTCACACTAGGACTGGTTGAAAAATCTCCCTTCTGGAACTGGATCATGTGGCAGCTCTATACACAGCTATTTGATAGTGGGGATGTAAAATGCAAGATCAGTGCCAAACAGTTATAGAGAAGGAAATGAAGAAGACAAGATGCTAGAGAAGAAATGGAAAGGCCAACCTGGAAAAGAATTTGTAAGGCTGACTCATGGAACATGGAAAAAAAGACTGGGACCAGCCAAATTCCCAGACAACAAAGGTAGAAATTTTTATTTAATACTTTGTAAAGACTGAGATGTACCTGCTTTGTAAAATGTACAGAAGAAAATGCATTTCTGTCTCTCTCTTTTTTTTTTAACCAGTATTGCACTGTTTATTATAGAGTCTGGCTTCCTTGGACAGAAAGTAGGGGGGGGGGGTCTCTATTTCAATTCTGTTGTTGTTGGGGTTTTTTTTTTGTGGCTCCCTATTCTGTATTAGATTGGTAGAATGGAATGTTGTCACAATTTGGGTTTCTGCCAGGTGCTTGTGACCTGGGTTGGCCACTGTTGGAAACAGGATACTGGGCTAGATGGACTATTGGTTTGACCCAGTATGGCTAATCTTATGTTTATCTAGATGAGGGTCTGTCCATGTTCTGCATGTGTAACTGAGGTGAAGGATGTTGCTAGCATGTAGTGTCTGAGTAGGAATGTATAATAGTGCAGTTTGTTCCAGTTTCCCAATAGTAGGTATATTGGTGCTCCACAGTCCAGTGTAATATATATAGCACTGTCTTCTGATAGGTGGGTTAGGGCTGTTATGGTGTGGTAAGTTTTGTGTTCTAGGGCAGTCCTGGAGTACCCCCTTGCCAGTCACCACACAAACAAAAGCCCATCTGATTTAAACAAGGTGTCTAGCAGTGGAAGGAATGTGTGTGCTATTCCTGAATATTTTTACTTTGTAGTTAAGAAGACAGGTTGCCTGCTCTGGCCAGTCCATGGACCTCTTCTGTGTCCTGCCTCCTGTTGTAACTTACTGTTTCCTTGTAGGCAGGATGCAACAGAGACAGCCTGTATTCATCATTGCCCACCATAGCACCTGAGCAACAACATAGACACTGCTGTCTAGCTGACACCAACCGGCGCCTATTTTATAAAAGTCTGCTCCCCCTGAGATCAGAACCTGGCTATACCTCTGCTGACAGACCATTGACGAATCTATATGCAAACTAGAGAGATCCTAGAATCTCAATTAAAGAGCTTGAATTCCAGGCAGAGAAGAGAGTACATACTTCCTAATATAGTGGTCCTAAAACTAGTCAACACTAGCCTGATGCCTCCAAAAAGGAACCAGAAGAAAAAAATGAAACACTTCAGATCAATAGCTATTCAAGCATTGATTTTTCTAGAACCTGAACACATACTTTGAAGATTTTGCATCTAGTACCATCTGCTGGCATGCATAACAAAGTGGATAAATAAATAAGAAGGAAACACAAGACCAAAAACATATCACATTGTGATATAGCATACAACCATAGCATTATTCCAATAATAGCCCTGTGGTAACAGTAAACTTATCACTGTGAAATATAGGGGCCCTTTTATCAATGACAGTAAGACTACTGCTGGGATAGTGTGTGGTGAATTGGCCCTACTGCCAGGCATAGTTTTTATTTTATAGCACCAGTGGGAAGGGAGCAAGGAGGTTAGATTGAGAACAGAAGATGGCATGACATCAAAAAGTTGAAGCCGACTCAGCCCCGTTTCCCCTGCCTCCTCTGTGCAGACGTTATCCCTGTACACCCAAAACAAAGCAAACAAACCTATGAGCTGCTACTACTACTACTCATCATTTCTATAGCGCTACTAGAAGTACACTGCGCTGTACACTTGAACATGAAGAGACAGTTCCTGCTCGACAGAGCTTTGCAATCTAATTAGGACAGACAAACAGGACAAACAAGTGAGGATGATAAAATAAGGGTTCTGAACAAGTGAATAAGGGTTAGGAGTTAAAAGCAGCATCAAAAAGGTGGGCTTTTAGCTTAGATTTGAAGACGGCCAGAGATGGAGCTTGACGTACTGGCTCAGGAACATCCACGTTGTCGTTCTTTATTGTTGGTAGCATTTTTATTTGATGTCACTCATATTTTCAAACATGCCGGCTGGTGCTTACCACAGTTTAGTAAAAGGACCACATTATTACTGATATGTATTTTTTATTGTTCTCCATCTAGAATTATTACTAAAGATTACATTATATAATTTCTCTCTCTCTCTCTCTCTCTCTAGGATAAAGCTATAAATATACAAGTGCTTTTATTTATATTTTTTTAGCCCTTATATTCTGTGGAAAATTGTATCTGAAAGTCTAAGTGGTATTCAAATATACTTTTATTCATACGGAAACATTAGCATAATGATTATAATTCAAGGATCTCAAAAAGTATCTAAGATATATAACTACAAACTTGCATGTGTTTTATGAGAACATCTTCTATAACAAGGCTAATATTATATCCAGAACAGTAGTATATCTTCATTATCAGTCACTTGAAAATGCTCTTTAATGTCACACACATTTTTCTCTGGCGGAAAAAAAAGTGAAGGATGGTCTGGCTAAAACCAGCAATGTGTGGTCTTCCCAGAATCTGTCAAATTTACTTCTCAGCTTTGCATAACATATGACTGAGTAGGTGTAGTCATTAATTACTTAAGGTTCAACTGAACAGGAGAGTGTAATTTCACTTGTTTTAGCTAGCAGTGCAGGTTGCTTTAGATCTTAAACTGTTTCAGCAATATAATGGACTCTAATCAAAGGGACTGATGGTGAGAGAAAACCTTTTGATCAACATTTTCCCTTCTGTATGACATTGTTTTAAAGATGAGTAATCAAACAGTGAGTGATCATGACACTTGCCAAATGATATATTCTGCAAACTGATCCAATGTCATTTAAACATGTGATATCACATTCTCTTGGCCTTCTGCCAGTGTAAAACTGCAGTGTATGGTTAAAAATTCTTACAGGGCAATTTCGTTTTGTGTGAAGAAGAGCAAAAGAAACATACATTTTCAGAAATAACCAAAAGGAAAGGAAAAACAATTTCTATACTATAAATAACACAATAATATTCAAGCCCACATTAAGGGGAGCAAAAAATGGTTCATTACAAAAAAAAAAGAGTAAGTGGAAAAAGTAAATTTCAATGTAAATTTACATGATTTCTCTAAATATCCCTATTTATACTATCCCTGTATAAGTTCCCTCAGTTACCTGACCCTTATCTAAAATAAACTGTTCTAACCCCTCTGTTTACTAAAGCTTAGCTCGAGTTATCTGCAGCAGGGCCCATTTTATGCCTATTGACCCTGCTGCTGATAACTTGAGCTAAGCTTTAGTAAACAACCCCCTAACTGTCCAGAGTAAAAAAAAGACATACCGGACTCCCTGAAGTGAAATTAAACTTTTATAAGGAAAATGTTAAACATGAGTCCCCCTCAGCCAAAAGGTGTGGCTTCATTTCCAAAAGCTTTTTCCACTTCACCTGTGTGGACCATGTCAAGGAGAATTAATTCTGGCAAAAGTATAAAAGATAATTTGTTGTTTTATTAGAAATGTGAGATGTTAGAAAATTTACATCGGTCTATTTTGAATTTTCCTGTAACATCGCTGTTATCACCTGAGATAGTTTAGAAAGTATCTAAACTAAGTTTTGTTTCTTACTAATGCAGGTTCAATAGTTATATGTATTATTTACCTCAAAAGAAAAAATTTCAAAATCCTGAAGGTGAAGCTATGGATATGCTAGATACTATTTCTGAATTAGATTTGACAACATTTTTGGAAACTTCACAAGATGATTTCAAGTAACGGGCCACACTTTTGGTGACTTAAGTTTGTGAGAGTGATAAGATAACCTACAGGGCAATTCTATAAATGGGTGCCTAAAAGTACATGACACGTGCACCAAAGATGCCATTAACTAACAGGTGTCTATCAGGCTTATTTTCAAAAGAGAAAGATACCCGTATTTCGACCCAAATCGAGAGATGGGCGCCTTTCTCTCATGGGCGTCCAAATCGGTATAATAGAAAGCCGATTTTGGGCGCATCCAACTGCAGTCTGTCGCGGGAATGGACAAAGTTGAAGGGGCGTGTCAGAGGCGTGGTGAAGGCGGGACTGGAGCGTGTTTATTGGCCGAGGAGAGATGGGCGCGCTCGGCCGATAATGGAAAAAAGAAGGGTGCCAGAAGCGAGAATTTGGGTCACTTTTTCTGGACCCTTTTTTTTTCACGAACAAGTCTCCCAAAAGTGCCCCAACTGCCCAGATGACCACTGGAGGGAATCAGGGATGACCTCTCTTGACTCCCCCAGTGGTCACTAACCTCCTCCCACCAAAAAAAAAAGAACTTTAAAAACTTTTTTTTGCCAGCCTGTATACCAGCCTCAAATGTCATACCCAGCCCCATCACAGCAGTATGCAGGTCCCTGGAGCAGTTGTTAGTAGGTGCAGTGGACTTCAGGCAGGTGGACCCAGGCCCATCCCCCCCTACCTGTTACACTTGAGCTGGTAAATGGGAGCCCTCCAAACCGCCCCCAAAACCCACTGTACCCACATCTAGGTGGTCTTTTCCCGACCCTTGGTCTTTTCCCAGTGTGGCACCCAAGGTAAGGGAGCTATGGACTTGGGAGGTATTTTAATTTTTTTTAATTGTTACAAGTGCCCCCTAGGGTGCCTGGTTGGGGTCCTGGCATGTGAGGGGGACCAGTGCACTACAAATCCTGGCTCCTCCCATGACCAAATGCCTTGGATTTGTTTGTTTTTGAGCTGGGCGCCTTCGGTTTCCATTATCGCTGAAAACCGATACCGCCATTCTCAAACCCGCCCAAATCCAAAGCATTTGCCCGGCACCAACCGTATTATCGAAACAAAAGATGGACATCCATCTTTTTCAAAAATACGGTCTGGCTTGCCCCTTCACGGACCAGTCCTCGGAGATAGACGCCCATGGAGATGGGCATTCGCGTTCGATTATGCCCCTCCATGGGGCCCTTTTACTAAGCTACATAAGGCTCTATGCACGCCCAACGCATGACAAAATTGAGTTACCACCCAGCTACCGTGTGGCTCTTGCGGTAATTTCATTTTTGGTGCACGTCTGATATATAAGGCTGAATTATTTTTGGGCGCGTAAATCAGATGCGCGACAAGTGGCATTTGGCGCTTGTAGGTCGTTACTGCCCGGTTACCATGTGAGACTTTACTGCTAGGTCAATGGCTGGTGGTAAGGTTGCAGACCCAAAATGGACACAGCAGTTTTGATTTTGCCACATATCCATTTTCAGCAAAAATAAAAATGAGCTTTTTACAGGCATGCTGAAAAATGGATCGGTGCGCACCCAAAATACCTACACTACCGCAAGCCATTTTTCAGCGCACTTTAGTAAAAGGACCCCTATGTGCACTAGGCACTATTCTGTAATGTAGTGCCTAGGTGCCAGACCCCTGCATTCTGTAAACCTGCACACCCTTGGGACCAAAAAAAATTTGCATGTGCAGGTTATAGAATAAGAGCAAATATTGACTTAAACTGGTGTTAAATTGGTACTAAGTTTCACCAGTTATCATTTGTGTATGCAACTGCCCTTAGTCGCTATTCTAGAGCTTGCATGCCCCTCCTTACCTCTCTACCCTCATCTCCCCTTACGTTCCTACCCGTAACCTCCACTTTCAAGACAAATCCCTCCTCTCAGTACCCTTCTCCACCACTGCCAACTCCAGGCTCCACTCTTTCTGCCTCGCCTCACCCCATGCTTGGAATAAACTCCCTGAGCCCATACACCAGGCCCCCTCCCTGCCCATCTTCAAATCCTTGCTCAAAGCCCACCGCTTCAATGTCGCCTTTGACACCTAACCACTACACCTCTATTCAGGAAATCTTGACTGCCCCAACTTGACATTTCATCCTTTAGATTGTAAGCTCCTTCGAGCAGGGACTGTCCTTCTTTGTTAAACTGTACAGCGCTGCGTAACCCTAGTAGTGCTCTAGAAATGTTAAGTAGTAGTAGTAGTAATTCCATTGCATGCAACTTCTAAGGGGGTGTGTACATGGGAAGGGCTTAGGTGATAGGAATTATGTGTGCAGGTGATAGAATACTAGAAGAATATATAAACATAAGAATAGCCATATTAGGTCAGACCAACAATCTAGCCCAGTATCCTGCTTCTAACAGTGGCCAATCCATGACACAAGTACCTGGCAGAATTCGAAATAGTAGAAAGATTCTGTGCTAACAATCCCAGGGACAGCAATGGAGCTAGAGCTGGAAGTTCCACCCCAGTGGTCTCAGGTCAGATTATGGGAGATCTAGATGTGATAGCATTCTTAGAGAGCGCATTGGAAATAACTGCTAGAACCACTATGTTGGTAAGCTTGGCTTTAGAGCCAGATGAAAATATGTGTTCTTTAGACATTTTCAAGAGCAGTTTCTTGGCTCTTCTGTATATATATATCCTGATTTATATTCAATGACCCCAAAATGCTGTAAAGACTTTATGGGGTTGTGCCAGAGGGCCTTGGCTCTTGAAGCATCTTATATTTTGAAATTTCCTGCTATTTGTTGTATTGATTATAGTGTTTATAGTTATGTTTTTTGAGCCATAGCAACTGCTAAATTGTCTTGTTGCTTGTGAAGGTGCTTCCACTTCTCTAGTAGTTCCCTTGCATTAGCAAGATAGCAGCTGTGGAAATTAATGCATCTCTGCTTAGACAGTTTATATTTCTGTTTAGCTAGAGATGGTAATCTTTCTTTAGATTTTATTAATTTCTTGAGCCCCTACTGATTGTGGACTAATAAATAATTACATTGTGGAAAACTACTACCAGCAGTAGCCCTGATTTAACATTTGATAAGTCATTGTTGGGCTTACTGATGCTTTGTAAAAGACCCCCCCCCCCCTAATAAAACAGCTGAACCAACCCTTTTCTTTGAAAGACCCACTTAAGATATACAATAAAATCAAAATAACCACAAATAAACAAAATCATCCTAGCTCAACATTTTCAAAATTTATTCTTGTTTTATTCTGTTGGTGAACATTTTTCAAAGTAAGATGAGCTAGGGCATTAACGTGTGGATTAGTGCATGTTACCTGCAAGTGAAGTACCGTGGTAGCTGCCTATGCTTTTCTCCTCCCAGGACCGCCCATATCCACATTAGGCAGCAGTACATGGCAATCCACACACACTAATGTCTAATGTGGACATGGGTGGTCCTGGGAGGAGAAAAAATGTCTGCCAATTGGGTAAAAAGTCTTCATATTGCATGAAAATGAAACAAATAGTTTTTTTGTGGGGGGCAGGGGGACATTCCTACTAGATTGCATTCAGCATGCCACTAATCGGTAGCATCGCTTTGTAAAAGGAGTCCTTAGTCATGTGTTTCTAGTTCTGCTATCAAAATGTTGCTTTTCTTGGAGCTAAGTTTAGAATATTTCCTTATGTATGTAGAAAGATCCATGGTAGTTTCTTGCTCTGCAGCAGGAGGTGCTATATCTAGGGACCAGGGGGTCCTTTTACTAAGCTGCGGTAAAATGTGGCCTGCAGTAATGTAGGTGCATATATTGGGCACATGCCGAGCCAGTTTCTACCACATTTGAAAAAAGGTTTTTTTTTAATGAGACAGGAAAGGGCCTGCAGTAAAACTGAAACCAGCACGTGCCCAAAACCGGCATGAGCCCTTAACATCATCTATTGATCTAGTGGTAAGGGCTCATGGGCTACAAGTATGGTGACTGGTCAGCACGCACAAAATGATGATTACTGCTGGAAATGACGTACGTGGGAGGAAATAAATAAATCATCCAGGCAGTTTGAGCACATGCCCAAATCCGAAATTACCTCCGGGGGACATGGTAGCCTAGCAGTAGTCTCATTTTGGCAAACGCTGCACACACGTAGCACCTAATGCGTATTTGTAAAAGGGCCCCTAAATTCTTTTTTTAGTTCCCATGCGTGCTTATGATAACGCTTACGGAGCCTAAAAATATATTTTATGAGCCTTTTCAGTTATGGCTTTTTTTTGGATTATAGAATAGTTGCTGCTTTTGGAGGCATTGGTGCTTCCTGAAGCTTTTGGACATGTTGTGATGTGTTATGATTACTAGTAAGCTATCTTGTTTCCTTTTCTTATTTCCTTCTCTCTGGGATTTTTGTTCTTGAATCCTCCTCTCATTGTGGACTAGTAACTCTATTTTTATTAATATATTTGTAGTTATATTCATATGTCATTTTCTTCCCATTCTTTGGTATATTTCTTAATTCAAGTTTACCCCAATGTATATGGTTAAATTTAAATAAATATAAAATGGTAATAAAATCCCATTAACCCTGTATCCCAGCAGATATGTGCATTAGCTTGGACTCTCTGGTATAACTGAGATTCTTCATTCTGAGTATTTCTTCAGATTTGGTTCTCCTTGCCTTGTCTTCAGTTCTCCTGTGACTTCCAGAGCAGCCATTCCCCTTCTTCTTTCCTGTTCTCTGTCCCAAATGCATCCATTTTGTACCCCCTAATAATTAAAAATAAATAAAAGCACACATATGGTCATCACTCCCTGCTGACCCTTGAATATTGACTTTTCAACATTTTTTTATCATCAGCTGCTTTGAGATATTTATATTGTACTATTGCAAAATCCTTGGCAAGGAGAACAAAATACTTAGAAAAAGGTTGACATGATCAATTAGTAAAACAGAAATTAGCTGATCATTATGGTTTGGAATAGAATTGTTGCCTCACACTGTGATCATTAGTTTACACTGGCCCATTAAACAATAATACATCAGTAGAATAAATCTATTCATATTGGAAGCAATTTTCTTTTCTTTTTCCTTCTCCTTTATTTTTTTTTGAGGGGGGTACATAGAGGGGCATAATCGAACGGGGGCGCCCATCTATAAGGGTGCCCATCTCTAAGGAAGGCTCCGTGAAAAGGGCGGGGAAACCTGCATTATCAGAACAAGATGGGCGTCCATCTTTCGTTTCGATAATACGGTCGGGGACGGCCAATTCTCAACATTTGGGTCGACCTTAGAGATGGTCAACCTAAATGTTGAGATCGCCGACCTTAGAGATGGGCGACCTCGTTTTTTGCCGATAATGGAAACCAAAGACATCTATCTCAAAAACAACCAAATCCAAGCCCTTTGGTCATAGGAGGAGCCAGCATTTGTAGTGCACTGGTCCCCCTCACATGCCAGGACACCAACCGGGCACCCTAGGGGGCACTGCAGTGGACTTCACAAATTGCTCCCAGGTGCATAGCTCCCTTACCTTGGGTGCTGAGCCCCCCAACCCCCCCCCAGGTCCGCCTGCCTGAAGTACACTGCACCCACTACAACTGCTCCAGGGACCTGTATACTGTTGTGATGGACCTGAGTATGGCATTTGAGGCTGGCAAACAAGTATTTTAAACTTGGTTTTATGGTGGGAGGGGGTTAGTGACTACTGGGGGAGTAAGGGGAAGTCATCCCCGATTCCCTCCAGTGGTCATCTGGTCAGTTCAGGCACCTTTTTGAGTCTTGGTTGCAAGAAAAAATGGACCAAGTAAAGTCGGCCAAGTGCTCGTCAAGGACGCCCTTCTTTTTTCCATTATAGGCTGAGGACGGCCATCTCTTAATCACACCCCAGTCCTGCCTTCGCTACCCTGCTGACACGCCCCCGTGAACTTTGGCCGTCCCCGCGACGGAAAGCAGTTGAGGACGGCCAAAATCGGCTTTCGATTATGCCGATTTGGGTGGCCTTGCAAGAAGGACGCTCATCTCCCGATTTGTGTCGAAAGATGGGCGTCCTTCTCTTTCAAAAATAAGCGTTATCAATAGAAATCAAACAAAATAAAACATGGAAAAGAAAATAAGATGATATCTTTTTTATTGGACATAACTTAATACATTTCTTGATTAGCTTTCGAAGGTTGCCCTTCTTCGTCATATCGGAAATAAGCAAATGTGCTAGCTGACAGTGTATATAAGTGAAGACATTCAAGCGTGATATTGATCATTTTTAAATTACAATACCAGGAATATTCTTGTACAGAAAAAAAAATATATATGTAGGTTTAGAAATGAACAATTAAGAGGACATGGTAAATCAACTTGAAAGAAGTCAACAAATAAATGAGGTATCCAAAAGATAATGAGCAAGCAATCTTAAACAACATGCAATAAGAAAAAAGAAGAGAAAGAAAGGTCTAAAGGTACCTGATAGAACCCAGGTACTACAGATGGTTTTGATGCTTCTAAAGAAAGGTGTTAAAACCTACAATGATTAAGATATATACACAATAGTTAAATCATCTAACTGAAAGGAGACAATACCTATCTATAAACAATCATTACATCACTGGTCTCTACATCTAAGCAATGCTAAGAGTTCTTAGACCACAGTGCGTCCACTCACAGATGAGCCCCCACTCTGCTGTAACAAGCCCCCCCCTTTTATCAGGCTTAGAGCTCATGTTCAGAGCTGAGGAAAGTTACAGAATGCTTCTAAGGAAAATTACAGATTGCTTCTCTGTTTAGGTAAACAAGCCATACTGTGGGAATGTGGTCACATGTTTTCCCAAGTCCAGGTGGCCAGGCTGAACTTCCGAAAACAAAAGTCATCTTTCCTTTCACATAACAAATTAATTAGAGCTGTGTCTTATCTTCTGCATTCCAACTTATTTTCACACAATCAAAGTTAAACAACCATTTTTAAACAGAATTACTTCTAATCAACAATACAGACCCCGAGTGCACTGGTCAGCCAAGACAGAGATGAAAAACAATCTTTAAAATTTACTTCCATTACACCACCCCTGCTACCTGATGGCAGGCTCTGTCCCTATTGGTCCCTTTACCTCCTCCTCCCTGGGCTTGTATAAACCCCTTCTTGATATCTCCTTCTCCATGATGCATTCTCCATCTTGCTTCAGACAGCACTTGTCCTGCTAATTCCCCTTGTAATGAACCCATTTTTTACCTCATTCATTCTTTCTCATAATATATTGTATATTCCAGCCATCCAACTCTGAACTGCTCGCATCTATTTATATTTATATATTTATATTTATTGCATTTGTATCCCACATTTTCCCACCTATTTGCAGGCTCAATGTGGCTTACATAGTTTTGTTAAATTACATAGTGTCTTAGATAGTTTTAATAACATTGTTATTTCAGTTTGTCGAGTACAGTTAGTGATGTGTGGCGATTAAATAAAGGAGTAGAAAGGAAAGAAGGGAGTGATTAGGATAGTTATGTAAGGTGGGAGTTCATAATTGCGTGGATTGATGAGGTGATTCGGTAAGGCTATAGGTTCTCATTGTAAGCCTTGTTGAAGAAAAATGTTTTCAAAGATTTTCGAAAGTTTTTTGTTTCGTTGATTGTTTTTAAGTCTGTAGGCAATGCATTCCATAACTGCGTGCCCATGTAAGAGAAGGTGGAGGCATGCATCAGCTTGTATTTAAGTCCTTTGCAGCTGGGATAATGCAGGTTGAGAAATTTGTGGGATGATCTTGTGGCGTTTCTGGGAGGTAGGTCCACCAGGTTTAACATGTATATTGGGGCGTCTGCGTGAATGATTTTGTGAACAATCGTGCATATCTTGAACGCAATGCATTCCTTAAGTGGTAGCCAATGAAGTATCTCTCTTAGGGGTTTTGCACTTTCAAATGTAGATTTCCCAAAGATGAGTCTAGCGGCCGTATTCTGGGCAGTTTGGAGTTTTTTTATTGTCTGTTCTTTGCATCCGGCGTACAGTGCATTGCAGTAATCCATGTGACTTATTACCATTGACTGTACCAGGGTACGGAAGATGTGTCTCGGGAAGAAATGTTTTACTCTTTTGAGTTTCCACATGGCGTGAAACATCTTTTTCATCATGTTTTTCACGTGGGTATCAAGAGTGAGATTTTGATCAATGGTGACTCCAAGGATTTTCAATTTTTGTGAGACAGGAAAGGAACAGTATGGTGTGATTATGGTGGAGAAGGTTTTTGTGTTATGTTGTGAGGTGAGTACAAGACACTGTGTTTTTTCTGTGTTAAGTTTTAGTTGGAATGCATCTGCCCAAGTATGCATTATTTGGAGGCTTTGGTTGATCTCGTTAGTGATTTCGTTTAGATCCTGTTTGAACGGGATGGAGATTGTGACGTCATCTGCATATATGTAGGGGTTGAGGTTTTGATTGGCTAGTAGTTTGGCTAGAGGTATCATCATTAGGTTGAATATGGTTGGTGAGAGGGGGGATCCTTGGGGAACTCCACATTCAGGTATCTATGGGGGTGATCCGTCCTCGTTTGTTGTGACATGGTATGATCTTGTGGTCAGGAATCCTTTGAACCATTTGAGCACTGTGCCTCCTACTCCGAAGTATTCTAGTATATGTATTAGTATATCATGATTGACCATGTCAAAGGCACTGGACATATCGAATTGTAGGAGGAGAATGTTGTTGCCAGTCACAATTGCCTGTTTGAATGAGTTCATTGCGGACACTAGGACGGTTTCGGTGCTATGGTTCGACATAAATCCTGATTGAGACTCGTGCAGAATTGAGTGCTTATTTAGGTATTCCGTAAGTTCTTTCGTCACTATGCCTTCCATGAGTTTGGTCATGAGTGGAATAGATGCTACTGGGCGATAGTTGGTTAGGTCCATTGTGCTTTTCTTAGCATCTTTCGGCAGTGGGGTGAGTAGGATGTTTCCTTTATACATGGGGAAGAGTCCATTTTGAAGTCTGTGATTAATGTGGTTCATGAGGTCTATTTTGAATTGTTTGGGTGCGGATCTTATTAGATTGTTAGGACAGATGTCTAATTTGCATTGCGATTTGGCATATTTAACTATTCTCCACATCTGCAGTAAAGCTCCTTCCCTTCAGATTTCTGTCTCCAACTACTGATACAGCTCTCAGAATTATGGAGTCTCTGTTGCCTTAGGGTAATACTTCTGAACATCTGACTGTGAGTAGACTATCTATATTTATTCAATAAAGGACATTTCAGAAAATAAAGAGATTTCAGGAGTGTGCTGGTGTGCTGAGGTTGTACTCCTAGGACATTAAGGCTTCACGGATATTATGCTTTAAAAGACCTTGACAAGGTGTGTCCACCATCTTTTTCTTGCTTAGAAAGGTGGTTAGCTAGGAAAGCTCAAAAACTATTACATGTAAGAATGTTATTTCACTATACAACTGCAGGGAAATCTGAAAAATGAAGATTACTCCAAAATAGAAACTGTTACCACTTCTTTTGAGCACTTTTGGCAACATCAGGAAATATCCTATCATTCTTGTTAAGAAAAGAAATGCCATGGTGCTTAAAGAAAATGTGAATTAAGCTTAGAAAGAATACCCATGCAGCTAAAATAGAGACGTCAGAGTCAGACTTCTGAAGAGCAGCAGCCAAATTGAATAAGTCCATATTCTAGGCAACCTCTGCTTATTTTTGCTCCATTTCTTTCTTTTTGAAAGCTGTCAGTTAGGGATTAAAAAACACTCTTGATACAGGCAGTATAGAGTTAGAAATAATTTTCTAACCTTCAATTACATAACTTCTAAGCATAGCATTTGAAAGACTGAAGATATTGAAGGAAAATGAATAAGACACATTAATACCATTGCATTTTCTAAAGTCTCTCTTCTATTGTACAAAACAGTCATTACCAAATCCCAGGCTTCAGATACAGGGAGGTCAGTTTTCACAAAATCATATACAGTCAGCAATTGCATAAATGTTTATTGCAAAAAATCATAGCCTGAAACATGTATAACATTTTTCCGTTTAAAACTGCCAAATAGATACAATTTATACATCTAGGTAGATGCAGCTTAGGGGGTCTTTTGGGGGTAGACAAAAATTTATACGGTGAGTGGCAATATTCAGCTGTTCCCGTGATAAGTTAGCTATCCAACTGGAACAGCAGAAATTGCAGCTATAACGTTAAATGGATGTTATCCATTTATCTTTAACCACATAATATCAGTGATCCTCCTTGGATAGATAAGCTTGCTGAAACACACATAGAGGGGAATAATCGAATGGCGCTGGTGAAATTGATGGCTGGCCGTCTTTGGGGCCAGCGCCATAAGCGGGCGGAGCCAAGCATATTTTCGAAATATGCTTGGCGCCGGCCAAATCGCTCGCTGGGTTTAGATGAGATGACTGGCTCAGATTTTCAGCCATAATGGAAACCGGACCCGGCCATCTCAAACCCGGTGAAATGCAAGGCATTTGGCCATGGGAGAAGCCAGCATTTGTAGTGCACTGACCCCCCTGACATGCCAGGACACCACCCAGGCACCCTAGGGGGCACTTAAAAAATCTTTAAAAAAAACAAAGTTAGCTTCCAGGTGCATAACACCCTTCCCTTATGTGCTGAGCCCCACAAATCCCACCCAAAACTCACTGCCCACAAGTCTACACCATTACCATAGCCCTAAGGGGTGAAGGGGGGCACCTACGTTTGGGTACAGTGGGTTTTGCGGTTTTTTGGAGGGCTCAACATTAACCACCACAAGTGTAACAGGTAGGGGGGGGATGGGCCTGGGTCCACCCGCCTGAAGTGCAATGCACCCACTAAAAACTGCTCCAGGGACCTGCATACTGCTGTCAGGGAGCTGGGTATGACATTTGAGGCTGGCATACAGGCTGGCAAAAAATGTTTTAATTTTTGTGTGTGGGGGGGGGGTTAGTGACCACTTGGGGAGTAAGGGGAGGTGATCCCCGCTTCCCTACGGTGGTCATCTGGTCAGTTGGGGCTCTTTTTTGGGACTTGGTCCTAAAAATATATGGACCAAGTCCGGCCGGCGAAATACTCGTTCGAGCCGGCTTTTTTTTTCATAATAGGGTGAAGCCGGCCATCTCGTAACCCCGCCCCACTCCGCCCCTTCCCGCCTTCGCTACCCTACCAACACGCCCCCTTGAAGGTTGGCCACCGCAACGAAAAAGCAATTGGGACCGGCCAAAATCGGCTTTCGATAATACCAATTTGGCCGGGATTGAGAGATCGCCGACGATCTCCCGATTTGTGTTGGAAGATCGCCGGCGATCCCTTTCTTAAATAAGCCTGATAGTTAAATAGATATGTTAGGGAAATAATATACTTTTCTGTGTTTTTTGCAACTACATTCAAAGTGGTTTAGTATATACAGGTACTTTTTTGTAACTGGGGCAACAGAGGGTTAAGTAACTTACCCAGAGTCAGAAGGAACTGCAGTATGAATTAAACCCAGTTCCCCAGGCTCAAAGTCCACTGTACTAACCACTAGGCTACTCCTTCACACCATTGATATTATCAATTAAATGTATGCAGTATCCCTGTAGATGAAAATTTGCCTGAACATGTTCATAGGAATCTAAACAGGTTTTAACTGTAGAGATTTCAGCACTGTAAACCTCTGAACAGAAACCCCTTATAACTTAATAGATAGGCCTTGCATCTGACCTGTCAATGATTTGTCGAAATTTGTGATCTTACCATATTGTTTCTGAAGTATGTTTTACGTTTCTCCAAAGAAAACATAAATGAAGTTTTTCAAAAAAGGTACACCTAAGAACCTTTTTTTGCTGGGATCATCCTCCATCTGAAACCACCTTCCATTTCTCAGTAATAGTGGCCTCCAAACATAAGAGCATTAAAGTAGCCATACTGGGTCAGACCAATGGTCCATCTAGGCCAGTATTCTGTTTTCCAATCACAAGTACCTGGCAGAAGCCCAGTTAGCAGCAACATTCCATGCTACCAATCCCAGAGCAAGCTGTTGCTTCCCCGTGTCTGCCTCAATAGCAGACTATAAACTTTTCCTCCAGGAATTTGTCCAAACAGATGAATCACTCACTGAATCCTCTATCCCCAGCTACAGCAATGCCACCTGCTCTTCTGAGTTCAGTGATGTGTCTGGACTACAAGATGCCAACTGTCCTATCCTTTTCAGCACATTCAATCTTTTTAGTTTTTTATTTGATTTTGGGGCAACAGGAAAAAGGAAGTGAATATGTGAGTGACAGGACAGCTGATCACATGAGAAACATCACCTAGACTAGCACTATCCTATTGACATTTGATACAACTTTATAATGACTGTGTCCTGTGGGTGGATTTTAGAGAGACTGTATTTCTGTTATTTTCTCTTTCTCTTTCTACTTTCTTTATTATTCTACTGTATACATGAATTGTATCTTTGGCATTCCATTTCAAAAATTTTCTATTGGATTCTATATAGTGCACCTAGAGATCTGCGCTGAAATCCAGACGTATTTTATAACAACACAAGTAACTTAATTGGCTTAAAAAGTCAATTAGTGTATTTAACAGCACTTAACAAGCAATAATGAGCACTAATTGGCAACAATTAGAATTTGTGCATTACTCTGTAAGCAGATTCTGTAATGAACTATGCCTAAATTCTAAACCACACAATTCAAAAAGGGTGTGGCAAAAAATGGACATTTTATTAGCATTCCCAAATTTATGCATGCTGTTATAGCCCAGTGTGCATAAATCTACACGCAGGGATTTATGCCACATTTGCACTGGTGTAAATGGATGCATATAATTTTAAGCACTGGGATATCAACTAAGCATATTCTTATATACCATGTTTACCACATGGATTTTTTAAGTGCCATATATAGAATCAAATTTTTCTTTTATTTGTGAACCACTTTGGTCTCCAATGAGTAAAGATGGTATATCAAGTTTTAATAAGCATAATCACACATAAACACTAGCAGTGATACTATAGGGCAGGGTGGGTAGGCAACAGCAGGGCAGGCAGTCACATAGGTGGCAGTATCTAGAGTGGAACTAGCGATAATACAACAGGGCACTGAACTAAGAAGAAGCTTAAGACTGTATTGTTCAAAAAATTTATTTTACAAAATAGTTTCTAATGTAAAATGAAAATGAGGTAGGTCATAAGATTGTGTTCACAAGGAACTAGCTAACATACAGTAAAAAAAAAACAAAAAAATCCAAAGGGATGGCCAGATCATATACTCTGAAGGAATTAAGAGAACTGAGGACGTTCTGTCATCTCCATTGTCTGACTTTTTCAATGATTCTATAGAAGACTTGCAACAGGTAAATACCATCCCTCTCCACAAAGGAAGTAAGAAAGCTGAGAACTACAGGCCAGTTAGTCCAACCTCAGTTTGAGTGTATCAATGGAGTCACTGCTAAAACGGAGGATAATTCCATTTCTGGAACCCAATGGATTACTGGATTCAAGACAGCATAGTTTTATCAAAAGTAGGTTCAATTGAAGGGGCATTTTTGATATGATGCCTCAATCCAATTTTGGACATTTTTTGCTGAAAACATCCAAAAATCAAGTAGTAAACATGGCCATTTTTGAACCAGAAAAATGTGTATATTTTTGTTTCAAAAATGGCCATTTCCTAGATGTTTTGTGATCAGTGTGTTGTACTTTCGTGACCATTAAAAAAAAATGTTCAAAGGAAAATTGAACAAAAGCAAGCCTAGGGTCCTGAGTTGCTAAATGTTTTCTCCCATCTTTTTTTTTTCAGTTCCAATATTTTTATTTAATTTTATCAATGAAACAAAACACAAATGGCTAAAATGTTAGCCAGTATATAAATATGAACAATAAACTGAGCATGAAACAATATACATATCTGATACAAGATAAAGATATCAATTATTATGGTTACAGATTTGTTTAGCAAGTTATGGGCCCCTTTTACAAAGCTGTGGCAAAAGGGGGCCTGCACTGGCATCAGTGTGTGTTTTTGACGCACGCTGAGGCCCTCTTTTACTGTAGTGGGTAAAAGAAAGGTCTTTCTTTTTTCAGGAAATGGCCATGAAGTAGTTGCCACGCTGCTATTTCAGGGGGGCGCATTTACTGCCATCCATTGAGGTCATGGTAAGAGCTCCTGCACTAACCTGGTGGTAACCAGGTAGCACGTGGCACTGCCCAATTACCACTGGGTACACACCAGCGCTACAAAAATAATACTATTTTAGTAGCGCTGGATATGACTCATGCTGGGGGTGGAAACTACCACTGGGCTGCTGCTGTAGCCCAGAGGTACTTCCCTTTTAGCAAGCGGTAAGTCCATGCTTTGCTTACCACCATTTTGTATAAGGGGCCCTATGTGCATAAATTCTAATTATTGTCAATTAGTGCTCATTATTGCTTGTTAAGTTCTGTTAAAAATGTTTATTAGTTTGTTAAGCCAGTTAAGTTACGTGCACTGTTATAGAATACACCTAGTTTTCGGCACATATCTCTAGGCATCTATATAGAATCCAACAACTAATGAGCATGCATTAGAAAATTCAAATAACATAGATGGAATTCTAAAGCTTTTCTACAATACAGCTTACCATGTAGCCAAAGAATCGAGTGCAGATATATAGCCAGGGTCAAGAATGGGTGGTGTAGAGTCAGTTGGGATAAACAGATGGGTGGCTAATATAATCAGTCAAAATTTTGAGAGAGAAAATAAAATGGGATGCTGTTTGAAAATTGTTTCTTCCCTCTCTCTCCCTCTCTTTCCTCTATGTACACTGAAGATGAAGTAGAGGACTAGCTTAATGGTTAGAGGGTTGAGAATAAGGGAAGCCAGGGTTCAAATCCTACTTCTTCCACTTGTATTCCTTGGGCAAGTTATTTCACTTTCAATTGGCTCTTAGTCTATAAGCCATTTTGCTCAGGAAAATAATTAGATCACATGAATTATAACTCAAAGTAAGCTTAGCTTTTAAAAAGGTGAGTAAATTAAATCCAGTCGTGCATCCTTCTCTGTAAGTGTTATGATTTTAATGGCCAAAATGCAGTATGTGGCCAGCTAGTAAACATTTTCCTCTTCCTTTCTGCTACTTCATCCTCAGCTTAAATGGTAATTCAGAGACCCAGCTGCAGAGATATGGAAGAAATTCCTACAGCGGCAGTGAGGGTTTTGCCAAGAACACGCAGTTGTGTTGGCAGGCTAGATTTATCTCTTGGTCCATCATGTGGCTAGACTGTTGATAGGCTTTCTGGGCTGCTTTGTCCACTTGAATACCATTTTCTCATGACTTATCTCTCATTCAAAAGAATTTATGCACATTTGTCTTCAGCAGGCTATGAAAAGAGAAGTGTATCTGCACAGCAGGAACCTAGAAATGCCAGTAATTAGTTACAGGGCACAGGGATTTATTCAATGAATTCTATGTAAAGAGACAAGGAAAATAACAAAGACACACAGCTTACAGTATTAGAAAAACCAAGCAGATTACATTCAACAAAACATTATTTCTAAACACCTTTCAGAGTACTTTTATTGAATTAAATAATTAGGTTATGCTAATTTCTTGTCAGAATGGAAACAGTCTAATCACCATCGCTAAGAAATAGATGCTTTAAGTAGCTAATGCATTGAATAACATTTGATTCTAGGTCATTTTATTAAATTTTCATTCAAAACGTATGGATAAAATACTGTAATGAGCAAACTAGCAGTAAAGAAAAAATGTTACAAAGTATGATATAATTGAAATCGCATACGTTCAAGATATAGGGGAGTTTGAGGAAAGTAAGTGGAGAGAGGTAGAGCAAGGAGAAAGTCTGGACTTGGACTTAGTGGGTTGTGGCTGGAGAAAGTGGACCAAGAGTACATGGTGAATGATTTTGTCCTTGGTATGTGTAGGTGCTAAAGAACGGCTTTGGAAAATGTGTGTACCCCATAGATTGCACCTTTCTAATCTAGTTTCTATATTGTATTAATCTTTTTCACATCCATCTATCTATGTGGTGGTATAAATTGTTGATCCTACTATAGGAAATGGTGACTAGTGACACATCAAAAATAAAGATATGCTTCCACCACCAAATACCACCTTGTCAAGCGTATTTAGTGCAGAGCTTGCAAAACTGTGGATCGGGACCTCAAATGGGGTCACAAAACCTAGGTGGTATCACCATAGGTGCATCATTATTCTGTACCTCTAGAGGGTCCTACAATTTTATTTGGCTGAAATCAAGGGGTCGCAGCCAAAAAAAAGATAGGAAAGCACTGATTTAGTGTTTCTGTTAGTTGTAATATCAGATAGCTCTACAATATTAACAAACACATTTTTTCACTGCTATAATCCTTTTATTTGTGGGGTATGGTAGACAATCTCTTTTTAAAAAATGCTTTAAATTTAAAAGAGACTTCGGGAGGTCCCTCTTGCTCTCTCTCTCTCTCAGTAAACCATCTTAGTGGGTAATATTGAAAGTGATTTATATGGGTAGCGTGAGATCTGCCTTTCCTCAATGTGTCTGTAAGTCTGTGCATCCTTCCACAATGTACTTACTTTTAGCATTATTTAGAAAAGGCATTCCCAGGGGCGTGTTAAGGCATAGATTGTATTTTCAGCTCTACACGTGTTATTTATATAGAAAAAGCAAGTGAAAGAGTTTGAAAAGGAATTTAAACCACTCTTTTTTCTACAGACATATGAGGGGGTGGTAGACTAATTTAAATGTATGCAAGTTTGCATGTTGTATTGTATTTGCAGTGCTGGAAAGGCCCTATTTTTGTATGTATTATGTGATTTCTATATTGTGAATGTATGATTTGTAATCTACCTAGAACTTTCAGATTGTGCAGAAGAATATAAGTTTTCAAATAAAAACTAAATAAATATTCTGCAGCAAATTTCAATGTAAAGATACACATGGAATTTAACTTTGGTGACGGTGCAAAGTTCACAACTCAAAACTACCCTCGGACTGCATTAGTTTCAACAGTTTGAAAATATGTTTTTTGTTATTTGGATTTAGCTCACACCCTTTTATTTGTAGATCAAGGTGAATTACATTCTGATACAATAGATATTTTCCTATCCCTTTAATGTGATTTAACACAAGCTGCGCTTGTTATTTCTTAAGCATTACATCATATTATCATACTGCAAGAAAGAAGCTAAATCCCACCACTTGGTTTTGGTTTTCTGTTATGTTTTTAAATAAAGCTTTTTCATTCTTTCACAACACAAATATCACATATATATATGCTGGATTATAAGGCATTATCTGACTTTACCATATGTCTGACAATTTAAATGTATATCCATCTATTATGGTTGTTTTAAACAGAAACCAGGAGCAGATACAGCAAATGTGTAAATTGCTATCTAGTCTAATTAACTTAGAGGAGCAATTCATCAAGGTGTGGTAAAAGTTTGCCCTTTACCACAACTTGATGCCCCATGGGATTTGGCAACCTGCAGTATCCCAATACCGTAAGTATCTGAATCCTGGGCCAAGAGAATAATGCTACTTGAGAGCCACCTTGCAAACAGCATTATTCCCATGTTTTGTTTTTGAGGTGTACACAAAATCATTGTAGATCTTTGCAACCAGCAATAAGTGGCCATTTTACAAAGCCACGGGAGGGCTAATGTGCAGGTAGCATGTGAGCCCTTACCGCTAGGTCAATGGCTGGTGGCAAGGGCTCAGGCCGTAAACAGACGTGCTCTAATTTAAAATTTTGCACACGCCCATTTCCCAGCCAATTAAAAAATGGCCTTTTTCCCAGCTGCGGTAAAATGTAGCCCAGTGTGCACCAAAAAGATGTGCCCAGCTACTGCAGGCTACTTTTTACCAGGGATTTGTAAAAGTAATGCAGCAGAGAGGCTTATTTTGTTGGGTCTCTAGAAAAGAATATATAGCACCTGTTTTTAAAAGTTTGCATTGGCTACCTATATACTATAGGATTAATTTAAAAATGTTTTTTATTAACATTTAAGTCATTGCAGAAAATGGGACTAGAATATTTGTCACAGAGTTTGAAGGTGTATGTGGAGAAGTAGCCTGGGTTCAAGTCCCACTGCAGCTCCTTGTATGTAATATGTAAACTGCTTTGATTGTCACCAGAGAAAGGCAGCATGTCAAGTCCAATTCCCTTTCCTTCTAGAGCTCTATGTACTCAAGTTATGCAGTGCATGTCTATGCCAGTGAACTGTAAACCATATTTTTCAGTTTTGTTGTTGGGAGCCTGTACAAGTAAACTAGTAATCACACTGACTGCTAATGGATAATGCAGGATAGAGACATGTATGAAACAAAACACTCTGATATTTTAAATTGATCCTCCCAATAAGCTGTTCTAAGCTTAAACTCTTAATAAGATATGGATATACTAACAAACTACAAACACGTAACTAAGGAAAACAACAATTTATTTAAATGAACAATAATAAACAATAATTTATTTTCAAGAATAAGGTGTAAGCAAAAATATACAGCAAAACAGCAGATCGATGATGATCTTTTGAGCAGGGACTGTCTTTTTATGTCAGGTGTTCAGCGCTGCGTGCGTCTGGTAGCGCTATACCAATGCTAATAATAATAATAATTAAAACAAAGTCCAACTTTTTCTACCATGTCCAAGCTAAAAACACGTAAATACCTAAAAGCCTGACAGAGCTATAGTTTGCTCTCTCAAGGACTGTGTCAGGGGCTTTTAAAACTGTTAATAAATACTTAATAAAACCATTAGTAAAATCATAAACACAATCATGAAAAAATAAATAGATAAACCATAGTCCTGAGCCAAAACAGTTATATAGGAGACAAAATTAAAATGTACAAAATCATAATTCAATATTAACAGCAACATATATAATTTAAAAATATAATTTAAAACAGAAGAACAACAGAAGATTCTTGTACCAGTATATCACCTAGAAACAAATAAAGGGCCTCTTTCCTAAACCACGCTAGCAATTCCCAGCATGGAAAATTAGAAGAAGCCCATTCAATTCCTATGAGCTTCCTCTCATTTGCCACGTAGGAATAGCTAGCGTGGCTTTGTAAAAAAGACCCGAAATATATTATTAGAAGTATAAATACAGCTTGCTCAAAAATCCCCCATACAATACTGAGGTATTCCAAACAACTAAAGTGCCAAAGCATAACTAGTGAAGAATCACTCTATATCAAGAAATTATTAGAGAACATAACTTTTCTCTATGTAGCAACAGCTTGCAAATGTGGTGAATCTGCCTCAGCTGTTCCTATGCTTGTTTTATGAGCTAACTGTGGTGGGGTCATAGGTCACAACTCAGCATAAAAATTACAATTAAATTAAAAGCCAATCCATATAAATTACAATAGGCATAATACCTCATTTAAAAAGCATAAATGCTTTTGAGCAAAATCTGGGGGGCCCACTCTCAACGGCCTATTTGCTTCATACCAGTAGGCAGCTGCTTTCACCATGATTGTGAACCCATCTACTACTCCACCCCATCCATTAGGCATTGGCTTCCATTCAGTATAAATTTGGATTGCACTCTACTACATCTTGCTTTCTACCTATTGTTGGAAGTTTGGACGTTCCACCCAGGGTATCTGATTCCAGATTCCAGTCTTGAGCTGACAGAGGCCTAGCACTTGTGCAACATGCCTTGGATGAGGACAAATCCAAATTTTACGCTATGAAATGATACAAACCACATATCTCTTTGTTCCAGCTGCTTATCTTCAATTAAGTCATTATATTGGTGCCCTGTTACACTGTCACCCAAAAGACTTCAGAATCACCCTTTGATGAAAAATGGCCTCTTCCAGCTGTTCGTAAAGGCCTAGTGGGCCGATATTATAGGAGCATGAAATGTCAGTTATAGCTCTTGCATCTTCAAAAGACTGTAGATCAGTGGGCCCATGATTTTTGCCTTCAAAGGTTAACTAGCGGTTCTCGTTTGGTGGACAGTGTTCAGTTGCAGAAAGTTCACTATAAATTTCTTATGAGAATGTATATACACCCTCTAGAGCTCAAAAATGGGTCTTCCTTCTGATGGCATTTGTCTTAGATGCCATGCAGCTAATGCTTCCTATTGACACTGTATTTGGGACTGCCCTAGGATCCATCTGTTTTGGACTGATCATGCTTTATAATAGAAATTGGGGTACCATTCCCCAATATGTGTTTACTAGATGATTTGTCAGCGGTGGAAGAGGGCACTCAGTTTTCTGCACTGTGTCTCTGCAAGACAACTCTAGTAGTGAAAAAATGCATTTTGTTGCAGTGGATTTGGCCAGATCCACCCACTTTGATGTTATGGCAGAATCAGATATACAGATTGCTTAACATGGAACATTTATCTATGGACAACAGATTGGACTGGGTGCGTAGGAAATTCTTGTGCACCTGGTCTGCCTATTTGGTTACTCTATCCTCACAGGTGTGCTCTGCCCTCCTCAATTCATTAGAGGTTTAATTGATGTTAAAATATTGAGAAAACACTGGTACATAATACACGCCATATCAGAATTTGCAGATAAAGATTTGCTAGTTGCTTTTAAAAGGAGCAGAAATTTGAATGATTTCCTAACACCTTCAGCATTGCCAATGTACATGGAGAAAGAGAAGAGAAGAAGTTGTTTGGGGACATTTTCCATGCCATAATTGCTCAGTTCTGTTAATTTGAAGACAAAATACTTTGAACATCTGCAGACCGGGGAAAGGTATGAGCTAAGGCATTTTTCTAATTGTAAAATGGAGAGAGTGATCTACATAGTCATTTGCCCCTGCAAGCTCATTTATATAGGCAAAACCTGATGAGCACTTAATAAAAGAATTATAGTGCAGAAAAGTGCAATTAAAAGAAAAGCTGTAGATAAACCATCTGTAGAACATATGTGGAAAATGCAACATAAATCTGAGGACTTGCATTTTTTTTGTTATTTACAAAATGAAACCTTATTGGAGAGTTGGTGATGTTGACCATAGGTTACTTCAGGAAATTAAATAAAATACAGTCATAATGGGTTAAATATGGAATTAGATTCTTCTTCATTTTTTTTTTGTAAATTAAAAGAGACTTGTACATTTTTACCACAGGGAATGAAATGCATAAATTACATTTGTTTTTGAAATATGTCTTTTTTTTGATTGAAGATTTTTAAAACGTATGTTTGTTTGTTCTAAATATGCTTAGAAATTTAGGTTATTGTGGGGTTCCTTTACTAAAGGGTTGCCACATGGCAGCCCGGAACTACCACCGGCCCTGTCTGGCAGCATTCTTATGAAAATATTCACACAGATACCCTTGCAGAATAAATGAGTAGCCTAGTGGTTAATGTTCTGCACTGTAAACCAAGGGACATAGGTTCAAATCCTACTGTAGCTCTTATTTTGTTTGTAAATTCAGTCCCTCCAGGAACAGAAAAATGTGTACTGTTCTGGAATGTACACCACTTTTAATAGCCTTCAGACTTGCAGGTTTCTTACATCTTTAGGTACAGTAAGTATTTTTTCTGTTATTGGAGGGAGCCCAAGGAAAAATGAATAATAAAGTCACAGTAGGATTTGAACCTGTGTCCCTTGGTTTACAATCCACTGCACTAAGCATTAGGTCACACTCCTGACCTGTTTGGTACTCTGTTCAGAATGGCCACAATACCTGCAGCTGATATAAAGCCAGATTGTCCTTTCCAATTTTGCTTTCAGGGGAGAGGGAGGGAACAGCAACCACTGGAGGATTAAAGTGGGGTCATACCTTAATCCAGTGGTTTCCAAACCTGGTCCTGGAGGCACCCCAGCCAGTCAGGTTTTCAGGATACCCACAATGAATATTCATGAGAGACATTTGCATGCAGTGGTTTGGGAACCACTGCCTTAATCCCTCCAGTGGCCAGATGTTTAATCGGAACACCTTTTTGTAACTGGGACATGACAAACTCATATAGATAAAAAGGTCCTTCTTTTTAGACTTTGGACTTTTTTTTTTCCACTTTTTTGTCTATTAGATTGTAAGCTCTTTGAGCAGGGACTGTCTTTCTTCTATGTTTGTGCAGCGCTGCATACGCCTTGTAGCGCTATAGAAATGCTAAATAGTAGTAGTAATAGTAGTAGTAGTACTGTTGTGTCCTACTTTTGGGACCTCTTTAATCCCACCCAAAACATGCATCCTTGCTATTTGGATAAACTGCAGTGTGAAAAATCCAAATTCTGACATTCCATAATCTGGGATTTGGACATTTTTAGCAGATGGACTGTTTCTAGGCATTTTGAGGCATCTATGTGCTTTGATAATGAGCACCTTAGTGTGTTAAAGAACATTTGTGGGCAATAACTGCAGGGTATATGCTAGGCACACTCTCATAGCTAAAGCATGACCTTTACACTTAGCACACATTAGTTCTTGCTGTTAAAGCATGGTAAGTACAAAAACATACTGCAACTTAGTAAACGGACCCTTTTGTTAAAAAAAAAAAAGAATGAAAGAAAAACTTTGGTTTCTTTTCTTCACATAAGGTGGAGCTGTTCAAAACTTTTTCATCAACAGATACTAAATTGCAGTAGATCTGTTACAGAAAGTTCAATTATTATCTCCTTACTCCCTGGAAGATCCAATCTGCCCCTCTTTGAAGAATTGGTATAAGTTATAAATAGTTATCACAAAATTCCTTTGTGGAGGAAAAATAATTTTAAGATACCTTGAGCTTTGACTATGACAGAGGAGTCTTTGCTTAATAGGTTTTCTTTCCTCATGAAAGAACTGATACAGTTTCAAGAGACTTCATAGTAGTTTCCAAACTATTTTTGACCCAGCTGTTATATACTGCTTCTTTTTACTTCCAGTTCACTTGGAACCAGGCCTGGGATCTGCTACCATGAGTCTTCATTCATAACTACCATCTAGACTAGATTTTGCAATGGCTGCTCACACAGCCAGTGGTCATACATCAGGTGACCTTCTGGAACCTTGTTATCAATGGCCTTGAATCTTGTCACCAGGTTCACAAGATACTGTAACAGGGGGTTTAGGTTTAGCGAAAAAAATACATTTGATACTTACCTGGGGGCTGTTGGGGGTTGCAGAGGGCAGCACAACGTTTTTCTGTCTCCTGGGGGTGTTTGCGCTTGCCCCCGGGAGTGAAGAGATGTTCGGGCCCAGGAAGGGGCCGGGAAGAGTGAGGGGAGCGCTGCCGGAGGCTCCCGATGGAGTTCGGCCTCGTTTTTGGGCCGGCGGCAGTGGCAGCAAGCCAGCGCTGCTTGGGGCCAGGCAGCACCATGATTTTTGGCTTCCGGGGACGAGTGAGTTCCCGGGGCCGAAGAGGGGGAGTGGCGCCGTCGTTCCGGGGCGCTGGTTGGTTGGGGCCGTTTTGTGGGGCCGTCGCGGAGGCGGGGGCGTCGAGGAAGCGTCCCGGGCAGTTCGAGGCTTCGGGGTGTGTTTTGGGAGTCGGGAAGATGGCCGGCGATTTGCAGACGGCGGCGCGCCTCATGCACACATCGCGAACGCGCGTTTTCGCGTTTAGGCCGAAGCCGGGGCCTAAATTTTGGGCCCGGCTTCGGAGCTTTTTTATTTTTGCCTCCGTTTTTGCGGGAAGACAGCGAGGACCGGAACTGAAGGCAGGGGTTGTCTGAGGGGAAAATCCCGGTCAAGGTAAGGGGTCTTTTGACCCGAAATTTTAATGTATTTATTTTTAAAATGTGTAAATTTGGTTTTTTATTTTTAAAAAATCAGGGATTTGTTTAATTTAAATTCTGTTTTTGGTTTTGGGGTTAGGGAATTTTTTAGGATTTTTGTAGTACTTTAGTTTTTTAATTTTTGTTTTTTAAATAGGAGTTTTTGACAGGAGTGGGTTTTATAGGGTTAGGAAAGGGTTAATTTTTTAAATTCGACAGGGTAGGTCCGGGAGGGAAGTTTGAAATTTTTGGGATAGTTTTTAATTGGATTTGGGAATTTTAGAGGGGTCTGGGATAGTTTGTTTGAAGGCGGATGTCAGAATTTGGGATTTTTAAAATTGGAAAACAGGGATGGATAGGGAATGGGGAGTTTAATTTTTGGGTGAAGTTTGGAGTGATTTGAGAAAATTTTAAGGTGATTTTAGTTAATTAGTATGATTTTCCATTAAAGTCTATGGGGTTTTATTTTTTAAAATGGAGCTGTAGCAGCGCTGGTCAACATTCCGCAGGTCAGCTCAGCCAGCTTGGAATGTTTAAAAGGGATAGTGATTGGCTGAGCTGGTCTCGGAATGGCAAGCCAGCGCTGGTCTCCCTGGAAACGGTGGTTGAGGCAGTTGGTCGGAAGGTGTTGGTCAGTCAAGGAGAGAGGTGTGTGGTGTGTGAGGGGAGAGAGTGGAAGGTGTTTGAAGAGTAAAAGTGGAGGAAATTTGAGAAATTTTGAAGGAAAACATAATTAGAGAATAGTGTATTATTGAGGGGGTTATAGTGGTTTAGTGGGGAAGTTTGGTTAAAATTTATTAAGTTTAGGAAATAGGATTAATAGTAATTGGGTTTGTAAGGGGTGCAGGGTGTGAGTTATATAAGGGGGTGTTTGGGAATATAGTAGGGGTGTAATAGTTAAGGAATTTTTGGAATTTAAAATAGTTTTTTTTAGGAGTTAAGTGTTAAATTACTGAAGTGGTTAGAAAACAATATAGAAGTATGAATGGAATGTAAAGTGATATAAAGTATTGTGAAAGAGTAGTGAAAGTGCCTAAGACCGGCCAACACTATTACACTAGTGTTAGTTAGGGAAAGAAAAAATAGTTAGAAAAGGAGAAGACTTGAGAGATAGGGACAAACTATACTTATTTTAATTTTAATAATCAGAGAAACCACAGTGTAAAACCGTCCTAGCAGGCAGAATTTCTGCCGTTACCCAGAGCAGACAGGGTTTTCTCTCCATTTATTTTGGTTTTGAGGGGAGGTTTAGGAGGAAGACCAGCTGTGCATTTAAGAAAATCTACAAGGGCCCCGGCGCAAGAAAGATTTCACCGGCATGCTTGGAATCAAAGGAATTGATACACCGATAGCTAAGTGACTGAGATACTGGGACTGAGTATCAAGGGGAAAGTGGGGGTTACTTACCTTAAAAGGGAAAAAAAGGGGAAAGAGAGAAGAGAAAAAAATCCAAATCAAATACTTACCTGTTCCTGAAGGGGGGGGGGGGGGGGGGGGGGGGAAGAAAAGGTGACATTTCCTGCAAAACATAAAGGGGAACACAAAGTATCAAATTCTGGAGAAACATCTTTTGGGAGAGTACAAAGAATTGTTAACAGGGGAAAGATTTAGTGAAAACAAAAACATTATACTTATCTGATGTCTGTTCTGGTTCTGCTGTAAGAATACCTGGAAAGAGAAAAGAAGCGAGTTTATATTTCTTTTTAAAAGAAAAGGGTTATTTATGTACATAAATTGTGGGACAATGTATAATTGTGTAAGTTGTCTTTAATTTACTTTGAAGTTGAATTTAAAATAAATACCTAGTTATTGCATTGAAAAGAACTCTGTGACTGATTGAGTTGTGTGGGACCAAAAGGGAGAATCCTAAATTTAGTTTCATTTTCCTCTTCCATTCTTAGAGAGTGGAAGACGAGGATAGTGATTCTAACACATTTCCGGTAACTTATAGTGTGCTCGCATCCAGGCCCGATTACAAACACCTGATTTTGGGGTGAGCACACAGTTACAGCTGAGGTGCCGGAAGTGCCGGTTAGAATACAACCAGAACTCCTTCCTTCCTGGAGCTGTGAATACAGCCTCCACTGTATCTCTAGCTATGGTCAACCTAGGGAGCAGAAAACCCAGTTTAGGGACGGAGCCAGGGCTCTTATGCATGGGAGTGCCTAATACTTGCCACTTGGACCACCTAGAATGGCCAGAGATGTCCATTTTAAGCTGTAGACCACTCTTGCGATAAGACAGGAATGATTCTCCTCTTTCTGATATTCTTTTTTTTTTATTTTGTCATCCATACACACATGCACATAGACACTTGAACAAAAAAATCAGATACTGGATAGCTGGGGTCCCTAGTTCATACCAATTTTTCCGCTGAACTGGGCAATGCCATTCAATAAGTAAAAGTGGGTTACAATAGTGGACCACTCTAATTGGTAAAATAACTTTTAACATTACCTAGGAGTAGGTGTTTTATTTACCAGACACAAATGACCTTGATAGATTTAGTGAATTTTGGGGAATAGAACAATAATAACCAATGAACTCCTGATTATTCTGTTGGAATATCTTACACTCCTATCTGACTTTCACACTCTATATTCAGATCCATTGTGATTTCTTGCAGTTCCTCCACATCATAACCTCTGAATACCATTTCTGGTACTGTACTTTTCTACTGCTTTGATATAAAAACATGGAAGTGAGAAGGGTGCTCCATATCATACTGAACAGTGTATTTTTGCTGTTCTGGTAATTGAAACCACCCATTATTATTGTGTTACCTAATTTGATAGCTTCCTATTTTCTGCCAGCCTTTCAATGTCTGCTCTGACCAAGCAGATGGTATTCTATAAACGTTGCCTAAAGTTAGGCACAGTTTAGAGAATACACATAGCAGTTGTCCTGCAACTAAAGTTTAGGCGCATTCATTTAGACCACCTAAAACCTGATGTAAATGCCCATGTCTTATTTAGGCGCAAATCGGGCATATTCTGTAACAGCATGTGCAATTTTCAGGAACACCCATGACCCGTCCATACCCCTCCCATGGTCACGCCCCTTTTGTGATCTGCACAGTAGAATTTATATGCACCATCTAATATAATAAAACGCACCGTGAACGTTCTGAAGACAACGTTCTGAAGCCACTCAAACACTCCCTGTAGGGTTCGTGGATTCGTGGTGTGAAGCCAGCCAGCTGTCTCTGCCCCGCCCTCGCGTCAAATGTCATGACGTCGAGGGCGGAAAAAAAACCAAACAATTCCGGCAGCGCAGCGTCAGGGAAGGAGGCGGCGCTCCCAACGTCTCTAGCCTTCCCTTCGCTGTGTTCCGCCTTCTTCTGACGTCAAGGATGACGTCAGAAGAAGGCGGAACACAGCGAAGGGAAGGCTAGACGTCAGGAGCGCCGCCTCCTTCCCTGACGCTGCGCTGCCGGAACCGCCATGGAGGTAAATTTAAAAAGAAGAAAAAAAAAAAGGGATGTTGGGGGGAGAGAAGAGGGTGGGCAGTAAAGTTGAACAATGGGAGCGGGAGGGCAGGGGAGAAACAACAGCATGGATGCGAAGGGGGGGCATGGATGCGAAGGGGGGGGGGAGAAGAGGGCGGGCCAGGCTGGGACATGGGAGAGAGAGGAGCATGGATACGAGGGGGGGTCATGGAAGGGAGAGAGGGGACTTGCTGGAAAAGGATGAATGGAGGCGACAGGAGACAGAGGAGCATGGATGGGCATGGATTGGGAGGGCAGGGCTCAGGGAGAGAGGGGAATTGCTGGAAAGGGATGAATGGAGGGGGCAGGGGACATAGGAGCATGGATGGGCATGGATTGGGAGGGCAGGGCTCAGGGAGAGGGGAATTGCTGGATAGGGATGAATGGAGGGGACAGATGGGCATGGATGGATATGGATTGCAGGGCAGGGCTCAGCGAGAGAGGGGAATTGCTGGATAGGGATGAATGGAGGGGGCAGGTGACAGAGGAGCATGGATGGGCATGGATTGGGAGGGCAGGGGTCAGGGAGAGAGGGGAATTGCTGGAAAAGGATGAATGGAGGGGGCAGGGGACAGATGGGCATGGATTGGGAGGGCAGGGCTCACACTCTCTCTCTCATATACAATGTCTTTCTGACTCTCACTCTCACACACTCTGTCTCACACTGTATCACATTCACTCTCTATGTGCCACACAGTCACTCACACACTCGCTTGGTCTCATACACTCACTCTCACAGAGAATCTGTGTCTCACACACACTCTCTCTCTCGCCCACACACCCACACTCTCTCTCACACTGTGTCTCACATACACACTTGCACACACTCTCATTCTCACACACACACTCTCTCACAAACACACTCACACCCAGACTCACTCTCTCTCTCACACACACACACTCACACTTTCACTCTGACTCTCAGTCACTCTCACATACACTCTCCCAAACATACACACTCCAAGGAAAACCTTGCTAGCGCCCGTTTCATTTGTGTCAGAAACGGCCTTTTTTACTAGTTTTACAGAATACACTTAGAAAGATACATGTGTAAATTCCAATTAGTGTCAATAATTGCTTGTTAATGACTAATTATCAGTGTTGATTAGCTTATTAAACTATTATATTGCATGCACAAATTGGCTATACCTGCAGATATGCACACACAACGTTAGTCACAGTTTATAGAATCTGGGGGACAGTGGCCACCATTATGTAGTTAAGTCTCTTATGCATGGACTTTTTTTCAGGATTATATGGATAGTGACACTGAAAACTCTTACAGACTGCCCCAACAATATTGGTACAATGTTGGAGTGGAGCAAGGGCTGAGTATTGACATTAAGCCACTATTTCTATAGCTATGTGGTTTAATTTAGGGCAACAGAAAGGTTGTCCTACATTAAACTATATAGCTATATGGACAGTGGCTGAATATAGCCAAAGCTGGTAGCATTGACAGCAGTCAGCACTCTGTACATATATTAAGTGCTTCTCTCTGGATAGCAGTGCTGAATACACATGTTTTATTTTAAATGCTGTGGTTACACTGGTTGAATATTGATATTAAGCATGTTTCTTTCATCTTTAATAAGTAAGAATTTGTTGTTTTTCATCCAACAGACCTTATTGAGACTTTTCAATAAAAACAACAACCAACAGAAGAACATGGCAGGCATATGGAAATTATATGATGAAAAACAGATGAATACAAGCTCATAATGATACAACAAAATTAGTCAAAGCACAGTAAAAAAATTTAAAATACAGGGAGTCTTTTACTAAGCGGTGGTAAGCCCAACACGGGTTTACTGCTTGCTAAACTGGAAGTTCCACCAGGCTTCCACAGCAGCCCATCGGTAGTCCCCACTCCCAGCATGCACTATTTCCAGCGCTACAAAAATATTTTAATTTTTGTAGCGCCAGTGTTTACCTGGAAGTAATCGGGCAGTACAGTGTGCTGCCCGATTACCACTGGGTTAGCGCAGGAGCCCTTACTACCAACTCAATGGATGGTGGTAAGTGCTACCCCAGAAATAGCCGTGCACAGCCATTTCTTTAAAAAAAAAAAAACCCTGCCTTTTACCTGCTGCACTAAAAGGGAACTCAGCGTGCATCAAAAACACGCACTGATGTCAGTGCAGGCCCCCTTTTGCTGCAGCTTAGTAAAAAGACCCTAAAGTGAATGAGAGAGCACTTCAAAACTGTTCTGATTAACAATGTCAAAAAATGTGGAGAAAAAAGAAAGTCCTTAGCAAAACATAAGTCAGTAAAAAGAAAATGAAGAATATGCTGCTGAACCATCACAGGTCTCCCAAAAAAACTCCACACATCTTATTACAGTCCCAGAGACACTGACACCAGAGTAGTTCAAAAAGCTATGCCAATAATAATAATAGTTCCACTTATCTGATGGAGGAACTTATACAAAGAGAGCCTTCATTCTATCAATTTGCTGTCCATCTCTCCAATAATGGCAGCAGGCCATATTGACAGTCAAGCATACACCCAACAGGGTTTCCTAGTTTCACAGACAGCTGCATCAAAGGAGAATGCACTTTCCAGCAGCCCACAATTAGTTACAGGAGACCACATACCAAGAAATGACTGTAATGTTCCCTTGCTATCTGCTGAAACTTGCTCATACCTGGCAATTAAATACACATAATTTCGCCACTCATAAACTGTCAAACTGGAATTATCTTTCCAAGTATTAATGATGTGCTTTAGAGCTAAAGCAAGTAACACAGGGGAACTCAGCTTACATTTCCTAAGAGGTTTAAATACTGTCACTCGGTATGAGAGAAGCACATCAGTTGCAATGTTAAACAAATATACTGTCAAACACTAAGCAAGTATGATTGCAAGCTGGGGCAAACAAAAAAAAAAGGTCAAAGTGTGAAAATGTTTTTCTTCTATAAGACCAACATAAAATAGCCATAGAAATGTTTATAGGTTTCCAGTACATTCTATGAGTGAAGAAAAAGTGATCTTATAATATAGGTAAATTGTGATACTCGAGTAGAGGAGCTCCAGAAGGTTTGCCATTGTTGAAGAGTGAGTGATCAATCAGTTTTGCCTTCCCACATCTTATCTACACCTAGACAAGTGTTATGTATAAAATAAAATCGAGATGCTTCATGTCTAAAAGGTCTAATGGAGAGACAAGAAGTCTCTGTGTTCCAGTCGTAAGTAAGATTTAAATTTGCTGGCTTGTAAACAATAAATTAACTGCAGATATTGATAATGGAAGCTAGATGGAAGATTAAGCTGAGTTTGCAAATCAGGAAAACGTTTATATCTATTACCATTCATCAAATGTGTTGTAGATCAAATCCCACAATCTTGCCAGGATTTCCAAAAAATAAGCTTTTTGTTCAGTTTACTATAGGGGGCTTCATCAAGACTACCACTATGGGTGCTGTTATTTATAGCTTGGAGCTAAAAGGGCAGAGAGTAAAGGGGACTTCTCCAGCCCTATCCCATTAGACACCAGGGAGCTCTTCTGAGAAAGTGGGGTGAAGGAGGGTTCTGGGGAGGGGAGAGATGCAGCATGAGATTATGAAGGGGCTCCTACTTTACAGATGGATCTGGGGAAAGGGGTTGGGGATCAAAGGGGGTTCATAGTAAGGGGGTTGGGGTGATTGGACTGGTACAGTATCTTGAACTAGCTGATGTTCAGCAGGGACCCACATAAGTGTCTTAAGCAGATCCTAGCTGAACATCAGCCAGGACTTGCATAAGTTAGGGTGGCGCGTTCTTAGTCACTCATGCACCTATATTTAGTGCTGATACCTGAAGATCTTAGTATATCCCAAAGCAGAATGGAAAAATGTACTACAATAACATATTTAAGAAACATGATATATAGAAATAATAAATAGAAATACAATATTCATACTCAGAAAACATAAATCACTGATTTTAATATTATATTAAAAAAACCCCACCTAAGGTAGCCTCAACCATACTAAACCTGACCCAAAATAAAAGTAAATTAATTGATAATACATCAATAATTATGTGGTGTGCAGAGTTGTGCTGATGGCAAATAGTAAGTCAAGCTATATAGATGTGGTCATCTGGCAGCATCCTTTGCTCACAAACTCTATGGGCAGTAGCTAAATATTGTCTCTAGATTTCCAGGAGGCAGGTTCCTATTTGAGACTTTCCAGTAAAACTGATCAACCCAATATCCTCATGTGGTGGTGTGGGGTGTGGGTTGGGTTGTTATCAATCTCTTTTGATTATTATTGAAAATTAAAGGCCCTAAGTATACTTTATAGAAATGGTGGTTCAAATTCATCTTTTTGACTGTTGGCATAATGCTTGCCAAGGTCATGAACTTTGATCACATTTACCAATTCATATTGCATTCTAACTTAATTGCTTAGAAATTATGAGAGTTCATGTCAGGTTGAAGGTTATATATTGGGAATATACTATATAGGATAATATATTAATGCACTAAATCTTTCTTTTATGGGAAAGAATAACACATCTGATATTTACTTAAGTACTCATTAGTCAAATGCTTCTAGCACTATCCTTGAAATATCTCTGGGCTGAGACATAAGATTTTTTTAAAGAGATCTACACCATAGACCCATTATAATACGGTTGATATTACACGACATCAGTTACAATGTGGTCAGAGCTTAGACCCCAGATATTTTATGTGTTTCAAGTGTGAGCTAATTAGTTCCAAACCAGTACTGGCTAACATGGAAATTTCTTTAAAAAAAGAAAAGAAAAGAAAAGCATTTTCAATACAAGAAAAGCTACAAGCTTTACATCTGTTAAAATCAGGAAAAACGGAAGCAGAAATATGCAGACGTATGGGTGTCAGCAAGTCCATTCTACAGGGGTGGATCGATGACAAAACAAACGTGATTTTATAGCAAGCCACAAATGATTTTGATGCTGATGAGGATCTCCATCAAAAATGGCTAAAGCAAGCAAGTGATAGCCCCCTGGATAAAGCCATGTTCACTGGGTTTACCCAAGAACAAGCAGAAGGAACACCTATTTCTGGAGAAATAATCATGAGTCAAGCAGAAAAACTGAAAAAGGAACTAGACCACCAGCATGGGCTACAAGCTCAGGAGAATGAATTTAAAACTCAGGTGGCTGATGATTATCCACCAAAGTTAAAAGCTGTCATTGAAGAATGAGGTTATGTTCCAGGGCAAATTTACAATTGCAGTGAGACAGGACTTTGCTATTGCATGCTTCCTGAGCAGACCTTAGCCAGTAAATCTGAGGAAGAAAAGGTGCAGGTTTTCAAATTGATGAAAGACAGAGTGATGATGCTGTTGTATGTCAATAAGACTAGCACACACAAAGTAAAACCGCTGTGCATAGGGAAATTGAGGTTCTCCTGGTGGTTCCACCACAAAAACTTGCAAATGCTTGCATTTTCTTACCATCACAGTAAAAATGCATGGATGACTGCTGACATTTTTACGGAGTGATTTCACAAACTTTTTGTGCCATCCATGTGTGCAAATTTAAGAAAGAAAAACTTGGAACCTAAAGCACTTCTGCTACTGGACAACTGCCCCACCCATCCCTTGGAAGAAACCGTTATCAGCCTTGATGGGAAAATTAAGGTCAGTTACTTGCCAAAAAGCACCACCTCCATGATTTAATCTTTGGATCAAGGTTTCATTTCAACATTCAAGATGCATTATAGAAAAAAATGTAATAAAACTTATCATTGATGAGGAATTAACCATCACTGAACATCTGAAAAAAGGAGCCTTGCAACACTTGCAAGTATCTTCGATCTAGCAGGAAGGGCATGGGATGTAATAACCGCATCTACAAATGAAAAGTGCTAGGAGAGAGGGTTACATGAAGTGTTTGCACTAGAAACAGGAGAAACGGAAGGTAATTCATATTCTGAAGACAAAGCGGTTCCGCGTTAGGAGTTACGGATCAAGAAAGGGATCTGGGTGTCGTCGTCGATGATACGCTGAAACCTTCTGCTCAGTGTGCTGCTGCGGCTAGGAAAGCGAATAGAATGTTGGGTGTTATTAAGAAGGGTATGGAGTCCAGGTGTGCGGATGTTATAATGCCGTTGTATCGCTCCATGGTGCGACCGCACCTGGAGTATTGTGTTCAGTACTGGTCTCCGTATCTCAAAAAAGATATAGTAGAATTGGAAAAGGTACAGCGAAGGGCGACGAAAATGATAGTGGGGATGGGACGACTTTCCTATGAAGAGAGGCTGAGAAGGCTAGGGCTTTTCAGCTTGGAGAAGAGACGGCTGAGGGGAGATATGATAGAAGTGTATAAAATAATGAGTGGAATGGATCGGGTGGATGTGAAGCGACTGTTCACGCTATCCAAAAATACTAGGACTAGAGGGCATGAGTTGAAGCTACAGTGTGGTAAATTTAAAACGAATCGGAGAAAATTTTTCTTCACCCAACGTGTAATTAGACTCTGGAATTCATTGCCGGAGAACGTGGTACGGGCGGTTAGCTTGACGGAGTTTAAAAAGGGGTTAGATAGATTCCTAAAGGACAAGTCCATAGACCGCTATTAAATGGACTGGAAAAATTCCTCATTTTTAGGTATAACTTGTCTGGAATGTTTTTACGTTTGGGGAGCGTGCCAGGTGCCCTTGACCTGGATTGGCCACTGTCGGTGACAGGATGCTGGGCTAGATGGACCTTTGGTCTTTCCCAGTATGGCACTACTTATGTACTTATGTACTTATGTACTTTATTTCAAGAACAGTTCATGCAGTGTGGTATTGAGGATATGATGGAATAGATTCATATTGATGATGAGTGCCCTACATATTATTACATACGATCGTCTAAATGACCAGACAATTGCAGTGAATGCTTTAAAGGCTCCTTTTACTGAGCAGCAGTAAGTCCAATGTGGGCTTACCACTCGCTATAGAGGAAGTACCGCTGGGCTACCGCAGCAGCCCGATGGTATGTCCCACCTCTAGCGCACCGTCATTTCTGGCACTACAAAAATGTATTTAATTTTGTAGTGCCGGAGTGTACCCGGCGGTAATCAGGCAATGCCACACGCTGCCCAGTTACTGCCAGGTTATCGTGGGAGCCCTTACTGCCACCTCAATGGGTGGCATTAAGGGCTCCCCCCAAAATGACCACACAGCAAGTGCTTTACTTGCCACACACTCATGTAAAACATGCGCTGATGCCAGCACCAGCCCCCTTTTGCCACAGCTTGGAAAAAGGGGCCCTAAGTCATCAAACTCAAACTGAAAACTAAACTCAGGACAGCAGTGATGAAAATGACTCTTCACCTTCACCACCAAAACTTACATTGGCATTGATGACCATGGATACTGTTCCTTAGTGGCTGCAACCTGAAAATGTGGACTTGATTCATATTCTTCATTTGAAATAGATTATTGAAATTGCAAAACGGAAGAAATAAGAAGCAACCAAACAGTCGAGTCTGGACTCATTTACTAAAGCAGGATGTTAATTTTAGCCTATGTTTTATGTATTGTGGCCAAATTCAATTTTAATGTGTGGATACAATTTTAAATAAAGTCTATTTGATTTATCAATGAAACATGCATTGTTTTACTGAACCAAGGTGTGGGTCCCAGTGTGGGTAATATAGACCCGATATAATGCAGACTCACAACGTTGTATAAAACTTTGAACCCCATCTACCGTGTTATATTGGGTCTATGGTGTATTAAAGGAAGCAAAAATTGGAAGTAACTGTTGAAGATTATGAGGACAGCACTGTTTAAACTGCAAATAATTTTATTTATTTGGATTTTGCTCACACATTTTTCAGAAGTAGCTCAATGAGAATTACATTCAGGTACATTGGTTATTTCTTTGTCCCTGGAGGGCTCACAATCTCATTTTATATCTTAGGCAATAGAGGGTTAAGTGACTTGCCCAAGATCATGAGGAGCAGCAGGATTTGAACCAGCCACCTCTGGAAGTCAAGAATGGTGCTCTAATTACTAGGCTACTTCAAGCAGGTGTCAGATTTACTATTTAAAGTTAGACTTTATGATCAAGGTGAAAAATTGAGCAATATAGTAGTTAAACAATAGGTAGAAAAGTTGTCAATGTCTTAAAATAAGGCACCTCGATTTACCATGGGATTCCTCAACCTTTGGTCTCTCAGGGCCACAGATTGCTAACTCCCATGGTAAAAAAAATAACACTATTTGTGAGATGCAATGCAAGCAGAATTATTCCAGCAGCCCAGGAGCATTGGGCCACAAAACCATAACCAGATGCTCTCAGGCCAGCAAGGCAGACCCCCTCTGGTTTAGCCACACCCCCAAGAGCTGCAGTCACTCTTTCAGCACCCTCAAAAGGCCCAAGCCCTCCAACTAGCCCAACCCTCAAAGGGCCCTAGACCCTGAAAAGAATTTGCTTTTTTTTTAAGGGATGCATGGATCTCTGATTGGTTGTTTCTGTACTATCTGATAATGGTGTTCTTTTCATTTTATCCCTATGCTAATTTTAAATGTGAACTGCCTAGACCTATATCTTGATAGATTAGGTGACATAAAAAGTTTTAATTAAACATTAAGCATTGCTTTATCATTCATTGATGTCTGTTATTATATTACAAGCTCTAAGAAGCGGAGCTGTCTACTATATCTGTCTGTAAAATGCTGTATTATGCTTGGTAGCACTAAACAAATGGGAATAATATTGCATATGAGTCAGAAATGCTTGGTCTCTATAGAAATTTTACCTGAGAGAACAGCGGAAGGGAAGTCATGTCCCCAGTTTACCAACAGGATTTGTAAATAAGGAGGGGCTTTATAGATATGGTCCGCTGTTAAGACATGTTAGTTTACTAATAACCCCAGTTTAATGATACCTAATAAAAAATATCATTTGACACCTAACTTTATCAAGATCACATATAACTTAGGTAGGAAGTTATCAAATCCCTTTCCCTCTAATGTGTGCTAGCTGAATAGCATATCCATGCCCATTCTCCACCCCTGACAGATCCTCTACCAAATTTGTTTTTAAATAATTATGATGCAGTTAGCACACACAGATGGTGAACATTAGTGCTTACCGCAGCTTAGTAAAAAAGCCATTTGTGCATAAAAACACATTTATGCACGTAAAAAAATTATGCAGATGAATTTAAAAAAGCAAAACAAGTGGATGCGCATCCCTAGTTTTCTTTCTCTATTCTGATGACCGCCTCTACTTTCTACCCTACTGCTTTCAGCTATACTTCAGGAAAAATAAAAAGGCTTACCAGCTCATTTTCGAAAGTGATCGCCGGCCATCTTCTGACACAAATCGGGAGATGGCCGGCGATCTCCTGAACCCGGCCAAATCGGTATAATCGAAAGCCGATTTTGGCCGGATTCAACTTTCCATCGCGGAGCCAGTGAAATATCAAGGGGGCATGTCGGTAGGGTAGTGAAGGCGGGATGGGGGTGGGATGGGGTCATGCTCACGAGATGGCTGGCTTCGCCTGATAATGGAAAAAAAAAAAAGCCAGGCTTGACAAGCATTTCGCCGGCTTTACTTGGTCCCTTTTTTCATGACCAAGCTTCAAAAAGGGGCCCCAACTGACCAGATGACTACTGGAGGGCATCGGGTATCACCTCTCCTTACTCCCCCAGTGGTCACCACCCCCCTCCCACCCAAAAAAAAACAAAATTTTTTGCCAGCCTCTATGCCAGCCTCAAATGTGATACCCAGCTCCCTGATAACAGTATGCAAGTCCCTGGAGAAGTGCAGTGCACTTCAGACAGGTGGACTCAGGTCCATCCCCCCCTACCTATTACACTTGTGGTGGTAAATGGGAGCCCTCCAAAACCCACCCAAAACCCACTGTACCCACATGTAGATGCCCCCCTTCACCCCTTAGGGCTATGGTAATGGTGTAGAGTTGTGGGGAGTGGGTTTTGGGGGGTTCGGGGGGGGGGGGGCTCAGCACCCAAGGTAAGGGAGCTATGCATTTGGGAGCTATTTTTTTTTTAATTTTTAGAAGTGCCCCCTAGGGTGCCTGGTTGGTGTCCTGGCATGTGAGGGGGGCCATTGCACTACAAATGCTGAGATCGCCGGCATTATTTTCCATTATGGCTGAAAACCGATGCCGGCCACCTCAAACTCGGCGAACTCTGACATTTGGCCGGCCCCACTGTATTAGCGAAGAAAAAGATGGCCGGCCATCTTTTTGGAAAATACAGTTGGCTCCGCCCACTTACGGCACCGGCCCCGAAGATGGCTGGCCAGCTATTTGGCCGGCGCCGTTCGATTATGCCCCTCTTAGTCACAATAAATATTAATGGCATGATATTCAAAAGCAAGATACCCAGATAAATGCTGCTAGCCAAGGTCTCCATTGGTTTTCAGCAGCATTATCCAGAAAATGGCACTAGAAAATCACTGGAGACTGCTCTAGTGTCCATCTAGATAGTGCTGGGGTAATCCAAGAGTGGGGTGAGGGCAGAGCAGAAAATTACCTGGATAATGGTGATTTTCACCAACCCTATCTGAGTAACCATCTGGACAACCTAGGATAGAAAAATTGTTGTCGTAAGTTGTCCAAATAGTTATTCATGACGCAGCACTGAACATTGCTGTTACTGGATAACGCTAATGGATTGCGGCATACCCGAATATTCAGTGCTGATATCCAATGCTGAATATTTGAAAATACATTTAAATGTTGTGGTTGGCATTTATTAGAAATGCCAACCATGGAGTTTAAAAATTGAGACATAATATTCTTAAAAAGTCATTAACACAATTGACTATGCCCAATGGCATTCTGTAAGACTGCCTGAAAAATTCAAATACTTATACTTTACACCTAATGAACAAACTCATATCATCTCAAGGTTCCTGGGCATACCGAAACCTTCCAATTCTTGGCCTAATTGTGTTGTGTTGTTATACAGAAGACTACAACCATAAGGCAGACTTATGCAAAGAGCAAATAATTCAAGCCATATAAGCTACCACGTCATAAACATTAATGTTCCAGTAAATTCACTTCTGTTTTAGAAGCAGCGATGCAAAAAACAAACAAACTCATATTTCAGAAATATAGCTAGCTCAGTTCATTTGCATCAAAAGAATAGAACATCTACCATGTTTTCCAATGCCCAGCTTTCCACAGGTAATATTTTTAGCTCATTTTACAATAAAACTCACAAGCTAGAAAAATTAATGAGGCTCATTATGTGTTAGATAGTTAAAAAAAAACAAATGTTCAAAGTTTAAGAAGATTAATTGTGGATTAATGAGCCTGTTTAATTTTGACAAATGACTTTACAACAATAATCACTTTTCAATTAACTTTTGAACTGAGAAACTTTTCAATACAAAATTAAGAACACATTTCAATATAAATTGGGAAGTGTACACTAGGATGTATAAAATTAAAGAAGATAACATGGAAATTGAAAGGACCAAATATAACCACCTGCCATTTGTAAATATACCAAACTACAATAAACATTCAATTGGCAATGTTTTATCACTGAAACATAAAACATAACAGCAAATAATGGACTTAAAGCTCATTCAGTCTGCCTAATTTCCCTTCTGGTATGATAACTTTGTACCTGCTTGATTGCTCACTTTCCCTTCATTTCTTTCAGAAAGTCCAGATACATTATATCAGCGGAGTCCCATTTATTCACATGTTTATTTATGCTGTCAGAAAATGTAGCAGATTGCTGAGGCAAGACTTTCCTTGGATAATTCCATGTTGACTCTGTCCCATTAAACCATGTCTGTCTGTGTGTTCAGTAATTGGTTCATTATAATAGTTTCTACCACTTTACTTGACACAGCTTTAGTGGGTTATAGTTTCCTGGTCCTCCCTTTTTCAAACTGGTGTTACATCGGTGACCTCTAATTTTCAAGTACCATAGATTATTTTAATGATATGGCTAATGCTTTATGTTTTATTAATTTGTATTCCACATAAACCTAAGAGGATCACACTAAAAACATACATAATCCTAAAAAACATGCTATGTTATAAGCTAAACAATTAAAAACTAAAAAACAACAAAACAAAATAACATAAAATGTTCAAACAATAGCAATACTCTATAACAAAACAATGGGTGTGGAAGTTGTGTTTCCACACCTGTTGTTTTGTTATAAAGGATTCTAATCACCTGGGATAATTTGAAATATGGCCTCACAGTCCTGGAAATCAGGGCACAGTTTCTCAACTGAACACGTCTCTGACATACTGAAAGGAACTTCTCTCCTACAGTTAGATCCAACATTGGGATCTAGTATTTCATGAACGGCCTTATCCAATACAATGAAGAGATTAGTTAAGACTGAACTTCATGGAGCCACTCTGATAGAGTATTGTTAAAAAAACTGATACCAAGAGGTTTAAGAATAGTGAAGGAACCTCAGCTATTCTTAGATGATGCAGACTTCTGAACAAATGCTAACTAGATTTGATGGTTCTGATAATTGATAAAACCAAAGATGTTTCAGCAATAATTAAAAATGAGTTCAACAGAATGCTCGATGTGTTGGAACTTAATATAAAATTGATCAATTTCATTCTGACCTACAAAAATTAAAAGTGAAGAAATTACAAAGAGATGAAAAGGATTATGAAGCAAAGTTGGTTTACCCTTGGTTAGATGTTAAGAGGGATCCAGTGGGTCTTCCATTTGATGAAGAAGGTAGAAGCTCATTGGACAGTTCTTCATCAGACTCAGATTTGTTTTATGAAGAGGAAGAGATCATCAGGGAAAAGGGAGAGGGAGCAGGCAATGAAGAGGAAAGCATGGGACTGATTATCCAGATAGATTGAACATCTACCCCCTCTACCCTATCAGAATCGACCAATCACACTTTCTCATCAATAAATGAATCAGTAGTAGTGAATTTGTCACATTATTCACTCTCTTTAGAAGAATGAAAGTTGTTATCTTAAGAGCTGTCTTTTGTTCCTACATAACAATTAGATTTGTTTCAAATGAGAATTGAATTTGAAAAGTTTTTGAGCATGTTGCAATTAAAAGTTTTATTTTCAGATAAAGAATATGACCATCAGGATCTGTCTGTAGTTAAATGGAAATTATGATGAATGCCACTAGATCCTGTTCTGGCTTCTTTTAAGCATCTTGTTTTAGCAGAATTTCAGCATGTGGAGAAAATAGCAAATATGAAGAGGTTTACAAATATTAAGAAAGAGGAAAAGCAAGCTCTTGAGAAACTGAAAGCTAATACTGCAATAGTGATAAGAAGAGTGGACAAAGGGGGAGCGATTGTTATATTAGACCGTGATTCCTATACTGCAGAGATCCATCGACAGTTTCAGATTCAATCAGATTATATAGAGTTACCATGTGCCCTACTTCAGATCTACAAAAAGAAATCTTTCAGATCAGCAGTGAATGTTATGCTTTAGGCATATTGACGAGGAAAGAATTCCAAAACCTCTAGACCCCTCTCTGTGTAGTTACTGGAGCACAGAAGTTCAATACACACATGCAACTATCTGCCCAAGGTTCAGAAGAAATTTATACTGGCAGAAAATTTGTTTTTGTTTTTTTCTTTTAATAAGTTTATAGGAAACCATTACAATAGAATGAGATAACAAATTCCCACCTCAATATCTTTCATTTCAAAAGAAATAAAAAGTACTACCAACTACTTTGCATTTCACAAATTTCTAAAGTCCTTCCTTTTTGAGAAGTTTTTACATTAATTGTACAATTTACTGAATTAAAAAATGCTTTTGATCCTTAATTCAATTTGTATATGTATATACAATATATAAATTGAGGGGTCCTTTTACTAAGGTGCACTGAATAATGGTTTGCGGTAGTGTAGGAGCAGGTTTTGAGCGCATGCCGATCCATTTTTCAGTGAGCCTGTAAAGAAGGCCTTTTTAAAATTTTTGGTGAAAATGGACATGTGGCAAAATCAAAATTGTTGCGCGCCCATTTTGGGCCTGTGACTTTACCGCCAGCCATTGACCTAGCAATAAAGTCTCATGTGGTAACCAGATGATAATGACCTACGCATGTCAAATGCCACTAGGTACGCGTCTGATACGCTCATCCGAAAATAAAAATTATTTTTTGGCCGTGGGCATCGGATGCACGACAATAAATGAAATTACTGCAAGAGCCACATGGTAGCCATCGGTAAGTCCATTTTGGCGTGCATTGAGTGCACATAGACTCTTACACAGCTTAGTAAAAGGGGCCCTGAATATACATATTAACATGTATAGCTCCTATAACAATACTACCTTTCATCTTGCTTGAAACTACATATTGTATAACCTATCTTTTCTTTACTATTGAAAACCACATAGAACTGTAGAACTGAATAACTGGAATTCTGATTATGTGGGATACAAACCAGTGGCGTACCTAGGGTAGTTGACACCCGGGGCCGGTCATTTTTTAACACCCCCCCCCCCCCCCCCAAATCCAGTACTAGGCATACCGAGAATACAAAACATCAGGACCTATAGAGCGATTCTACCATACCATAAGCAGTAATTTCTACGAGTCACACAAGGAAAAGGAAAGCATCTTAAACACTACAGTGAGCACTAGAACATCAATTCACCTATTGTAAAACGAAACCAGACAGAATAATACAGATCGTCGACCCTGCACAGTCAATGCCAACTGAAAGCCATGTCTTTTTCACAAACACAGATATACCCTAATCCACTATAGAATAAGTAGTAATATTTAAACTTTCTATTTAGACAATAATTAAACTGAACTCCCAAGATGCCAGACTCTGCATACAATGCAACACCACAGAAACAGAAAACGTCCCCTAGTACTGTGCAAAATATAAAGACAGCAGATGTAAATTTGAAAAAACTAACAAATACCAATCACCACTTTACAAATTAACAAATAGAAATAAAACAAATAATATCATTTTATTGGACTAATACATTTAGCTTTCAGAGACCAAAATCTCCTTCCTCAGGTCAATACAGTATAGTGCTGTTACATTATCCTATCCTGACCTGAGGAAGGGGGTTTTGTTCTCTGAAAGTTAAGTCAAAATGTATTAAAATTAGTCCAATAAAAAGATGACCTTATTTACATGTTTTACTTATAAACATTTATTAACACAGCTACAATACTATATCCTAAAGCAAAATAATTAAAATATATATTTACAGTTTGTTGTCTCTGGTTTCTGCTTTCCTCATCTTCTTTTCACTGTCTTCCTTCCATCCAGCATGTCTTCGCTCACTCTCTGCCATCCAGTGTCTGCCCTCTCTAATGTCCCTTCCATCCAGTGTCTGCCCTCTCTCTCTGCCCCTTCCATCCACTGTCTGCCCTCTCTCTTCCTTCCATCCACATCTGCCCTCTATCTCTGCCCCTTCCATCCACCATTTACCCCGTCTGCCTCTTTCTCTCTCCCCCTTCCACCCACCATCTGCCCTTTCTCTCTGCCCCTTCAATCCGTCTGCCCTCCCTCTCCCATCCATCCATCCAAGGTCTGCCCTCCCTCACGCTCCCCACTTCCATCCAGGGTCTGTCCCCTCTCTCTCTGCCCCCTCTTTTCAGCCCCCTTATTCCACCTGCCCCTAGTTCCAGCCCCAGCCCACATCTCCCACCTGCCCCCCTTTTCAGCCCCACTATCCCACCAGTCCCCAGCCCTTTTCTCCCATCAGTCCCGAGCTTCAGCCCCAGCCAGTTCTCCCTGTCCCCTTTAAAGCCCCCAGTTTCAGCCCCTGCCCCGTTTCAGCCCCCAGTTCCAGTACTAGCCCCCTTATCCCAAATACCCTCCTTTTCAGCCCCCAGTTCCAGTACTAGCCCCCTTATCCCAAATACCCTCCTTTTCAGCCCCCAGTTCCAGCCCCCTTCATCCACCACATGCCTTGCATCCCCCCTTTTCAGCCCCAGACCCATTCTCCCACCTGCCCCAGGCATGGACCAATTTTCCCTCCTGCCCCCTTGTCAGACCCCCAGACCCCTTCTCCCATCTGAGCACTCCCCTCCCCAATCCCCTTCTCCCCTATGACCACCCCCACCCTCCCCAATCCCCTTCTTGCCTCTGAGCACCCTCACCCTCCCCAATCCCCTTCTCCCCTCTGAGCTCCCCAATCCCCTTCTCCCCTATGAGCACCCCCACCCGCTCCAATCCCCTTCTCCCCTATGAGCACCCTACCCAATCCCCTTTTCCCCTATGAGCACCCCCACCCTCCCCAATCCCCTTCTCCCCTATGAGCACCCCCACCCTCTCCAATCCCCTTCTCCCCTCTGAGCACCCTCCCCAATCCCCTTCTCCCCTACAGTATGAGCACCCCCACCCTCTCCAATCCCCTTCTCCCCTCTGAGCACCCTCCCCAATCCCCTTCTCCCCTATGAGCACCCCCACCCTCCCCAATCCCCTTCTCCCCTATGACCACCCTCCCCAATCCCCTTCTCCCCTATGAGCACCCCCACCCTCTCCAATCCCCTTCTCCCCTATGAGCACCCTACCCAATCCCCTTCTCCCCTACGGTATGAGCACCCCACCCTCTCCAATCCCCTTCTCCCCTATGAGCACCCCCACCCTCTCCAATCCCCTTCTCCCCTATGAGCACCCTACCCAATTCCCTTCTCCCCTACGGTATGAGCACCCCACCCTCTCCAATCCCCTTCTCCCCTCTGAGCACCCTCCCCAATCCCCTTCTCCCCTATGAGCACCCCCACCCTCCCCAATCCCCTTCTCCCCTATGACCACCCTCCCTAATCCCCTTCTTCCCTCTGAGCCCCCCCTCTCCCATCTGAGCCCCCCCTAAAGCCACCACCCTGCTTTTTTTTTTTTTAATCCGTGCAGCGATGCAAGCAGCGCCTCGCGTCTGCCCTGCATGAACTGAAAAGAGGAAATCGCTTTGCTGACGTCGGGCCTTCCCTCGCTTGTTGTCCCGCCCTCTTTTGAGGTAACTTCCTATTTCCTCGAGGGCGGGACAACAAGCGAGGGAAGGCCCGACGTCAGCAAAACGATTTCCTCTTTTCAGTTCATGCAGGGCAGACGCGAGGCGCTGCCTGCATCGGCGATCGCTGCACAGTGCACGAATTTAAAAAAAAAAAAAAAAAAAGCTGTCGGCTCTCGCGGAGCACCCCCTACCCGCTGACACCCGGGGCGGACCGCCCCCACCGCCCCCCCCCTTGGTACGCCACTGATACAAACACCAATAAGTAAATGAATACACATAGATGGGCATAGTTATCACTATGCGTTATTTTACCACTAATTCAGAGATTCCCAGATCTGTCCAGTTGGGTTTTCAAGATATCCACAAAGAATATGCATGAGATTGATTTGCATACACTGCCACCTTGGTATGCAAATCTATCTCATAAATATTCATTGTGGATGTCCTGAAAATCAGACTGGTTGGGGAATCACTGCACTAACTCATGCTATTTTAGCATAGATCCCATTTTATGCAGTAAGACCTAGGGGCTCATCTTCTAAAATGTGTTAAACTTTGGTCTTTACGTGCTATAGCACAGAATTTTAATGCACACCAAGTGCAACACTAATGCTACATAAAAAAGGGATGTTCTATTATTTTTTATTGCAGGTTGTATGTTAACATTCTGATTAATGAGTAGCACATTTCTCCAAGTTAACACAGAAGCACTTAGAGGAGATTCACCAAGTAGTGTTAGGGTCATAATGCACTTTATGTGTCCCTTAATGCATGATATTTGGCCCTTATGCTGCTTGACTTAAAATATCAACAAATGCCATAGCCAAATTTAGGTCACCACAGAGACCATTAGGGAGTAATGAGATGCAAAATATGAAAATATATATTTTGAATCTCATTATTATGCAAATACCCTAACGCGACTTGTGGTGAAACACTGCAAGGCATGTTAGGGCCAAAAAAGTATGGTAAAATAACCCCAGCTTTTTGCTGGGGTTATTTTACCACCCAGAAGCATTGAGCCACAAAACGACCTTCAGGATTGGAACAATCAAGAGATCTTTAATAAAAAGACCCGATTCAGGGCATGTTTTGGCATGTAAACGCCTACGTCAGTGGTCAATTAGAATAAAATCGCTCAAATAAATCACTGTGTCTGTGTTTGTTAGCGCTTTTTGGTGGTATTCACTAACAAACACAGAAGCGGTGCTCCAAAACACATTTTTAAGCTGTGCTTGACTGGACCTTTGCTTTTTTATCTGAATATTTTTCCATTTGTGATTTATTTGAGCAATTTTACTCCAATTGACCCCTGACGCAGGCATTTGTATGCCGAAATGTGGCCTCTGATGGGTCTTTTTATAAAAAAGATCTGATTGTTCCAGTCCTTAAGGCCTTTTTGTGCTTTTTGTGTTGGAACAATTCAGTAAAACATGGTTTTAACATATGGAAACAGGCAAACTACCATACCCCTTAACAGGATCGTGCAGTAGCCTATTTCTGCCTGTTAACTACATGTTAGTAAAATGACCCCTTATTTACTAGTAACTGAAGTTACCAGTATAATAACACATCTTAATTGATAACCTTCCTCCCCCCCCCCATGTCAATAATTCTTCAGTTAGCTTTCTTACAACAACAACAACAACAAGAAAAACACTTAACTGAAGTGCCACTTCATTCTTTTCTTCCACACATCAGGAAGGGGCTCCTAAAATTCCAACAGGAGGCCATGTTTTGTCAAAGAAGCCTCAGGGGAATCCAGATGTTTCCCTAAGCTCTATTAACATGTCTGTGTTCACAGCTGAAGGGTCAGGAGTAGGACTGCAGGTAGTCCCTGAATGATTTTCATAGAACTGTGTTCATGAGGAGCTGGATAAACTGAAAGAGGACAAAGCAATGGGGCCAGATGGCATACACCCAAGGGTACTAAAGGAACTTAGGGAAATTCTAACAGCTCTGTTGACTGACCTTTTCAATGCTTCTCTAGAGTTGGGGGTGATCTAGAGAACTGGCAAAAAGCAGATATGGTTCTCTCTACAAAAGTGTATTTAAAGAAGAGGTTGGGAACTACAGGCTGGTAAGTCTGACTTCTGTGGTAAGTAAATTAATGGAAACACTTTTAAATCAGAGAATAGTAAAGATTTTGGAATCCAATTGATTAGAGAACCTGAGGCAACATGGTTTCACTAGATGCAGGTCTTGTCAAACAAATCTGATTGATTGATTTATTTGATTGAGTGACCAGAGAGTTGGATCGAGGAAGAGCGCTAGATGTGGTATATTTAGATTTTTGCAAAGCCTTTGAAATGGTTCCGCATAAACTGAGTGCCCTCAATATAGGCCCTAAAGTGACTGACAGGGTTAGGAACTGGTTTAATGGAAGGCGACAGAAGATAGTAGTAAATGGAGCTCATTCTGATGAAAAGGATGTTACCAGTGGTGTGCAACAAGGTTTGGTTCTTGGGTTGGTTCTTATTAACATTTTTGTAAGCGATATTGCTGAAGGGCTGTCTGGTAAGGTTTTGCCTCTTTATGGATGATACCAAAATCTGCAGTAGGGTAGACACCCCTGAAGGTGCGGATAACATGAGAAAGGGCTTAGGAAAGCTAGAGGAATGGTCTGGAATTTGGCAGTTTAGATTCAATGCTAAAAAATGCAGGGTCATGCATTTGGGCTGCAAAAACCCAAGGGAAAGGTATAGTTTAGGAGTTGAAGAACTTTGTGCATGAAAGAAGAGCGGGTCTTGGGTGTGATCATATGTGATGATTTTAAGGTGACCAAACAGGTAGAAAAGGCAACAGAAGGATGCTTGGGTGCATAGGGAGAAGAACAGCCAGTAGGGGAAAAAAAAAGAAGCGAGACCTCATTTAGAATATTGTGTACAATTCTGGAATCTGCACCTTCAAAAAGATATAAGCAGGATGGAGTTGGTCCAGAGAGTGGCTGCTAAAATGGTCAGTGGTCTTCGTCATAAAGCATAAGGGAACAGACTTAAAGATCTCAATATGTATACTTTGGAAGAGAGACAGGAGAGGGGAGATATGAACAAGGGGGAATAGGATGAAAGTGGAGTGGAGGAGTGGCCTAGTGGTTAGGGTGGTGGACTTTGGTGCTGAGGAACTGAGTTCGATTCCTGGCACAGGCAGCTCCTTGTGACACTGGGCAAGTCACTTAACCCTCCATTGCCTGCCACATTGAGCCTGCCATGAGTGGGAAAGCACGGGGTACAAATGTAACAAAAAAAAAAGTGAAAGGGGATAGACTCAGAAGTAACCTGAGGAATTACTTCTTCACAGAAAAGGTGGTGAATTTGTGGAACAGCCTCCCAGTGGAAGTGGTAGAGATATAAACAGTATCTGAATTCAAGAGAGCTTTGCTTGGGACAAGTACATAGAATTGCTAAGGGAGTGATTGGGAGAGAAGATGGCATGGATAAGCCATATGGTCTTTGACTACATTTTTCTATATCTCTATATTTCTATTATCTGATTGTTCATTCTGTCCGGGCAGATGGTAAGTATATCCCCTCTGCTATTCTCTTTACCTTCACAAAAAAGCATTTCTGTCCATAAAGATTCCATGGTACATTCAGTTTTCTGCAGAATGTTTATTCTGTTTGAATATCTTCATGAACATATAAATTAGATTCACCAATTTGACTCAATGATCTCTTTAACATTTATATCATTTCCATAAATCTGATTTACCCTATCATTGTAATATATGCCTAAATTCTATAAAAAGCTCTAAAAATAGTGGTGCAAATATCTGCACATGCCCAATTTGCATGCACAATTTCATTGAATAACAAGCCAAATCACACCAATAATTGAGATCTTAACAAGAAATTATTGGTGCTAATTGGAATTAATTAAAATTTACAAGCATCAATTTTATGAGTGGGTCCAACAAGGGGTCACAACCATGGGAAAGTTATGGGCAGATCAGGGGCAGTCCATTAATTTACTCACATTGTTACAGAATAAAGGGGATCTGAGCCTAATTTAGGTGCACCAAACTTACACCAAGGTTTCACTGCTGGAAATGGTCACGCTTAAATGTATTAGAATCCTCTACAATCCTATTAAGAGGGGTTCCCGAGGATAGTAGTAATGTAACCATGAGCATATTGGTTGAAAGCCCTTGTGAGCATCTGACGTCAGGGTTTCAAAAACAGGGGTGCCATATTCTTTCAGCACTGTGAGGATTCTACAGGCACGTAAGACTTTTTTTGTTCCATGAGCCCTGAAGAAGGTCACTAAACCTTGGCCATGGTTGGCTGTGGAACAGAACAGTTGTAAAGAAGATCGAGCTCAAAGCTAAGTAAAAGTCCAGACAATAAAGGTAGAAAAAGCATTTTATTTTGAATGTTTTAAATGGAATACGTTAGCTTAGGGACATGTGCATAGCAGATGTATTTTTATTGTGTTCAGTAGAAAAGGAAATGCATTTTTGTTTTTATTTCTCCAGTGTTGCAGTACATGCAGAGGTTCCCAGTTCAATTTTTGTCTACATATTTTTATTTCTAATTTTTGATCTTTTGTTCAGTATTTGGTGAGGGTCTGTCAGTTTAACTGTAATGGCAGATAGAGAGACTGGAGGGGAGGTGGAAAGAAGAGGGATTGGGGTGAGGCCTTCTTTATTTTTTGCCTTGGGCCCCAGCATGGCTAACGGCAGCTCTGGCCTTTGCTGTAGCTGGTGGGGATCCCCAAGCCCTGCTAGCTGAGGACCTCCTCTGAAGATGAAACTTTATTAGAAAAATAATGGCCAGAACTCCCTTCTACTGAACTCAGCAGATGGGGACAGCATCCTTGACCCACTGACAACTAAACATGCATGGGTGGCCGACATCAGTGGCTCAATGAGTTGCTGCTGCCTGCCAAGCTTGATAAAAGGAAGTCCTGGCCATATTTGGTGGAAGATTTCAGCTGACAGAGGTTGGGGATCTTCATCAGCTAAAGTACTTATATTTTGAATTGGGAAGTGCTGGGGGAGGGAGGAAGAGAAAACTTTGTGTCCACCCACTCAGGACTACCCAAAACTGGCTGTCTGGCTATGACAGTGGGTTCTGCTAATAGAAAAAAAGAAAAAGCCCTATTTTTTTTTTTACTGTTGTATTACAGTAATGCATAAGTGGGACAGTAATGTGTTAAAGTGTGCTAAAACTAATTTTTTATTTGCATTTATAAGTTTATACAAGCAAAAACACTTGAAAGAAAAGCACATAATAGAAATAGAAAACAGAAAAGAAAATATCATCATTAAACCACAACAATATGTGCTACTTGGTCCACAAAATTAAGGAGAACTAAAGGAAAATATCCCTTGAAGCAAAAGAGGCTTATTTTAAAAAGAAATTAAGTTATTCTAATACTGATGGTGGATAACGTTCAAACTAACATTCTCATCACTCCATAGTAACCTCCAGCGTCCAAATTAGGCATTTCCAATTGCTTAGGTTCTACCAAGAATTGTAGATGATTTGAATCGAAACAGACATATCTGGTAGATGATATGATGACTACACATCTGCATAAATGTGGAGGGGTGGCCTAGTTGTTAAAGCATGAGTCTTGACATCCAGAGGTGCCTGGTCCAAATCCCACTGCTGCGCCTTGTGATTTTGGTCAAGTTATTTAACCCTCCATTGCCTCAGGTACAACTTAATTGTGAGCCCTCCATAGACATGGAAATACCCAATGTACCTAAATTTAACTCACCTTGAGCCACTACTGAAAAATCTAAATAAATGAATACTGACATTGAAAAGTACCACCTGGTGACAGCTTCTTTCATCTATCTGATTGCACGAGTGGGAAAATGTGGGATATAAGCAACAAATAAATAAATAAATAAATAAATCTTGAGTTAACTTGGTAAGATCTGGAAAAACCCAGATCTTTGGTCCCATATACTCCACATTTTTAAAGTTGAAAAATAATCTCAAAACATGATCACCATTTTAAGGAAATATGAATGTAGCAATCAGGGTAGTTCGACTATTTCTGAATCATAATTTTCCAAATACCCTGTTTGATCCAGACTATCTTGAGTTAAATTAACTAAGACCACTTTTTTTTAAAGCATCTTAGTAGAAGGGCCCTTTTAACTTTAAGGACAGTTTGCAGCATTTTTATGCTTATCCCTTCCTTTATATGTAAGTGAACAGTATTGGAGAGCCCAATAAAGGGGAATGCTACTATAATTAAGAACAGTTCCCTAGCTACTCTTTTGCTTTTGACTTTATGTCCCTACTTAATATTAATTGTTAACATTTAAGTCTGCCATTAAATGACCCTTTAATAGTCTGTGTGCATTGGGAGACAGGTTTTTGGGGAAAGTAATGTGTTTTTAACCACAGATCCTAATTTAATTGTTTGTGCAACAGCCTCGGGGATATTTCTCAGCCCCACTATCTGAAAGGTCCACTACAGTGCAGTTATAAAAGAAAATGACCACATTGGGATGACAAACTTCATTATTCACCAAATGATATTATTGCAATGTGTGACTCTGGTCCACTGAACTTTTCCTTAGGAAAAATATCGAGCGTGTAGGTAGGATTTGTGAATATGGTCTAACTTGTCATTATTGTTATTATTTTTCTTCTTCCTATTATCTTTTATCTACTGCTACCAGATATATACAGTGTTCTACAGACAGGTATCACAGGTAGTACAATTTAGAGAAGATAGACTGAAAAGACATACAAACAAAACAAATAAGCTAATTGTTTAACACATCTCTGAAACAAAGGCAATCCCTATGGGGTCCGCTGATTCACCCTCCAGGGAAACTGACTGAGAAGAGTTAACTCAGGTAGGTTATAGTTGAGATTCATGAAGATAGGAGCAACTTAAATTGATTGAAAATTTAAGGAATGAGACCTCTTAAGAGAATATATAAAACTACTAATAAGGTGGATGAAACTCTAGAAAAGAGTGATAGGATAGAAACCACTTACCCCCAAATTCCATACATGGTGCTAGAAATTGCGCGGGCATGCCCAATTTGCATGTACAAGTTTTAATTAAATAATGAGCCAATTTGTGCTGATAATTGGACCATAGCAATCAATTATCAATAATAATTGGCATCAATTTGGATTTATGCGTGCATATTTATATGCAGAGAGCCACGCATAAATTTACATGTGACCTTAAAAAATGGGTGTGGCTATAGAAGTGAACTTGGCCTGCTTCTGTGAATCAGAAAGGTAAGACAGAGAATAGAGATAGCAGTCACCTTTTGCAAGCCAGTAAATGCTAGGGATGTGTATTTATTTAAAACAATATAGGAAAAGGAGTTTGTTGTTTTCAATAGTGTAGATTGTGAGCAGTTTTAGAAGAGTGCACACTGTTTGCAAAGAGGTGCACTATTTAGGAAAGAATGTGCACTCTTTCCTAGCAGTGAGTGCTGATAAAAAAAAATGCATACTTTTCCCTAAATGGTGCACCCTCTTTGAAAATAGTGCACAGTTTTTCTGAAGTGTGCACTCTGTAAAAAATGCATTCAAGATTTTCACAATGAATATGTTTACAATTGATTTGTATGTATTGCTTCCATTGAAGGCATATTCAATGTGGCAGACTTCAAAACTTGACTGGGTTATGAATCTCGAGGACTGTGGTTGCCCATTCTTGCCTTATGGGTCCTTTTACTAAGGCACATGTTATTCCTATGGACTACATATCATTTAAGGCTAGATTCTATATATGTAGCCAAAACAAATCAACACAGAAAAAAAAGCGCTATTCTATAAGCCATGCTTAAAGTTAGGCTTATGCCCAGGAATCATGCCTAACTTTAGGCACAGCCATTTACACCAACTGAAATGTGATGCAAATGTATGTGCCTATATTAGGCACATATTCTTGTTATTCTATAACAATGCACATTAATTTTAGGAACCTCCCTCCCATTACATCCATGACCCTTCTATTTACATGCCTTTTTTTTTTAGGTCATGCATAAATTTTAGGCATGGATCCCGTGCCTAAATGTGCATGTGTTAATGCCAATTAAATCTAATTAGTGCCTATAATTGCTTGCTAAAAGCCAATTATTGGTGCTAACTAGTTCACTATTCAAATTCTAAAAAAGGCAATGAAATTATCTATTCAACCTCGTTTACCTATTCCATTCTTGAATGCAATTTCCAGCAGGTAAGATACCAGTGAAGTTTTCCTTCTCTCAGCAGGTTCTCTCTCAGCACCTTATCAGGACATAGTTGCAGTTTTATCCCCCTCAAGGAAAAAAGACCCTTTTTGTTATCAAAATCTTTTTATCTTGTAAGTGGTTGATAAAAAGGTTATGCTCTCTCATTCCCCTTGACATTAGCTGTCCATTGATAATATGAACTACTGTATGACATAACAATAAAGACTATTTGAACTGACTGTCCTTTGCTCTTTTAATGCTGCAGGGTTTATTTCAACTTATCTTTGAAGAAGTCAGGACATATATAATTCTTCTTTGGTATGATTTCTTTCCTGGCTGAAGACAGATATGGTAAAATGAAAGAAAAAAATAAAAAAAAGCCCTGGAGTAAATTATCTTGATGCAGGTTTCCATATTTATGAATATATTGTAGTGGTTAATATTAAAAATCCAAGCCAGTTTTGTTTTATTGTGATTTGTAAGTAAACAAAGCCTTACTGGCCTCTCTAGTATTGAGACATGATATATTTTTTCTTGCAGTTCAACTTATCTTGGGGGGGGGGGGGGGATTTTACAAACCTGTGGTAGCATTTTTAGCTCAGGGTAAAAATTAGCTGGCGGTAAATTCTGAGACACCCAAAGGAATATAACGGGCATCTCAGCATTCACTGTCAGTTGATTTTTACCGCGAGCTAAAAGGGCTAGCACAACTTTGTAAAAGGCCCCCTTAGAGTCTTAGGGCCCTGTTTACTAATCCGTGCTGTAGGCATGCTAACATTGTAGTGCATGCTAAAACATTAGAGTGCCTGTAGCTCAGCTTAGTAAACAGGGCCCTTATATTTTGTGGGCCTTGTTTAATAAGCAGCTCTAAGGGCACACTAGTGTTTTTAGCATATGCTAAACATTAGCATGTGGTAAACACTAAAGACACCCATAGGAATATATAAGTGTCTATTGTGTTTAGCTCACGCTAAAAATGCTAGCATGTCTTAGTAAACATGTCTCTTAGGGGCCCTTTTAGAAAGGCGCAGGAGGGCTGACACATGGGTAGCATGCACTCATTTGGCACTACTGCCGGGGTAGTGCATGCGCCAATGTTGGCATGTGCCGAATCCCACAGTAGAAAATAATTTTCTATTTTCTAGCAAGGGGGGCATTCCTGGCAGTAACTGGCAGTGTGCCCACATTGGTGCACGCTACATGGTTTCCGCATGGGTAATGCATGAGCCCTTAACACTAGATCAATGGGTGGCAGTAAGGGCTGAGGCCGTAAATAGGCTCATGCTAGTTTTAATATTAGCGCAGGCCCATCTCCTGGATTATTAAAAAATTGCCTTTTTCCCAGCCACGGTAAAAAATAGCCCAGCGCACGTCTAAAAGATGTGCCCACACTACCACAGGCCACTTTTTCTGCAGCTTTGTAAAAGGAACCCTGAGAGCTTAAGTGGCACAACCACAAATAAAGTTGTACTACATGCGTTTTCGTGACCACATAGGAATCTCCTCCAATATGCTGAAAAGCTCTAAATATGTTGTTGAAGTGAGAAGGATTTTTTTTTTCTGGAGAAGTGTTTGATTAATAAATATAAATAAAATGTGCCAGATGAGCAATTAGTATGAAAGAAAAGAATAAATCATTCCTTGCCAAAAATGAACTGTACTGTATCAACCTGGGAGTGCTCAGAATGCCACTAAGGAATGCCCTAGTCATTCTTAAATTATGTCATTTAGATATATCAAACTGTTCACTATTTTGCAATATTGGATACATATGCGTATGGAGGAGCCCTATACAATGCCCCCAAGGAAATGTATTTTATCCATTGGAGAACAATAGTTGAAAAAGGGTTGCTCCACAGAAATGCCAAATCATGCCTCTAGCACAGCCTTTTTATAGTCCATGAATTAGAAGAAGCAACATTCTTTATAGTATCAGTTATTGCAGGCTAAAGAGAAAATGTATTAATTTTACTTTGGCAAACATTTTATGTTTATAATTATGCATGAGTTGATAAAAAATTCATAATATGCAATCTGGGATTCCTGGTCTCTGAGTGAAGAGGGTTGAGATTTTTTTTTTTTTTCCATTTTTTAAAATCTGACCCTCTGATTTCAACATAGATTGATAATCACAGATGTTGAGTCAAACTGGGGAAATTAAATTTTTTTTGCCAGACATACCACATAAGCCTTCTTAAAGAGCAAAGACACATATATCAATTTTGGACTTAAAAAACTAACCCCCTTTGTTTACTAAGCCACACTAACGGCTGCCACTAATACCGACATAGCCCATTCACTTTGATTGAGCTGTATCAGCATTGCTGCATGGCAGCCTCCAGTGCGGCTTAGTAAACAAGGGGGAAAGACATAAGGAAAAAGTATTAAAATAATAATACTAATAATTTAAAAAAAAAACCTATTGAAACTTCTTTAGCTCTAGGCCATTAAGACATGGAGGGGCATAATCGAAAGGGGCGCAGGACGTCCCGGCGAAGGGGCAGGAAAACCAGTATTATCAAAACAAGATGGGCGTCCATCTTTCATTTCGATAATATGGTCAGAGATGCCCAAATCTTGACATTTAGGTTGTCCCTAGAGATGGTTGTCCTTAGACTTGGTCGTTTCTGATTTTCTGTGATAATGGAAACTAAGGACGCCCATCTCAGAGACGGCCAAATGCAAGCCCTTTGGTCATGGGAGGAGCCAGAATTTGTAGTGCACTGGTCCCCCTGACATGCCAGGACACCAACCGGGCATCCTAGGTGGCACTGCAGTGGACTTCAGAAAAAGCTCCTAGGTATATAGCTCCCTTACCTTGTGTGCTGAGCCCCTTAAAACCCCCCAAACCCACTAACCACAACTGTACACCACTACCATAGCCATTACGGGTGAAGGGGGGCACCTACATGTGGGTACAGTGGGTGTCTGGTGGGTTTTGGAGGGCTCATATTTACCACCAGAAGTGTAACAGGTGGAGGGGATGGGCCTGGGTCCGCCTGCCGGAAATGCACTGCACCCACTAAAATTGCTCCAGGGACCTGCATATTGCTGCGATGGACCTGAGTATGACATTTGAGGTTGGCATAGAGGCTGGTACAAAATATTTTTAAACTATTTTCTTGATGGTGGGAGAGAGTTAGTAACCACTGGGGGAGTAAGGGGAGGTCATCCCCGATTCCCTCCGGTGGACATCTGGTCAGTACGGACACCTTTTCGTGGCTTGGTCGTAACAAAAAAAGGACCAAGTAAAGTCATACAAGTGCTCGTCAGGGATCCCCTTTTTTGATTATGGGCGCCCATGTGTTAAGCACACCCAAGTCCCGCCTTTGCTACGCCTCCAAAACGCCCCCGGGAACTTTTGTCATTCCTGCGACGGAAAGCAGTTGGGGATGCCCAAAATCAGCTTTCGATTATGTCCATTTGGGCGACCCTGTGAGAAGGATGCTCATCTTCCAATTTGTGTGAAAGATGGGCGACCTTCTCTTTTGAAAATAAGCCTGGTAGTCAAAATTCAAACTAGGCATGTGCCTCTTGCCCAAAAGTTTAGGGAAGGTCCTGTTATATTCACTCAGGACTCAGGAGGCTACGACTGCCATCTGTCTGGACATTTTCAGGATTCTATAGATTTATAAATTAGCTGTGTCAAAGCCAGAAGGATAGCTAAACTTTATGAATATTCTTCAGAGTTTAGCCTTCCATAATTCTATAATAGTGGCAGAGGTAGGCTACCATGCATTTAGCACATGCCAAATCTATACTACCGCCTGGCTAGCATGCCCACCTGGCAGTTATATTAAAGTTGGCGCATACTGTTTCCTGTGGTGAAAAATAATTTTGTATTTTCTAGGGAGAGGGCAGTAATTGGCAGCATAATCACATTGCACGTCTAGCGCATGAGCCTTTACTGCTTGGTCAATGGGTGGCTGTAAGGGCTCAGGCACTAAATAGCTGTGAACTACTATTACTTCTAGTGCACGGCCATTTACAGCCGCCATTGAAAAAAGCCTTTTTTTCCCAGCCACGGTAAAAAATGGCCCAGCACACCCCAAAAACATGTGCCCACACTACCGCAGGCCACTTTTTATTGCAGCTTAGTAAAAGGACCCCTAAGTGCATTTTATTAATGAGAAGAAAATGTTTGAACCTTTGAAAGACTGTATGCAAATACTGCACCAGGCAGAGCTAGTTAATGAACAGTTTTGAGGCAAATGCAGCTCCTCAGTACCTCTCCACTCTCATCTCTCCCTACACTCCTCCCCGGGAACTCTGTTTACTGGGTAAATCTCTGTTATCTGCACCCTTCTCCTCCACCGCTAACTCCAGACTCTGTTCCTTTTATCTTGCTGCACCATATGCCTGGAATAGACTTCCTGAGCCAGTACATCAAGCTCCATCTCTGGCCGTCTTCAAATCTAAGCTAAAAGCCCACCCTTTTGATGCTGCTTTTAACTCCTAACCCTTATTTTATCATCATCACCTTAATATTCCCTTATCTCTTATTTGTCCTGTTTGTCTGTCCTAATTAGATTGTAAGCTCTTTCAAGCAGGGGCTGTCTCTTCATGTTCAAGTGTACAGAACTGCATACGTCTAGTAGCACTATAGAAATGATAAGTAGTAGTAGTAAATGCCTAGCCTCTTGAAACACTTTCTTGCCAGTGGTCTAGACACTGTAAGTCTTTTCCTAGAAGAGTACTGGAAAACTCTACACTTTTTGGCATTCTTCACTACCATCTTTCAACTAAAGAGTGTCAAGAAGTGCTCCAATTGTGCACTTACTGTTCATTCTATAATAGGTCACCTAAAGTTATAGACTTCTAGCACTTACTCATATAACTGTCACAGTTATTCATATAAGTGCTAATTGGTTGTTAAACAGTATTATATAACTTTTGCATGCAACTCACTTACCACATAAATGCAATGGAGCGTCCATAGGAGGAGGCACTTGGGCAGATCATGGACATCTCCAAACTTATGTATGCAACTTATAGAATACTGTAAGTTACACGCTAACACCAGGCTACTATATAGTGCATCTAGAGATCCACGCCAAAATCCAAGTGGATTCTATAACAGGGCACGTAACTTAATTGGCTTAACAAGCTAATTAGTGTTGATAAAAGCACTTAACAAGCAATAATTAGCACTAATTGGCAATAATTAGAATTTACACACACAACTTGCTAAGCATAGTCTATAACGTACTTCACCTAACTTCTAACACATGCAGACAAAAAGGGCCGTGGTTATGGCTGGGGAAATGGGCATTTCATGGGTGTTCTGAATTTTATGCACCAGGATTTATACTGTATTTTCGTTGGTGTAAATGGAGGCATGTAGATTTGGACACTATGATTGCCGCCTAAGTGTATTCTATATACAGCGCCTAAATCTAAGTATGGCTTATAGAATATGTTTAGTCATAAATGTTTTCCGTGTGGATTTTTTAAGCACCATATATAGAGTCCCCTCCTAAAGGGTCACATTTAGGCATGTGCATTTATGCCTGCTATTGACATGGTGTAATTGGTATACCTAAATGTTCGCACATAAATGCCAACTTAATTAGCATCTTCTAATGGTATCTGAGCGTCCAGGCCATTATAGAATTTGCACTCAGTGCTTCATCTTAGAGCCTAACTTTTGATGCCCTTTATAGAGTTTCTCCCTTGCTACATAGTAAATGCAAAATGTCACTGCACTTTAGCAAAATGGCTTCTTAGATATATTTTATATGTATTATATATTTAATTTACATTTATATTGGTTGTTTTTGTTTTAACCATAATATATATTACTGTATCTGCTATATTGGTAAGCCATATTTATGCCCCAAGTGAAAAGTGGTTAATGAAGCAAATAAGCAAAATTTGTGCTTCCTTTCTCCTTCTCTCTCCTTCCCCAAGCTGCCAAGGTCAGAAGTTAAGCAGATTTCCTCTAATGTCTGATTTGGTTAGCTGTATTAATTAGCTTCTCTGTTTTTCTTAAACTTAAATAGCATTAGAAGAGGAGTTTTTCTCTAAGCTGCAAAAGCCTGCTTACATTTTGTTTTGGCTGGATAGAAAAAAATCAAAGAGATCAGGATGAAGTAGTTTAGCGGGCTTCTTGATTACATTTCTGTATGATTAGCCAGGGAAATGTATTGCAATTTTCCCCCTTTGTTGTACTTTCTACAGTCTCAGGGCTATTCATTAAAATGTGGTTACCCACACTAGTGTTTGCATGTATTGTACAAATGTAGCATGCTAGTTTCTGTCGCCTGTTTTTAATGGAGATTATTTACTAAACTTTGCTCATTAGCAAGTGTTAAAGGTAGCCTTACTTGCATTAACAGTAGTGTGACCTACCATACTTCAGTGAATAGTCCCTGTTTGTATTACACAAAAATTGTTCTGTGCATTAGGGAATGTGTTTATACAGTATAGTCTTCTACCTTGCCTAGTCATAGACGTGATGTTCCTTACTGAGGCCATAGGATACCATTTCCTACAGATTCAGTATAAAGGTACATTTATGTAGATCAGGTTAGAAAAAAAATGTGCCTCTGTAAAATGGCCTTCTAAATGTAGGACTATATTTTATAAACTGTGTGAAAAAGGCATATCTATGTCCGTTGATGCACACATATTATATTACCTTTTTTCATGATATTTTAAGCTATCACAGGTTACATAATAATGAGATGTTGAGATGCAAATACATGCACAACAGCTTATTACTATGTAAATTCAATAATGTGCCAATAAGCTTGGCGATATTATTTTGGCCCAAGAACATTTGGATGCAATGCTGCTGCCTGATGTTACTGGATTGTTTCTTAAAGGGCCTTGTGCTCCCAATGAGAATCTGCCCCCCTTTCCTCCAGATATTTTCTCACACACTGAAGATCCCCAACTATTGCTCCTAACTGCAAAGACCCTCCCCAATGTACCTTTCCTCACACAGAAGACCCCCCCCCCTAAGTACATCCAAACCCTCCCTTTCTTAGGCCCTCTGGCCCTACCATTTAGTGGATTTGAAACAGGAGTGATCCCCACTCGCTCCTATCTTTTATGGCACAAGGTTCAAAATAGAACTGATGACCCCTTCCATTAGTCTTGTGGTACTATTGCTAGGGGTCAAGCTACTGTATAAGAGCAAAAGACCCTAGGGCTGGTACCACAAGACTACTGATAAAGGTCACCAGTGCCATTTTGAACCCAACACCAGAAGGGGGAGGACTCACTGGGAATTTTTCTTGCGCCAAACTCACTACACACCAAGGGATTAAGAAAGTAGGTCGGGGGTGGGGGGTGGTAAGAGTCAGTGAGAGTCCTTGTGCTATACTAGGGGGGGGATCTTCAGGATGGCTGGGCTGTCCATGGGAGGATCTTCATGGTTGGAGGGGAGGGTGTATTTGGAGGGTCTTTGGAGCACAGGAGTACTACTTGGAGAGGGTCAGCATTTTGGGGCAGGATGAAGTACTCAAAGGGTTCTTCATGGTGGGGAATGTAATTGGGAGAGAAGATGAAGTTAGAGAGGGCAGCTTCTCATTGCAAGCACTGGCCCCTTTAAGAAGTGGACTAGGAGCATTAAGGTTGATTGCAAATTGCATTATTGTACCACAGAAGTCAGTAAATTTCAGTAAGAATTAAAAGGAGCCAGTGTCCATGTGCCAGAGGCCAGTGACCATGTGCCTCTGCCTTTTCAGTATTCCTTGACAAGAAAACTATGGCACAATAGCCAGTCATCACAAACAGCACTGAAACTTTCCCTCTTTCCCAAACCACTCAAGATCCTACAGACCAAAGATAAAAGCCAGACCTTATAGGAGTGGAGGAGTGGCTTAATGGTTAGTGCAGTGTGCTTTTATCCTGGCAACCTGGGTTTGATTCCAACTACAGAGCCTTGTGACCTTGGGCAAGTTATCTAATCCTCCATTGCCTTAGGTACAAAAAAACTTAGATTTTGAGCCCTCTAGGGACAGAGAAAGTACCTGTATATAGCACTGTGTATTTCTACTGACACTATAGAAATTATTAGTAGTACAATATATAAGAATTGACATGACCTAACCTTCTATTTACCTCTGCTTAATTACCACTCAGATCATGTGTCAGAATTGCTACTGTTGCCTGCACTCGACCTCACCCCATGCTTCTTTGTCCTACTTTTCAGAAGAAAATGTCAGTCCTAACTACAAGTTCCTGCATAGGATAGGGGTCAAAGCAGACCTGAAGCAATGCAGGATATAAATCATGCACAAGCATGGCCAGAAGAAAGCCTAACTATCTATGGCATTAGGCACCAAACATCTTAAAGGACACAGGTATAGCTCCTCCCTGTAGACATTGCAGATGTAAAATGTAATACCAGCACTAAGGCCAAGATACAAAAGAGTTGGCCCCACAGGATTTACACACATTCACCCTGAGAGCAATTTTAGGGAGCTAGCAAAAAAAGCCAACACCTGGAAAGGTATTACTGGTCATAGTACGTGAAATTAAGATCTGGTTGTAGAGGCAGTAATGGAAAAGGGTGACTTGGATTTAGTGGTGGTCACAGAGGCAATAGTTCTGGAGAACCATGACAAGGATAGTTATACTAGGCTATAAACTAGTCAGGAAAGACATGGTAGGAAAAAAGAAAAGTTATTAAAGTAACAAAATTGCAAAGCTTACAAAGTAAGAAGGAAGCACAATGTGTTAATATAGAAAGAAGGAATTCATATTGGTATAATATACAGACTTCCCTTATGGGACCAGCTTTAGGGGGTACAAATAGGGCAATTGCCCTGGGTCCCCATACTACAAGGTGCCCAAATCTGAAGGAGGTACAGTCTGTTATGGGCTTTGGCCCCCTTGTGCCTTGGGACCCAAAATGTTTAACACCAGCCTTGATCCCTTAAATGAAACATAGATTTCATCAAAGACATTTACAGAACTGTTGTGAAACTTCAATTTGCTGGATGTTAATTGTGACATCCCAGCTGCAGTGTGAAGAAGTAGGGAGATTCTGCATTCTCTGTAGGATGATCTGTTTCACCAAATGGTAACAAAACCCATATGAGGGGAGTGATATTGGATCAAGTGCTTACAAATGGGGAGAGTGTTTCTGGTATCACTGATGCAACAACCAACCATTTATTTTTCTCAGGACTATCATCCTACAAATCATGTTTCCTACTTTACTAATTCATATTCAACCAATTGAAAAAAAAATCCTTGCAATATAGGACCAATAAAAATAAAAAAAATGATTTATTAAGTAAACAACAAGAAAGAACAGATGAAATGCTAATTCTTTTTGAGATGAAGTGGCAGTAACGAGAGAAGGTAGAAAATTTATGTGTTAGAGCTTGTCGTCCTTTCTGTTGTGCTTTTTACCATGCTAAGGTAGTAAGTAAAAGTGAAGTTAAAAGTATTAAAATAGGGAGAAATCCAATAAATAGTATCCAAAGTTAGACACCAGGTTGATCTCCGTACTACTAATATCCTGTAAAGGACGATCTTGCAGAATGACCTTTATAGAATACTAGCTTAGCGTGCATTCCTAACTTGAGGCGAGAATATTTACACCTGTCAAAGGATGATGTAAGTGCTCATGCCCAACTGATAGCAATTAGACATACAAACATAGGTATTCTATAGCATTGTTCCTAATTTCTGGGAATACCCCTGACTTACCCTTGCCCCTGTGGCCACGCCCCCTTTTGAGTTACATCCTATGAAATTTAGGCGCACATGTTATAGAGAAGGGCATATGGAATATCTGCATGTAACGCCTAATTACTGCCAGCTAAGTGCTTAACACCACTAAATGATTGCTATCACCTAATTTGCTCATTAGTTTACATACAGATCTGTGATCCATAGACAGAATTGTGCACCCAACTTTGTGTGACCTATACAAAATTTTGCAGATAATATAAGCTATATATCTGTTCAAAAGTACCAATTACACTTTTTTGCATATTTGGTGGCCTTGTCCCAAGGCCCAAGCTTTTTGGGACCAAGTGATGCAGTTGGTATTGGAAATTATGGGCATGTGGATTCATAAATCTGTTGCTAGATGTCTGCTTAATTTTGCACCATCAACTTTACCACTTCATAAGCAGAAGTTTGTTCATCAGGTTGTCACAGCTGGGCGCCTCATTCTGACATCGACGTGCAAAAATCCTATACTTCCGGGGTGCACTGTTATAAAACTGAATCATAATTATGTGATGTCCAAATTCATGGCTTCTTAAGCGAAATAAGTGCCTATCCTTTCAACGAACTTGGGATTGTTATACTACATAGAGACAACTTCAACTGTTCAGCCCACGATAACCTAGGCTTAATCAATGTGTTGGCTCATGACCTTCATTCTGTTTTGATAGATCTGTTCTGTTGGCGGGTTGTTATGCTCTATTTTGACTAAGATTTTTGTTCTATTAGCTATTAGATAGCTATTAGATATCACACCAGTCACAACCAACAACAAAGATATACCAGGAGCAGACAATCTCACGAAACAACTACGACTTAAAATACTTGTCAGCTCCATTGACTATGCCGAACTACTTGACTGTCTAGACCCAGACCCTGGTGTATACCCAGCAGACAGAACCTGGACCAACTTCGAGATATTATCAGAAGACCCCATCTCCCAAACGCTCAAAATATTTGCCAGATCTCATAGCAAATTAGATATATGCCCAAACAACCTAATGGCATCTGCCCCTCAACAATTTATAACAGATCTAACAAACCATGTGAACTATATGTTACAAAATGGACTCTTCCTGAAGGAGAAAGGAAACATTCTACTCACCCCTATACCCAAAGACGCAAAGAAAAGTGCTAGTGAACTAACCAACTACAGGCCAGTAGCATCCATTCCCTTAATAACCAAAATAATGGAAGAAATGATGACCAAACAACTTACAAACTATTTAAACAAATTCTCAATACTACACGACTCCCAGTCAGGATTTCGGTCCAGCCACAGCACTGAAACATTACTAGTTACTTTAATGACAAAATTCAAACAAATGATCGCAACTGGCAAAAACATACTACTTCTACAATTTGACATGTCCAGTGCCTTTGACATGGTCGATCATGGAATACTACTACATATCCTCGAGTACTTCGGAATTGGAGGCAACGTTCTCAATTGGTTCAAGGGGTTCCTAACCGCACGATCATATCAAGTGACATCTAATTCGACTACATCAGCCACATGGATACCTGAATGCGGAGTTCCACAAGGATCCCCCCTCTCACCAAACTTATTCAACTTAATGATGATACCCTTAGCCAAACTACTATCAAACCAAAACCTCAATCCATACATATACGCAGACGACGTAACGATCTGCATCCCATTTAAACAAGATTTAAAGGAAATCTCCAATGACATCAACCAAAGTCTACATATCATACATTCATGGGCGGATGCATTTCAGCTGAAACTCCCAATGCCTAATACTCACCGCTCAACATAACACGAACAAATTCACCACCATTAACACACCAAAACTGAATCTTCCAATTTCGGACACCCTAAAAATTCTTAGAGTTACCATTGATAGACACCTAACACTTGAAAACCATGCGAAAAACAGAACCAAGAAGATGTTCCACTCAATGTGGAAACTATAAAGAGTAAGACCTTTCTTCCCAAGGACTGTCTTCCGTAACCTGGTACAATCAATGGTACTCAATCATCTAGACTACTGCAACGCACTCTACGCTGGCTGCAAAGAGCAAATAATGAAGAAACTTCAGACAGCCCAGAACACTGCAGCTAGACTTATATTTGGTAAAACAAAATATGAAAATACAAAACCCCTACGAGAAAAGCTACACTGGCTCCCACTTAAAGAATGCATCATGTTCAAAATATGTACCCTAGTCAACAAAATCATTCACGGAGATGCCCCTGCCTACATGTCAGACCTGATAGACTTACCACCCAGGAATGCTAAAAAAATCATCCCACACATTCCTCAACCTTCACTTCCCTAACTGTAAAGGTCTAAAAGACAAACTAATGCATGTGTCAACCTTTTCCTACCTGAGTACACAATTCTGGAACGCGCTGCCGCACAACTTAAAAACAATCTATGAATTAACTAACTTCCGCAAACTACTAAAGACCCATCTCTTTAACAAGGCATACCACAAAGATCAACAAATGTGAACTCCTCTACATATACCCAGTATTGTCTTATTATATTTGCTTATTATACTAATATCATACTTTTTCATTATCATGTTACCCAAGATCCTTCCATAATATGAATTGTTTATCTTATTATATATTTCCACTATTCATGATGTATTGTAAGCCACATTGAGCCTGCAAAGAGGTGGGAAAATGTGGGATACAAATGCAATAAATAAAAAAAATAAATAAAAGTTTCAAAAATATACCAATTACCAACTCACTGCACTGAATAAATTGCAATTTTGGTGTTTATAAGTTACAAAGTAACATTGTGAAATCTAACTAAGGGGTGGAGGGAGTTATCAATGTGGGCTGCTGTTAAGACGTGTTATTTTACTGTTAAACCCCTTTAGTAGTAACTAGGTCTCATTGCATAAAATGGGACCTTGGCTAAAATTAGTTAGTGATGAAATAACATATCTTAATGGTATTCCACATTGAGAAATATGCTCCTAACTTTCAAAAATAAACTGCATATGTAGTTTCCATTTGAAGATTTATCTATACTGGCCCTATGGCTCTGTGACAGTGTAATACACTGTCATGTAGAGGTATCTGAGTTTGATTTCTAGCTCAAGTTTTTTGTTCCCAGTAGGGTGCATTGAAAGTCCTGGGTGCAAGGAGAAGCATCATAATCATTGCACAATGATGATACCTAGTGGCTGGATTGAGGAACCTTGATTAAAAAGTTTCATAAATAGCCCAGGTGCTTGTGAAGTTTTATTTGTATCCCACATTTTCCCACCTATTTGCAGGCTCAATGTGGCTTACATTGTTCCGTCTTGGCAATCACCATTTCCGGAGTGAGAGATACAGTGTTATTACATTAGAGATCATGATTGGCATAGTAGATTAAACAGTCAGGTATAAAGAGTTCATATGCTAAAGGAGGTCAATTTTTATGAGGCATTTTCCAGTATGCAGCATAAGCATAGCCCCCCCCCCCCTTCTCCTTGCCCCAGTTCTTCCAGAAAAACCATACCGTTATTTACATAGAAGACAACAGGGATGAATATGAAGGCTGTTCCTCCTACTTATGGGAGTTACTTGCTTTATAGTACATCCTGGAAAGGAGAGGAACTTGTAGCCTGTTGAGGAGTGGAGGCACCTGGGAAAACGTGCAGATGCAGCACTCCAGAACATGGAGTCAGCCCACTGACATCATCAGATTGGGTCAACAACCAAGAATAAAATCCAGCAAGCCTCTGTGCCGGTTAGAGAGAGAGGGGTTTGCAGCCTTTGGAAAAATGCTCAGAGGCCCTGCCCACTGAGTCAGCCCACTGACATCACCAGAGTGGACCAATGCCAGGAATAAAATCCAGTGAGCCCCTGTTATCTTTATCTAAAGTTCACTCAATAATTATTTCAAAATGTTATTAACCTGTAAAGTTGGGAACAATAAGCCAAGATGTTTTGGCTCCAGATGTGTTAATTTCTAGAGAAAGTCAATCTGTAAATTTAGTTGAATTTTTAGAAACCATTCAGGATGACAAGTCATCATGAGCCTCTCTCCTGTCTACCTTTTCTTCAGAGAATGATAAGATTTTTATCCTTAAAGTTTATTACAGGAAGAAAAATTCCCTGTCTTGTGGAGAGAAACTTCAAGTGTTTCTGGATGTTACTAGGGCCACACAAACTAGATGTAAGCAGTTTCTTCAATTTAAGGCAAGGGTTTTGGCCATTGGCACTCCCCTTGAAACACACACCCACAGACTGCTCCTACAAATCCCACATCTCCCTCTGTATCATGTTGCATAAGAAAGAAACAAGCGGCTGTGCATCAGATCACTTCCTCCTCCTCCTCCTCCTCCTCCTCTGCTAGCATAGACTCAATTGTCTGTATACTGGCCAAACCAAAAAGAGTTTGTATGAACTCCAACTAATTCAGAATGCTGCAGCATGACTGATAGAAGGCTACAAGTGGCATAACCACATCACACACTTCCTACAAAAGCTACACTGGCTACCAATACCTTACAGGGCTAAATTTAAAATTCTCTGTTTGATATTTAAGGTCTTCAGACAAGTTGGGCGAGAGTACTTAAAGAATAAGTTAGCCCTTAACACACTTTTAAGACCTCTACCTTCATCAAAAGAAATTGTAAGATGTGATACCCACCAGTGAGCCTTCTCAGGAGTAGCTCCCACACTCCGGAATTTACTCTCAGAGGGGCTACGCATAACTTGAGACTACCTCTACTTCAGGAGGCAGGTGAAAGCCTGGCTCTTCTCCCAAGCCTTTAATACATAGGGTGACTGACTATACACTCATTGTGCACCTGGACTGGCTTGCTACATACACTGTAACTTAGATTAGTTCCTTATCTCTTGCTTAACTATCCAACAAATGTGCCTTGAGTTTCGCTAATCAAATTATCCCAACTGATTCTGTACCACACATCTTGTTCCCATCATATGTCTGTTCTTGGTCCCTCAGCTGTATGGTAAGCCATATTGTAGAAAATATCTGGCATCATAACTATGTTAATTGAATGTTCTAATGCATGCTTATTAGGTATATCATTAGTATTATGCTAGCATTGTATTCTATCTCTGATATTTGAATTCCAGTGCTGTTAATTGTGTATATTTTTTATATTGTTTCACGGTAGTTCTATTATTAGGTTTCAATTTACTGTTTTCAAGTTTGCCTCTTTTATTGTATTTATGCTTATTCTTGACTATTTTACTATTGTTATGCTGTTAACAAGACTGCAAGTTTTATGTTAAACTACCTTCTGTACACCGCCTTGGGTGAATCTCTTCATAAAGGTGGTTAATAAATCCCAATAAATAAAAAAATAAACCAAGACACATGCATTTTCATATGTTGGACCGTTTTTATGGAACACTTGGATTGATGGTTTTCAAGACATTTCTTATTCTCCCTTTTGTAAATTCTTGAAGACTTCATTGTCCTTCATTTATTTATTTATTTATTTGCTGCATTTGTACCCACATTATCCCACTTATTTGCAGGCTCAATGTGGCTTACATTATATTGCAAAAGATGTAATTATGAACAGAGTAAGAGGTTTGTTCTAATTTAATATAATACTATGTAAGAAATACGGAAGATATGTTTGTAGAATGATTTACATAACACATAATAAAAAGTAGTAAAATATAATCACCAATAATGATAATATTATTAATATAATCAATTCAGAGGGATCAGTAAGTGGTTGGTTTAGATATAGAATAATCAAATCGTTAAGGAGGATTCTTATTGTAAGTTTCTTCGAACAAGTGTGTTTTTAATAATTTCCTGAAGTCTGTCAAGTCACGTGTTATTTTTATAGTATTCGGTAGTTTATTCCATTGTTTCAGCAACATTATAAACAATGAAGGACTACAAGACACGTAAGCAATTTTATGAAACTTTATTTTGGTGACATTGCTAGAATGGAAGGATTGTATCTGTACTAGTATTCAGGAATGTATTTGTATTAGTATTTAGGAATGCATTATGTTAGGTCATTTAAAATGTGTTTGACTATTGTAAACCACTTAGACACTGATGTATTTTGCAGTGCATCAAATTATTGAATCCAATCCATTTCTCTTTTTCCATGCTGTGTCCACTAGATATTAATTCTCTTACCAAGTTCGCCTGGGGTGACAATTCCAAAAGCTACATTGAAGACCGCACGATCGGCCCAATGCAAAGTCTTCATATGCTCAATGCCTGCCAACTCTTGCCCTCTCCGAACTTTCTATTCCAGAATGGATGGAAGCTGGCTGTCCTGCCTTAAGTATGTGCAGATGCAAGGTAAGAGAAGAAAGGCCTTATGAAGAGAAAGGAAGGGTAGCAAAAGCTTGGGGGTACATAAGTACATAAGTTATACCACACTGGGAAAAGATCAAGGGTCCATCGAGCCCAGCATCCTGTCCACGACAGTGGCCAATCCAGGCCAAGGGCACCTGGCAAGCTTCCCAAACGTACAAACATTCTATACATGTTATTCATACATGGAGAATAAAGAACAATGTGTCTTTTCTCAGTTTTTATGCTGTAAATGTATATATTCTGATAGTGAAGAATTTAAGATAAAGGGGCTATCAATGGAACAGAGATTAATGGAGTGTGGATATCCAGCAAAGATAGTAGAGAAAGCTTCTAAAATAAATTTTTATCTTAATAGAGATTTGTTAATGTATTTACATTTTCAATTGGCAACAGGAGATGTGAATTACTTTTGCCTGTAGATATTCCTGTCTGTCTTCCATGGTCAATCAACTAATGAGAGTACTTTGGGGCATTCTATCACTACATGACTATTTTTAGGGCTCTCTAAGATTAGTATATGCATGGAATAAAATTCTAAAGTAGTTTGTCTATCCATCTGATGTTAAGGTTTGGAAGTTATGGAAGAATATGAAACAATTGAGTCTGTGAGGAAATACATTGTTTTTGGTCATTATAAATATGGCAGGTGTTTGATTTGCAATAACACAGTGGATTTGTAAAGCTCTGTGAATCCTTAGAATATTAAAGAATATGAATAAAACTTTTATCATTATTCATCAAAAATATTGTATAATGTATTACACAATACCCTTACAACAAAATATGGGGCTGTTTTATCAATAGGACGCTGAACCCTTAAAGGATGTTTAGCACACGAAAATACAATAAACCATTTTGTGATATTTCCCTGTTTTCATGCACTAAACTCTGTGTTAGTGATTTTTGTGGATTTTTTTTTGCTGAGTGGGTGAGGCATGGACAGTGAATGTTTGTTCCTGCATTTTCAAGATAGAACATTCTGAGTAGCATGTGCTAACTGGATAACAGAATTAATGCAGGAACATTTTAATTTTAGCAGATTCTGCACACAGATGGGAACATTAGCGTATGACCTGCAACAAAACAAGAATGCCCTAAAGAATGTGTTAGCATGTGGGAAAATTCCATGTTACAGTGTGTTAAGCCTGATTTTAGCATACTTTAGTAAAAGGGCCTCTATTTGTAGGAAACACATCTAGCGGCTCTTGTACTAACCCAAAATGGAGTTACCACCCGACTACCGCATGGATCTTGCAGTAATTTCATTTTTGGCGTGTGTACGATACGCACGTTTGAAAAATATTTTTTATTTTCAGGCACACATAACGGATGCACACTAAGTGGCATTTGATGCACGTAGGTCATTACTGCCTGGATTCTTTACCGCTAGGTCAATGGCTGGCAGTAAGACCTCAGACCCAAAATGGACATGCAGCAATTTTCATTTTGCTCCACGCCCATTTTCGGCAAAAAAAAAGGACTTTTTTACAGGTGCGCTAAAAAATGGATCGACATGCCTAAAACCCGCGCCTACTCTACCACAAGCTATTTTCAGTGCATCTTAGTAAAAGGACCCCCTAGATATTAAGGGGTCCTTTTACAAAGGTGCACTGAAAAGTGGCTTGCAGTGGTGTAGGCATGGGTTTTGGGCGTGCACAGAATTATTTTTCAGCGCACCTGTAAAAAAGACCTCTTTTTTTCCCCCTAAAATGGACATGTTGCAAAATCAAAATTGCCACGTGTCTATTTTGGGCATCTGACCTTACTGCCAGCCATAGACTTAGTGGTAAAACGTTTGGGTGGTAAGGACCTAAGCGAGTCCAAAAATAAAAATTATTTTTCAGACGTGCGTAGCGGACGCGTGCCAAAAATGAAATTACTGCAAGAACCACGTGGTAGTCGGGCCTGCATCAGGAGTCTGTGTGCTTATGTCACAGAGTAAAATCTTAAGAGACGCAAGGGTTAGCTGAAATGGTCTGTAAAAAGACTGTTATATGTGAATGCTGCTTGATGATAAGACTTGACATATGCACACAAACTCCTGATGCAGGCCCTCTGGCCAAAACACAACGTTGTGTTGAGTCACTTTGATTTTTTTTTTTAAATATTTTTATTTATAATTTTGAGTCGCTTTGATTTGTAATAAACACTGTTTTACTCAAGATTTTATGCGTTCCAGTCTCTGGAAAGCTTGGTCTTTTTTCCCCACTCCTCTTTCTCTTATGGGTTTTTTTTGTGCCTTGAGCTATACTCTGTTAGATTTATTTAAAAAACTCTTGTTCATTTTATGGTCTGGTTTTAGGCTTTTGAAGGACATTTTTGGTTGTAAAACTGACATTATCATCCTCACACATTTCCCTGTAGTATTTCTGTATTTAGCTATAGTATTCACTGCTTTACTGGTACGCAGTGAAAGGGATGGGACCGTTTTATCACAAGATAATAAATATGCACATTTGTCACATTTTGTTTTCTCTTTGGAAGTTTTCAACCTAACATGATCATCTGCTAAAATTGCAGAATCTGTGAGATCTTCAACCTCCATGATAAAATTATAATCATTTTTATAGCATCATTAAGTAGGTGGCAGAACTGAGAGGTGTTTGACTTTAAAACTAAAATGGGTTGCTGTTCAATAAGCACCATGTTTGCTTATTAAAAGTTATCCAGGCTGCACTATGGTTAGTACTCCAGTCATAAAGATAATTGCTGAGTTTTTCTTACCGCGTTCCCAAGAAGCAGCATTATTTTGCCAATAGTTCACTGAAGTCAATTAGAATAAATGGAACTGCTAACCAGCGCTCTGTGAAAGAGGATGTTGAGTCTTGTAATCTTTAATAGCTGCTGCAGTACAGTGAGTAGAGTGAAAGAACAGTACGTGAGGGGAAATCTGCTTATATGAAGAACAAAATGTAAAGCATATTGAAGACAATTTTCAGAGTATTTCACCGGGTAAATCAGCATTTACCTGTCTAGCTGGAACTGTCCCCTCAGAATAGATAAACAGTATTGTAGGCTTTCACAATGCACCAATTTTAACTGAATTATAAAGCAGTATTCTTTGGGCCCTTTTATGAAGCTGCATTAGGCACTAAGGGGACCTTTTACTAAACCATATACAGGCTTATTTTCGAAAGAGAAGGGCGCCCATCTATTGACACAAAACGGAAGATGGGCGTCCTTCTCCCAGGGTCGCCCAAATTGGCATAATCGAAAGCTGATTTTGGGCATCCCCAACTGCTTTCCATCATGGGGACAACCAAAGTTCTCGGGGGCTTGTTGGAGGCGTAGCGAAGGCGGGACTTGGGTGTTCCTAACACATGGGCGTCCTCGACCCATAATCGAAAAAAGAAGGGCGTCCCTGACGAGCACTTGGACAACTTTACTTGGTCCTTTTTTTTGTTACGACCAAGCCACAAAAAGGTGCCCGAACTGACCAGATGACCAACAGAGGGAATCGGGGATGACCTCCCCTTACTCCCCCAGTGGTCACTAACCCCCTCCCACCCTCAAAACAATTTTTCAAAATATTTTTTGACAGCCTCTATGCCAGCTTCAAATGTCATACTCAGGTACATCACAGCAGTATGCAGGTCCCTGGAGCAGTTTTAGTGGGTGCAGTGCACTTTAGGCAGGCGGACCCAGGCCCATCCCCCCCACTACCTGTTACACTTGTGGTGGTAAATGTGAGCCCTCCAAAACCAACCAGAAACCCACTGTATCCACATCTAGGTGCCCCCCTTCACCCTTAAGGGCTATGGTAGTGGTGTACAGTTGTGGATAGTGGGTTTTGGGAGGTTCAGCATACAAGGTAAGGGAGCTATGTACCTGGGAGCTTTTTCTGAAGTCCACTGCAGTGCCCCCTAGGGTGCCCGGTTGGTGTTCTAGCATGTGAGGGGCAGCAGTGCACTACAAATGCTGGCTCCTCCCATGACCAAAGGGCTTGCATTTGGTCGTTTCTGAGATGGGCGTTATTAGTTTCCATTGTCGCCGAAAATCAGAAACGACCATCTCTAGGGACAACCTAAATGTCAAGATTTGGGCATCCACGACCGTATTATTGAAACGAAAGATAGATGCCCATCTTGTTTCAATAATACTGGTTTCCCCGCCCCTTTGCTGGATGTCCTGCGAGGAAAACTTGGGCACCCCCTTCGATTATGACCCTCATAGGCACCTGTTCGTGTCCAATGCACACCAATTCAGAACTACCACCCAGTTTTCATTTTGCCACATGTTGATTTTCAGCCAAAAAAGGCCTTTTTTGCAGGTGTACAGAAAAATGGACCTCTGCATGCCTAATACATACGTCTACACCAACACAGGCCAATTTTTGGCACTCTTTAGTAAAAGGACCCCTAACACATGCCTAATGCAGCAAAATTATCACAATGCAGGATGCACAAAAGCATTCTTTCTTACTTTTGACATTTGTGCTCGCTAACTTAGCAGTATTTATTTTGTTCTAATTTTTTAAGAGGATGTTTTTCAAGGGTGAAGAATGGGTGGAAAGTGGGCATGGAAGTGGTAATGAGTTAGCATGTACATTAGCATGTGCTATATGATTAACAAAGGGTTAATTAGGAGGTAACATTAGTGTATGGCCATAAATGAAACAAATGCAAAAAAAAGTTTTTTCACAACCACATAAGAAATGGGCTTAGCACATGGGAAAATCCCATATAAGGGAGTGCTAAGCCCATTTCTTAGCACAGCTTATTAAAGAGAGCCCCTTTTTTGTTGGGGGTAGGAAGTATTTAGATTAGGGGAGAAAGCATCATGCATACATTTGCATTTTCAAATAGATGCATGTTGTTCAACTCTTGATTGTTCCCATGTATAAATAGTGCATGCAAGTGCATATGTATCTTTAAAATATGCATACCTTGTATGCTAGCAGTGGCATAGATAAGGCTGAATGTGCTCAGAGTGGAAAAATTAAGATAGCTGGCTATCCTGCTTATTTTCGAAGGAAAAGAGCGCCTATCTTTCGACACAAATCGGGAGATGGGCGTCCTTCTCCTCAGGTCACCCAAATCGGCATAATCAAAAGCCAATTTTGGGCGTCCTCAACTGCTTTCCATCGCGGGGATGACCAAAGTTCAAGGGGGCATGTCGGCAGTGTACAGAAGGCAGGACGGGGTGTGGTTAACAGATGGGCGTGCTTGGCTGATAATGAAAAAAAGAAGGGCGTCCCTGACGAGCATTTGGCCGACTTTACTTGGTCCATTTTCTTTCACGACCAAACATCAAAAAGGTGCCTGAACTGACCAGATGACCACTGGAGGGAATCAGGGATGACCTCCCTGACTTCTCCAGTGGTCACTAACCACCTCCCACCCCGAAAAAAACAACTTCAAAAAATTTTGTCTTTTTAAGAGTATGTCCTTCGCTATGCCTCCAGCAGTTGAGGACGTCCTTCCCTGCGACTGCATGTCCAAAATGGGATGTTTCTGTGAGAAAGATATCCATGCCTTTGCTATGTCTCTGACACCCTTTTTATTTATTTATATGGATTTTGGATCACACATGGTAGCAATGGGATTTGAATTGGCTACTTCTGGATTACAAGACCAGTGCTCTATCCACTAGGCTACTCTGCCACTCCTCTATTCCATTCATTTGAAATTTGGCCATCCCTGTGGGAGGAGGCAGTATGAAGGTCCCTGAGGTGGGGAGGCATGTGTGTGTCAGTGGAGGCATAACGAAGGCATGGACGTCCTTCTTTCAAACATTTTGGATGTCCTCAACTGCCCCCCCACAGGGATGGCCAAATTTCAAGGGCATGGAGAAGAGTGGCCTAATGGTTAGAACACTGGTCTTGCAATCTAGAGGTGGCTGGTTCAAATCCCACTACTGCTACTTATGATCCAAAATCCAAATAAATAAAGGAGGTGTCAGAGGCTTAACAGGCATGGATGTCCTTCTCACAAACATCCACATTTTGGATGTCCCCAACTGCCATTGCTTCCCCACCTTAGGAAGGAATCATGTGCAAATGAGTTAACAGTGAGCAGCTCATTTGCATGCAATTTCTTTCATGTGTGCCGTCGGTAAGGGAAGGGCTTTTTCCATTCAGTTAGTGGGACCAGTGCACTACAAATTCTGGCTCCTCCCATGACCAAATGGCTTGGATTTGGTCATTTCTGAGATGGACGTCATCGCTTTTCATTATCGACGAAAACCGGGGACGACCATCTCTAAGGTCAACCTAAATTTCATGATTTGGGTGTCCCCGACCGTATTATTGAAACGAAAGATGGACGTCCATCTTGTTTCGATAATACTGGTTGCCCCACCCCTTTACAGGGCCACCCTTAGAGATGGGCACCCCCGTTCGATTATCCCCCTCCAATGCACCATATTTCAAAAGTTAGCTGGGCCTGGGAGCAGGTCCCCTTCAGTGCTCCAGTCAGAGCCATGACTGAAAATTGAGAGGTATCTGTTTGTGGATTGATGGATATGGGTGTAATAATGTGCATGGGTCTGAGAATTGTATGCAGGGCAGGATGGTACTTATGGGGTGTATAGGAGGTACCTAGGATAGTAGAAATATGTGGGGGTTGTCTATTGTGGGTGAGATGTCTAAGGTGTGGGAGTAGGACTTGTGTATGTTGGGAGTGCAGTGGGAGTGTGTCCTAAGTTATTCCTAGAATCATTTGGAGGGATGCCAGTAATGTTAAGGCAATTGAGAGACTTCAGCATTGGGTGAATATAGAATATGCTTAGACAGTCCTGTACATAAATTCAAATTAATTGCCACCTAAAGAAGGAAAAAATGAGAATGAATTGCTGATTGGCATGTTGACTTATCAAGTTGTGTGTGCAAATCCAGAATACAACTGGTTTTGCACACGCAGCCTAAGTCATGCTATATAGAATCCTGGGATAGGTCCCTCTGTGGTAACAGTGCACAGGTCCTGTGCACTACCAACAACTTGAATGCATGGCCAGAATGTGAAAATGTTGGGAATCCCCCCTCTTTGTGATGCATTAGTTTTGGACTTGATGCACATTATGTATTATAGCATGTTAAGTCCTAAACTTAACACACTTTAGCAAAAGAGACCCTAATTTTAATATCAAAACTATGTATAATGAACTGCCAAGAAGGCAAACGATGTGCTCATCTCCGGAGAATATTCCACCAATAACAAAGATACAATATATAACTGGAGTTAGAAATGCGAGATCTTTTCCATTACCGGATCTGAACTTAACTGAATTTCTTCAAAATTCACTGGAAATAATAACAGAAAGATCCACTATGCTAGTGACATTTGTGCTTGAGCTTGACCGTAATAATGTGTTTAAATTATATTTCCGCCATATAAATGAAGATTTCTTTGGATCGAAAATTCTAATGTTTCCAGATTTATCCAGGGATACTCAGAAAAGGAGGAAAGAATTTCTTTTGTTGAAATCTAGGTTGCTTAATGTAGGAGGATCTTTTCTGCTTAAGTATCCCTGTAGATGTGTCATGGAGGGGCATAATTGAATGAAAACGTCTATCTCCATGGGCGTTTATCTCCAAGAACGGGTCCGTGAAGGGGCGGACCGAACCGTATTTTCGAAAAAAATAGACGTCCATGTTTTATTCGACAATTTGTGAGCTGGGCGTTTTTGTTTTTCAGTGATAATGGAAAATGAAAGCGCCCAGCTCAAAAATGAATAAATCCAAGGCATTTGTTTGTGGGAGGGGCCAGGATTCGTAGTGCACTGGTCCCCCTCACATGCCAGGACACCAACCGGGCACCCTAGGGGCACTTTTACAAAAAAAAAAAAAAAGGTAAAAGAGCTCCCAGGTGCATAGCACCCTTCCCTTGTGTGTTGAGCCCCCCAAATCCCCCTCAAAACCCACTGCCCACAAGTCTACACCATTATTATAGCCCTAAGGGGTGAAGGGGGCACCTACATGTGGGTACAGTGGGTTTGGGGGGGGGGTTGGACAACTAAGCATTAAGCAGCACAATTGTAACAGGTAGGGGGGGATGGGCCTGGGTCCACCTGCCTGAAGTCCACTGCTCCCCCTAACAACTGCTCCAGGGACCTGCATACTGCTGCCAGGGAGGTGGGTATGACATTTGAGGGTGAAAATAAAAAGTTGTAAAACATCATTTTTTGTGGGGGGGGGGGGGGGGGGGGGGGGGTTAGTGACCACTGGGGGAGTCAGGGGAGGTCATCCCCGATTCCCTCTGGGGGTAATCTGGTCATTTAGGGCACTTTTTGGGGCCTTATTCGTGAAAAAACAGGGTCCAGGAAAAGTGCCCTAAATTCTAGCTACAAATGCATACTTTTTTTCCATTATCGGCGAAAGGCGCCCATCTCTCCTTGGCCGATAAGCACGCCCCAGTTCCACCTTCGCCATGCCTCCGACACGCCCCCATCAACTTTGTACGCTTCCGCGATGGAGTGCAGTTGAAAACGTCCAAAATCCCTTTTCCATTATACCGATTTATTCATTTTTGTGAGATAAAAGTCTATCTCCCGATTTGCGCGTAAATTCTAAGTCACATAGATGAAAAGGGGATGGACCATGAGAGTGGAATAAATGGGCATTTCTTAAATCTATGCACAGGGTTATAGGATCTACACCAAGTTTTACTTGGCATAACTGCCCGCAACTAAATTTAATCGTTTGGACAGGCACTTAATGCATGCTATAATCCATGTGGCTTATTCTATGAAGTATGCCTTAATTTAAGTGTACTTTATAAAATACGCCTAGGTATTTGTTTTTTTTTTTTGGGGGGGGGGCACAGATTTTTCAGGTGCCTTATTTAGAATCTAGCCCTTAGCGCCTCCTGTTTAGAAGGTGGTAAGTGCCTCCGCATTAATAGTGTATTAGCCAGTTAGCATGCAGTAACTCCAGCACATTAACTGTAGGGGGTGCTCCATGCCCATTCTGTGCCATAGTCACCCAGTAACGCATCCTAACAATATACTCCATTAATGTGCAATTTACTATGCACTAATGGAGTTTTTAACATAAAGGCAGGTTAGCGTATCCTTGTGTTAGCTGTTACAGTGTGCTAAATCATGCATTAACAGCTAATGAAGCTTATTAAAAGGACCCTTAGGTTGGAATTGTCTGAAGCAGTATATCATTTATCATTTTTGATCCTAGACACTCTTGTGTTAACCATTTTGGTTATTGACTAGGACTTTAATAATCCAATTTATGTCTGTGTATTGACAGGGAGATGCTATATGGTAGGATTTTGCAATTAACAAGAGATCTTGAGCTTCTTCTGACAAAGTGAAGAAAGATGTCTGATGTGGCAATCTATAATAACCAACAAAAGAGAAGCATTAATTGGCAAGTTGTAATGTATACGTTACAACTCTAGAGTGTAAGGTGTTCTTCAAATAGTGCCAAGTTAGAATGTGAAAATAAACATATTTTGCAGTCACAAGTTTTGATATGAAAGAAAGAGTGAAATATTAAAGTAGAAAAGCACATGAAAATGACGTTGTAGTGATTTTGTGCAGTTCCCATGCTCTGATTTTCCTCACACCCTGTATGTTTTCCCCACACCCCGCATATGTCTGAACAGAAATTCTTGTGACAGAATCTTAACCCAGATTCTAAATTACATCAACATATGTGATTGATGTTCAGAGTTATTAATGTCCTTAACTGTTCGTGTTTATACATCTGACAATATTTGTTATTGAAAGACAGAAGCATCCTAGCCCTTTAGAACAGCAATCAGACTTCAGCAGTACTTAAATGCAGCACGATTCTATGATTTATATAGGTCATAGAGCAGTTAATAATTAATGAGGATATACTGGTTATAGAGAAGTTCTGAAAGACTCCTTCACTTTATTTTGGAATTCATTACTATCTCCAAAGCTCTACATTTATAATGACATTTCTTTTCCATTCTCATAACATCAATTGCAAAGGGTTTATACATGAGGGGATAGATTGAAACAGCACAATATAGAAAATATTTTGTCTCGTTCATAATATAACGAAGAAAGTTTTCAGGTAGCTTCAGGCCATTAATATCATAGGGCAAAAGGATAAGTATAAAGGGCTTTATTTCATAATAGGGTGCCTATTTGAAATGTTAAAAAGACAGTATACTATAAATATACATATCTTTATAAAATTATACATTCAAATCCAGCACCACAGAACCCTGGTTAATCATTTATTTACTGCAGATTCACTGAATGAAAAACTTAAAGCACACACTAAGCAAAACGTTACAAATGAGGGAAAGAAAAATCAGTGAGGGAGGAGAGAAGAATATGTTAGAAAAGTAGTGACAGAGAGGTGCAAAATTATGTCTGGCAGTAAATTAAAAACCCAAGTACATAAAGTCCTTTGTTGTTCATTTTGACTTCAGAAGTCTTACTGTAGATGTAAATAGATTTTGATTTGACACAACGTGGCATAATTGATAAAAGTTAATAATTACAAGTCAGTGAAATTAGAAAATGGCAAAATACTGCATCATTTGTAGTTTTCAATGTCATCAAGTATACTTTAAACACAATTAATCAATACCTTAATATCACAACACACCAGGATGCATGCTGAGGTAATTATCTGTTTAACTTCTCCAGCTGTCCAGTACAGATGTTGCTAATTAAGCCCATGTAGAAATACATTTTTTACTGTCTGCATGAGGTGGGCTAGTTACAAAAGGAAATTAAATGCAGATAACTGCTTCAATTACTGACAAACCAGTTGCTGTACTGAACTGTAATCAATCTGGGATACGGTGATTTATAATGAATATAGTGTAGACTTAACATAAAATAAGCCAAGAAAATTATATATAGAGAGATTTTAATACGTAGTTTCATTTCCATAAGGGAATTTCAAAACTACCTGTACCACAACAAAGTCTAATGGCATTTTTTGCCAGCTGCCTTTGCGCTAGTTTGCAAAGTGAAAGTTCACACATCCTTTTTATGTCACCACAGGTGGAGTCCATGTCCTTGGAATAATAGTGGAGGTTGGCTCACCCAAAGGACACAAGGGAGACTCTAAAGATCTCCCGACATATTCACATGGTCATTTTTCTGCGACTTTAATCTTGCAATGGATCTTTACTTAGCATATGGTTGTCTAATAACTCCTTCCTTTTCCCTGTATGCAGAATTGGATGGACAGTAGAAAATAGTGTACACCAGATTTACAGACTCCTGAGGCAGGCGCTTAGCGCCGAAACACAACCGCTGTGTCGAGTCTTTGAACCCTTTGATGTGTTTCTAAATAAATTCTACAAACAAAAACATTAACGTGTCCCTTGTGTCTTTTGGATGAGCCAACTTGCCCTACTCCTTGCTTTGTGTGCACTATGTCCATAGGTATCTGAGTGTTCTTCCACGTTTTTGTGGCTGATCTCTTCTTGGAATAATAGTTACATTGATGCTCATGCTGAAACATTTTGGGTTCATGGTTTAACAACTAATTGATTGGACATTTTTGATCCACACCACTGGCAAAGATAGCTCTTTGAATAAAAGATTTGTATCTAAGGCCACTGGTTGATATTTGTGTTGTTTTTGTAGCCATCTATTGTCTTTCTTTTCTCTGTAGCTTCAAAAATGTGCACAGGAGGAAATGCATTTCTTTTGCTTTCTTCAGTGTTCCAGTGCTCACAAAGTCTAGATTCCTTTGTTTTACTCTTTCATTTTTTTGTCTGCATATTTGTTTCTAATTTGCAGTCTCTTACTCTGTATTAGGCATGTGCATTCTTTTGAAATGACATGGGAAATGTTATTTTCTGCCCAAAATGACAGGAAAAAAAAGCATTTTTTTCAAGGTGCAGAATAAGTGCATAATCAATCACCCTATGTATTAAAGGCTTGGGAAAAGAGTCAGGCTTTCACCAGCTTCCTATTTAGCTTTTTTTGGTGTCTCTGAAATGATATGGACAGAGTGTAAGCAGTATTAGGACAGTTTTCACATGCATTTGCTCAGGTACCTACTTAACTGGGTAAACTTACTTCCATTTAGTGTGCAAATTGGTACTTTTATATCAATGAATTTCTCCCCATCAGCCTGAATTTGTAAAGGGAAACTCTATATGTATGGCATTGCCCTCACAAAAGAAATACACAGAAACATACACACATGCACTCTTACTTTTTCAGACACATACATGCACTTTCACTCTTCAAACACAGACATGAACACACTCACTCATTTTTCAAGCACACCAAGGGTAAAAGAGGGGCTTAAGTAGAAAAGGGTATAAGCAGAAAAATTAAGGGACTCTTTCACCACACTACACAATCAATAAATCAGCAATGCAGGTTTTAACAAATGTTAACCATTAGCCACTAGCTACTTAACATAGGTAGAGGCAGGTCATAGGTGTAAGAGGGGGTAGAGTGGAGGAATGTCTGGCTGTGAAAGTTAGCTTTCAGATCAGTGCAGCACTAGCTTTACAACTACCCCAGCATGGCTCAAGAGGTGATGTTAATGTAAACCTCCTGGTGGCAGAGCAAGGTATTACAATGATAGTACCAAATATGTCACAGTGAGGCTTATTTTCGAAAATGATCGCTGGCCATTTCCCGACATAAATCAGGAGATGGCCGGAGATCTCTCAAAAGCGGCGAAATCGGTATAATCGAAAGCGGCTTTTTTGACAGCATTGCCGCTTTCCCGTCGCCTCGCCGGCGAAAGTTCAAGGGGGCATGTCGGTGGCGCAGTGAAGGCGGGACATGGGCGGGCATGGGCGTGGCTACCAGATGGCCAGCTTTCGCAGATAATGGAAAAAAAGCGGCGTTAAGCAGTATTTCGCCGGGTTTACTTGGTCCTTTTAATTTCACGACCAAGCCTCAAAAAGGTGCCCCAACTGACCAGATGACCACCGGAGGGAATGGTGGATGACCTCCCCGTACTCCCCCAGTGGTCACCAACCCCCTCCCACACTAAAAAAAAATACAAATCAAAACCTTTTTTTACCAGCCTGTATGCCAGCCTCAAATGTCATACCCAGCTCCCTGACAACAGTATGCAGGTCCCTGGAGCAGTTTTTAATGGGTGCAGTGCACTTCAGGCAAGCAGACCCAGGTCCATCCCCCCCCTACCTGTTACACTTGTGGTGGTAAAAGTTAAGCCCTCCAACCTCCCCCCCCCAAAAAAAACCCCACTGTACCCACATGTAGGTGCCCCCCTTCACCCATAAGGGCTATGGTAATGGTGTAGAGTTGTGGGCAGTGGGTTTGGGGGGGGATTTGGGGGGCTCAGCACCCAAGGTAAGGGAGCTATGCACCTGGGAGCTTTTTTGGTATTTTTTTAACAATTTTTAGAAATGCCCCCTAGGGTGCCCGGTTGGTGTCCTGGCATGTGAGGGGGGACCAGTGCACTACAGATGCTGGCTCCTCCCATGACCAAATGCCCTGGATTTCGCCGGGTTTGAGATGGCCGGCATTTTTTTCCATTATCACTGAAAAACAAAACAGGCAATCTCAAACCCGGCGAACTCTGGCATTTGGCTGGGCTAAACCGTATTATCGAAAAAAAAGATGGCCGGCCATCTTTTTCGATAATACGGTTCCGGCCAGCTGTTGCGCTGCCGCCAAAATACATCGACGTTATGCTCCTCAGTGTTTCCCCCAAATGACTCAACACCAACCAGGGAGTTTAACAATAAAAAGAAAATATTTTTTTATTAGTTGAATTATATTTAAATGTTAATGAAATTTTACCAACTTGCAAATTTAACATATGTATTTCAATTACAGGTTTGCAACACAAATCAGTTTAGTTTCTAGAAACTTTGAGAGCATTTTCAGATGAGTATAAATATTAGTTACATAAATCATTTAAGCACATTCAATTTTACAAAATACTAGATTCTTTAAAGTTTCTTTTCTCCTGTCTTTCAGATTTCCAGAGACCATGTTTTCCTCTATTCTTTTTTTTTTATTTTAGTTATCTCTTATTTATTGTTCAGGTTTCCTTTACTATTCAGTCACTTAGCTGTTCTGTTTGTTTTCTCTCTGGCTCTCTTGAATGGTGGTTGCCTTTTCTTTCAGGTGATAATCTCCAGCATCAACTTTCTTCCAGTCTTTTCCCAGTAACATGGTCTCACCAATATAGCTCCCTCCCAACTGCCAGCCTGAGCTGTTTGCAGTGGCGTAGCCAGACCTGACATTTTGGGTGGGCCCAGAGCTAATATGGGTGGGCACTATGTATATAGATATGAGTAGCGTTTCTTAGAATACTCCTAAATAATGCCTTAGAGTGCACTTGATGAAGGATTTCTAATAAACAGTCTGCCCAACAGCTGTCCAGTATCAACATAAACCACATACATACTAAGAGCCTATAAAGCAAACAACACCACCAATTCTGAACACACAAATACCATTAACAGTACCTTTAAAAAGGCAAAAGTGAATATACACAACAGCAATACGGGTCCCATTGGAAAAGTCAGACTGATATAGATCCCCACACAAACCACATGCCAGAAGAATCTCTCACTTTGGTCATATGCAGAACACAGACCAATCTTCGTCAATTACAGAAAAAAAGGACCAAAAATTTGAAATTGTTCAGTAGCCCAGCATCAGCCCTGCCCTTCCCTCCCTGTAGCCTGACATCAGTCCTACCCTTCCCTTACTATCCCCCACTCCATCCATCACTGTAGCCCGGCATCAGCCCCACCCTTCCCTACTCCCCTCATCCATCCCTATAGCCTGACATCAGCCTTACCCTTCCCTACCACCCCATCCATCCCCATAACCCTGCATCAGCCCTTCCCTACATCCATCCTAGTAATCAGCCCCACTCTACCCCTACTCCTCCCTCCATGGTCTGACATCTCCCCCCAACCTGAAGCACACCACTGCAGAGCCCACCCCCACCCAGAAACCTGCCCACATTAAATATAAAGCTTTTTTATGTTATCTTGGGCACAGAAGAGACCATCCCCATCCAAAAACCTACCAACATAAAAAGATATGCAGATTTTTTTTTAATTTTAACCTGGGCACTGAGTGCACTCCCACCCAGAAACCCACCAACATTAAAATTTAGTGTTGGTGGCTTTATGGATGGGGATGGACTCTAAACTGCCTAGGAGGAAAAAAGGTATATTTTTGCAGCACAATACCAGAAAAACAGAACATTGCTATACATTGCAAAATAAGACAGCAGATGTAAATTCTCAAATTGGACATATTCCAAACACTAAAATGAAAATAAAATGATTTTTTTTCTACCTTTGTTGTCTTGTGACTTTATTTTTCTGATCATGTTGGTCCCAGTCTCTAATTCTGCTGCTCTCTATCTGCTCCTTTAACTCCACTTCCATTCTTATCTCTCCCTACTCCTCCATCCATGTGCATCTGCTTCCTCTGCCTTTTCTCCCTCTCCATCCATGCCCAGCATTTCTCCTCTTTCCCCTCCATCCATGTCCAGCATTTCTTCCCTTCCCTCCCCTCCATGTCCAACAATTCTCCTGTCTCCACTGCTCTCCTCCATGTACAACAATTCTCCTTTCTCCATTGCCCTCCCCTCCCATCCCATCCATGTCCAGCGATTCTTCTCTCTCCCCTGCCCACCCCTCCACCCCTAGTCCAGCTGCATTTCCTTTTTGCCTCTCCTTCCCCTTCACCCTTATGGCCCAGATCTCCCTATCCCCTCCACCCCATGATCCAACAATTCCCTCTCTCCTCTCTCCCTTCCCATCTACCCCAAATTGGGGTCCATCAAATCCCTGTCTCCAATTCCCACCCTTCTCCCTTATGATGCATTTACTTGTCCACCCTCCCTTCCACCCCTATGTTCCAGCACTTATGGTCTGGTATCTTCCCTTCCCCCTTATAGCCCAGCAGCTCTGTGTTCCCTCGTTGCCCCTCTGTTTCCTGTCCTCTCCAGTTATGGATCCAGCGCAGTGCCTCTCCTCCCCCAACCAGTCCTTTCTTCTGTAGCGTCCCGCCTTTATGCAACTTTGTTTAAGTGCAGGAGGAAGTAGGAACGCTGCAGAGGAAAGGACCAGATCGGTGACGGACCAGACAGCCTGTTCCTGTTCCTGTTCCCGCTACCGGCACAGCAAAGAATCTGCCGGTTTAGTTCCGGCTCTCTTCTGAAAAAAACTACTTTTTTCTGCCTTCTGTGACCGTCAAAGAGAAGTCAGACCTGTCCTGCTCTTCTCCTCGGCGGCGTTTCTCTATTCTAGCCTTCCTGCCGCCTTGTGTAGTGACCCCACCAATCAATGCTGGCATTCCCAGTGACGTTGCGGTGACGTCAAGCCAAAGGCAGGGAAGCCATGGAGGGGAAGGAAAGCACGAGCCGGCAGCTGGGAACTCCCACGTGGCAGGTATTTTTTTTGGGTGGGGACACCGGACTTACACCGGACTTACACAGAGGCAAGGGATCAGATCCGGTGCTCGATCTGCCCCGTTCCTATGCAGCTGAGCCAGGTCTCTAGTCGGCAGCGCGGGGCCCCTGAGAGAGCGAGGCCCTGTGCGGCTGCACCGGATTGGAGGAGCAGGACAAATTGGGTGGGCCTGACCTGAGATTGGGTGGGCCTGGGCCCACCCAGGCCCACCCGTAGCTACGCCTCTGGCTGTTTGTCACTCTCCTGAGAATTCCATCAGCATGGGGAACACTCAGCACACAGAAAATGATTTAAAATATTTAACATTTTGGAGATTTTTGAAAACAGTAGGTTGAGGGGCCCTTTTACTAAGCAGCATAGAGGGCCATAATCGAACAGGGCGGCCATCTATAAGGGCAGCCATCTGTAACGCCGGCCCCATCAAGCGGCGTACCTGACTGTATTATCAAAACAAGATGGCTGGCCATCTTTCATTTTGATAATACTGTCAGGGACGCCCAAATCTCAACATTTGGCCTGCCCTTAGAGATTGCCGGTGTTAGAGATGGCTGCCATTGGTCTTCGCCGATAATGGAAACTAATGGCGGCCATCTCAAACCTGGCCAAATCCAAGGCATTTGGTCATGGGAGGAGCCAGCATTTGTAGTGCACTGGTCCCCCTTACATGCCAGGATACCAACTGAACACACCTTGGGGGCAATGCAGTGAACTTCACAAATTGATCTCAGGTACATAGCTCCCTTACCTTGTGTGCTTAGCCCCCCAAATCCCCCCCAAAACCCACTACCCACAACTGTACACCACTACCATAGCCCTCAGGGATGAAAGGGGGGCACCTACATGTGGGTACAATGGGGTTTTTTTTTTTTGGGGGGGGGGGGGTTGGAGGGCTCCCATTTACCACCACAAGTGTAAAAGGAAGGGGGGATGGGCCTGGATCCACCTGCCTGAAGTGCACTGCACCCACTAAAACTGCTCCAGGGACCTGCATACTGTTGTCATGGAGCTGGGTATGACATTTGAGGCTGGCATAGAGGCTGGCAAAAAAATGTGTTTTTTTATATTTTTATTTGGGTGGGAGGGGGTTGGTGACCACTGGGGGAGTAAGGGGAGGTGATCCCCCATTCCCTCCAGTGGCTATCTGGTCAGTTGGGGCACCTTTTTGAGGCTTGGTCGTGAACAAAAAGGGACCAAGTAAAGTCGGCCAAATGCTCGTCAGGGCCGGTTTTCTTTTTTCCATTATCGGCCGAAGCTGGCCATCTCTTAACCATGCCCCCATGCCGCCTTCGGTACACTGCCGACACACACCCTTGAACTTTTGCCGGCTCTGTGACGGAAAGCAGTTGAAGCCGGCCAAAATCGGCTTTCAATTATACTGATTTGGCCGGCTTTAGGAGAAGGCCGGTCATCTCCCGATTTGTGTCGGAAGATGGCCGGCCTTCTCATTTGAAAATAAGCAGGATAGATGCCTATGCACGCCCAACATGTGTCAGTTACCTCCCAGCAACCATGAGACCCTTGCGGTAATTTCATTTTTGATGCGTGTCCGCGGGCAGTAATCGGGTAGTAATCGGGCGATAATCAGCATTTTAGGCATGTAGATCATTACCGCCTGGTTCCCGTGTGAGACCTTACCACTAGGTCAATGGCTGGCAGTAAGGTCTAAGACCCAAAATGGACACATAACAAATTTAATTTTGCCGCACGTTCATTTTCAGCAAAAATTAAAAATAGGAATTTTTTACAGGTATGTTGAAAAATAATTCTGCACAGGCCCAAAACATGCGTCTACACCACCGCAGGACATTTTTCAGTGCACCTTTTGTAAAAAGTTCCCTGAATCCTTTAAATAACTGCAAAATTCTGAGGCTTTTTCCTCCAGATAAAAATTCATTGGTGAATTGATTTAGAATATGTCTGTTTGAAACAGCAGCTGAATGATTTTTCTGATTTGCAATACTCTACACAAATTCAGTGAAGTTTTTTGAGACTGAGGTCTGTTTGCATGCATTGCCTCCATTGTATGCAAATAGATCTCATGAATAATTTATTCATTACTTTATGCTCCAAACTATCATTGTACAATTATAATATTAATTCCATTACATTTATTGTTTAAATTTAAAAACTGACTAGAATCTCAGATGAATTTCTATAAGACATATGACACATTGCCTGCAAGAGCCATTGGGCAGTATACACAATGACATTTTGTACAACAAATTATAGTTAAATATTGGAACATATTATCTGTGCATCTGGGCTTAGATAATACTCCCTGGTTTGCCTATATGAGAGGCAAGAAGTTAGAATTATTCAAGATCCCCTGGCAGGGTAATGCATTAAATGGGTCATGTGGATTGTGGTCATTGTGTATACTATCCAATGGCTCTTACAATTAATGAGGTGCAAATTCCCAATAGTCGGCGAATGTTCAAATTGAAAGAGAGGACTCATTGTTCATCCAAACAGGTGATTTATGGCATTCAGTGTTCATGTGCCAAATGGTATATAGGTCAGACCAAGAAACCAGTTAAGCACAGAACAGCACAGCATTTAAGCAATTTAAGACTTGATAAGAATGCCGTCCCAATAGTTAATCATTGGCAACAGATGGGTCATGCATCCACAGATTTATAATTTGTGGTGTTGCACCAAGTGGTGTTTACTAGAGGTGGCAATGTCTCCACTACTTTGGCGAGAAGGGAGCAACATCTGATATATGAGTGGAATACAGTGGAACCATACGACCCTGAGGTCAATTGGACCATAATATGATTGGCGATTTAATTAAATGGCAACAATATAAGGAGAAGCCTGCTCATTGACACTCTAGCTTCTGGTAGTGAGTTTCCACTTTAGGGCGGCCCCACCGGTTGAATTAACTAATGAAGCATGCAGTGAAAGGAGTTTTCAAAAATATTGGTGAGTGCTAAATATGAATGTTATGTTACAATTTGGCAGACTTGGCATCATTTATGATGATAAGATGTTGGTTTTATTTTAGGTTTAATCTCCTGATGACGCATATTGTGACACACAATGTCGTGTACAGACTAAAATAGTGTATTTTGGAATATACTAAAATGCTGACCAGTATCCGGTTCTGAGAACTTTTTGATTGTGATGAAGTCAATGCGGATTTCAATTACTGTGTGAATTTTAATATTCCCTGGGAAGGAGAGTTCAGCATATGGAGTATGTCCAAGCAGACCTTGGATAAAGATTGAACTGATATCCAACAGGTTTGAGAAAGATCATGACAACTTTGTAATCCTGTGGGCACTGTTATGAAGCTTGAAATTACAATGCTGTGTGAAACATAATGTTGTGGACTTTTGCAGGCAATATTTTATGTCTTATAGAAATTCATCCAAGATTCTAGTCAGTTTTTAAGTTTAAATTGTGTTAAATGTGTTTTTCTAAAAAATATAACAATAAATGTAGTGGCATTAATATTACATGAATAATTCATTGTGAAAATCCTGAAAACCTGACCTGGCAAGGGCAGAGGTAGGACACCTCTGGTGTAAGTGAAATGAGAGGCCCTTTGTTGGGTAGTCTGCAGCAATTCAGAAACTTATAGGAAGTTATGTCTGATGAATAACCCCTGGAACAATAAGATAAGTGACGTTGGAGGCTGTGCTACTGCAGTATTTCTGGAGCTGTTAGTTGTCTTGTTGTAGACCTTTTGCTTTTTGGACTATTTACTTGAAACCTGGATTGAAGCTAGGTTTAGTGGAGGTTTTTTTTTTAATGACTCATGGCTTTTTCTTCACAGTAGGGCTATTTGAAGAATGCCTATGATTATTTTGTCTGTAGCCCCTTGAGAGGGTGTTTAGCACTGAGGCACCTTCATAGCGATCTGCATGTCATATTTTGTGGTTATTTCCTCTTTTGGTTTTGGGATTTTGTAGGCAGGACTTGTTTTGGTTTTGGTACATATAACTTGGTGACATTCCATATAAAATTTTTAAAACAAATATTAAAACTTTAAATTCTATTCTAATCTTTTTCAATAACCAGTGAGCCTTGATTAAATATACATAGCATTCTCTACTGCACTCCCTCCCCATAAAATTTTTTCTGTCACATTTATAGAATAATGCTTAGTGTTGGAATCTGCAACTAACTTTAGGTGCAAATGATTTATACCAACTGAACCCTGGTGTAAATCTTCGTGCCTAAATTAGGGGCAGATCCCCCTTATTCTATAACATGTATACATGAAAGGAATGCTCCTGATCTACCCATGACCCCCCTATGGTCACACCCACTTTTAGAGCCACATGTAGAATTTACATTACATGCAGATCCTGACATGTAAATATGCAGATGTAAATTTACGTTGATCACAATTAGCACCGAAAATTGATTATTAGGTCCAATTAACAACACTAATTAGCTTATTATTCAATTAAATTGCGTGTGCAAATTGGGTGTGGACAATTCTGAGCACCATATATAGAATTTAGGGGAAAATGTATAATTCCCAACTCTCTTACAGGTATCTCTAATGGTGCCAAATACACATTAAATAAGATGGTGCATAATGGGGATCCCTGCGGTACTCCACATATCATCTGCCACACACTTGAAATCATATCACCCCAAATGGCTCTTAATATTCTATATTTCAGAAAGGCCTCAAACCAGTCTTTTTTCAGTTCCTACAATACCAAGTTCATCTAAACAAAATAGCATGTCGTGATGTACCAAATCAAAGGCAACAGAAAGATCTAGCTATACAACGAATACTTGAGTACCCACATCTACCCATAACCTTAATTATGTTATTATTGCTTCCAGCACTGTTTCCATGCTAAATAAAGTATGAAATCCAGACTGAGAATACTTAAATAATATGTCTCCAATATATGTCTCCAAATAGTCTTCTAGTTAGCAAGCTACCACACCTTTGATTGTTTTTGTCAAAATTGGAGCATGGGCTACAGGTTGATAATTAGAACAGATTTTATCATCCAACTTTTCACCATTCAATCAGTTCTCTTCAACAACAGCACATCATTACCTTGGGCACTGAATTGTGGGGTTCCATAGGGATCCATACTGAGGGGCATAATCGAACGAAATCGTCTATCTCCATGGGCGTTTATCTCCAAGAATGGGTTCGTGAAGGGGCGGACCGAACCGTATTTTCGAAAAAAAATAGAGGTCCATGTCTTATTCGACAATTTGTGAGCTAGGCGTTTTTGTTTTTCAGCGATAATGGAAAATGAAAGCGCCCAGCTCAAAAACGAATAAATCCAAGGCATTTGTTCTTGGGAGGGGCCAGGATTCGTAGTGCACTGGTCCCCCTCACATGCCAGGACACCAACCGGGCACCCTAGGGGGCACTTTTACAAAAACAAAAAAAAAGGTAAAAGAGCTCCCAGGTGCATAGCACCCTTCCCTTGTGTGTTGAGCCCCCCAAATCCCCCTCAAAACCCACTGCCCACAAGTCTACACCATTATTATAGCCCTAAGGGGTGAAGGGGGGCACCTACATGTGGGTACAGTGGGTTTGGGGGGGGGGGGGGTTGGACGACTAATAAGCATTAAGCAGCACAATTGTAACAGGTGGGGGATGGGCCTGGGTCCACCTGCATGAAGTCCACTGCACCCCCTAACAACTGCTCCAGGGACCTGCATACTGCTGCCAGGGAGGTGGGTATGACATTTGAGGGTGAAAATAAAAAGTTGTGAAACATCATTTTTTGTGGTGGGAGGGGGTTAGTGACCACTGGGGGAGTCAGGGGAGGTCATCCCCGATTCCCTCTGGGGGTAATCTGGTCATTTAGGGCACTTTTTGGGGCCTTATTCGTGAAAAAACAGGGTCCAGGAAAAGTGCCCTAAATTCTAGCTACAAACGCATACTTTTTTTCCATTATCGGCGAAAGGCACCCATTTCTCCTTGGCCGATAACCACGCCCCAGTTCCACCTTCGCCACGCCTCCGACACGCCCCCGTCAACTTTGTACGCTTCCGCGATGGAGTGCAGTTGAAAACGTCCAAAATCGGCTTTCCTTTATACCGATTTATTCGTTTTTGTGAGATAAACGTCTATCTCCCGATTTGGGTCAAAATCTAGGCATTTTTCTCTTTCAATTATAAGCTGGATTGTCTCCCATTTTACTTAAAATCTACCTTGTGCCTCTGGATGAGTTGCTTTGGTCAACTGGCACATAATTATATATCTATGCAGATGATTTGCAACTATTAATGCTCATTGAACTAGATCTATCCACAGCTTTAAATAAACTCACTGCCTGTCTAACTACAATTCAGGAATGGGCAAAAACAAACAAATCTGCCTGAACCCAAGAAAAACAGAGATTTGGGGGTACCTAAAACAAGTGGACAAATGCCTGACTTCAAAATTTAATTGAGAAGTATGAACTCTCCCTAAAATCGCAAGTCAGGAAACTTGGGATATTGCTGGACTCATCACTCACTCTGATCCTGCAAATTCAAACAACCTTTAAAATTTGTCTCTATCATCTGCAGCAACTACAAAATCTCTCTCCATATATAGAAAATGTGAGTCTGACTACAGTGGTCCATGCCATGTGAACTTCATGGCTAGAACACTATAATGCCCTGTACATTGGTGAAACCAAAAAGAGTTTGCATCAGCTCCAACTAATTCAGAATGCTACAGCTCAACTGTCAAAAGGCTGCAAGTAGCTGACCACTTCATACCCTTCCTGTAAAAACTACACTGGCTACCAGTACCTTACAGGGCTAAATTTAAAACTCTGTGTTTGATTATCAAGGTCCTCAGACAAAATGGGCCAGAGTACTTAAAGAATAAGTTAATGTTCTATACACCTTTGAGAACTTTAAGATCCTCTCAAGGAGCATCACTATCTGTACCCTTATCAAAATAAATTGTATAATGTGATATCAGACAGCGAGCCTTATCAGAAGTAGCCCCCACACTCTGGAATTTACTCCCAGAGGGGCTACGTCTAACTCGAAACTACCTCTACTTCAGGAAACAGGTGGAAGCCTGGCTCGTCTCACAAGCCTTTAATACATGTGGTGACTGACTATTTACTCACTCTGCACCTGGACTACCTTGCTGCACACTATTAGAGGCTCATTTTCAAAGCACATAGACTTACAAAGTTATATGTGTTACTATGGAACTTTGTAAGTCTATGTGATTTGAAAATAAGCACCTCTGTAACTTAGACCAGTTCCTCATACCTTGTTTAACTGTACAAAGATTTTATCTTGCATTTAGCCACCCATCTATTTATCCTAATTGACTCTATACTACCCATCTTGTCTCCACCTATATATCTACACTTACTACTACTACTACTACTACTTAACATTTCTAGAGTGCTACTAGGGTTAGCAGCGCTGTACAGTTTAACAAAGAAGGACAGTCCCTGCTCGAAGGAGCTTACAATCTAAAGGACGAAATGTCAAGTTGGGGCAGTCAAGATTTCCTGAATAGAGATGTAGTGGTTAGGTGCCGAAGGCGACATTGAAGAGGTGGGCTTTGAGCAAGGATTTGAAGATGGGCAGGGAGGGGGCCTGGCGTATGGGCTCAGGGAGTTTATTCAAAGCATGGGGTGAGGCGAGGCAGAAAGGGCAGAGCCTGGAGTTGGCGGTGGTGGAGAAGGGTACTGAGAGGAGGGATTTGTCTTGAGAGCGGATGTTACGGGTAGGAACGTAAGGGGAGATGAGGGTAGAGAGGTAAGGAGGGGCTGCAGATCGAGTGCATTTGTAGGTTAGTAGGAGAAGCTTGAACTGTATGCGGTACACTTGGCCTCTCAGTTCCTTAGAAAAGCATTAGCATCATATCTATGCTATTTGAACCTATTGCATTGCTTGTTAGGTATTTCATTGGTATTATGCTGACATTGTATTATATCTATGTCATTTGAATATGCTTCCATGCTGTCTATTATGGTATTGTATTGTATTTACATCATATTTTCAACTTTACCTCATTTATTATATTTATGTTTATATTTGTTATTTTATTATTGTTCTGTTGATAACAAAATTGTAAATTTTATGTTAACTTGGACCTGTTGTATATCACCTTGGGTGAATTTGTTCATAAAGGCGCTTAATAAATCCCAATAAATAAATAAAATAATTTTAGGTGGGTTAAGATCTAATCAGTTAAACTGGATCCAGGGATCAATTGTACCCAAACAAAAGTACAAGGAGGAGAGATCAGGGGTTTCAGGATCTTGGTAAGAGACAAGCAAGTTGTCATTGGTATAAAAGTATGAGTGTATTGAGTGCTCTTGTATAAGAGTTGAAAGAGGGCTAAGGAAAATATTGAATAACAAGAAAGCAAGAACAGAGCCCTGGGGTACTCCATAGGCCAGGGCACATGAAGAAGGTAACAAGACAGAAAAGTTGTGGTCCAAAAGGAATGAAGTAAACCATTTATGTACAGTACCAGAAAGTCCAATGTCAGTGAGTCTAGACAGCAGAATCTTATGATCAATAAGATCACATAATGCTGTGAGATCCAGTGAAACTACAACTGTTGTTCACCCACTCTTAAAGCCTGAAAGTCATAAATGAGGTGATGCAACAAGGGTTTCCATACTAAGTCTGGGACTGAAACCTGAATGCTATGCGTGTAAATTATTAGAGGACTCAAAATATTGCAGTAGCTGAGTAAAAACTACCTTTTCTAGGATCTTAGCCTGTAACTCACTGGAAAAGAAGGCTCAAGTTTGGGATTCTTCAGTACCAGCCAAACGATAACACTTTTTAATTTGGGAGGATCACCACCCATACTTAGACTGGTGTTGATGATGGAGAAGTCTATGAGTAGGTATTGCTATCCAAGAGAAAGTGATGGAATCAAAAAAGCAGGTTGTCTTTTTGGCAGCAGAAAAGAGTTTTCAGAAAGATGTAAGAGAGGAACAGCTCAAGTGTTTTATAGAATAGGGAGCATGTAGGGAAGGGTCAGAAATGATTGGAGAAGTGGACAAGAGGGAGGAAGACAGGACTGCAGATGAAGCACTAGCATTGTTGTATTAGAGCAAAATAGGGATCTAAGTAAGGATATCTTGGAAGAATAACAGGTGACCAATTCCACAGAGGTAATTTCAGGAATTTTTTTCAGAAGAAGTATTTGTTTGACTGTGCAATGTAGAATGCAGTTTTCTAGGGCAGCTGGAGGAATTATTAATGAGTTTGGAATAATAAAGGTGTTTTTATTGTTGAAGAGAAAACTTGTAGGAGCAATAGAGAGTTATAAAAGACTGTATGTCAACAGATGTTCATGATTTATGCCAGATTTTTTCTGCATGGCTTAACTGTTGGTGAAAGAGATGCAACTCACCTTGATACCAAGGCTGCCTTGGGTGAATAGATGGGTAAGGCCAGGAAGAAGAGTTCTGGGAGACAGCTTCACTCGACAGAAACGGCATTATCCAAAGTCTGTAATGACCTGTTTCTCGTCAAATCCAAAGGTCATTACTCCATCCTCATTCTCCTCGACCTATTCGCCGCTTTTGACACTGTCAATCACAACTTACTTCTTGACACACTGTCCTCTTTTGGGTTCCAGGGCGCTGTCCTCTCCTGGTTCTCCTCTTATCTCTCCCATCGTACCTTCAGAGTACACTCTCATGGCTCTTCCTCCACCCCTATCCCGCTCTCTGTTGGAGTCCCTCAGGGTTCTGTCCTTGGACCCCTTCTTTTCTCTATCTATACCTCTTCCCTGGGCTCCCTGATCTCGTCTCATGGCTTCCAGTATCATCTTTATGCCGACGACACCCAGCTTTATCTCTCCACACCTGACATCACTGCGGAAACCCAGGCCAAAGTTTCGGCCTGCTTATCCGACATTGCTGGCTGGATGTCCAACCGCCACATGAAACTGAACATGGCCAAGACCGAACTTCTTGTCTTCCCACCCAAACCCACTTCTCCTCTACCTCCACTCTCTATCTCAGTTGATAACACCCTCATCGTCCCCGTCTCATCTGCCCGCAACCTCAGTGTCATCTTCGACTCCTCCCTCTCCTTCTCTGCGCACATCCAGCAGTTAGCCAAGACCTGTCGCTTCTTCCTCTATAACATTAGCAAAATCCGCCCTTTCCTCTTTGAGCACACCACCCGAACTCTCATCCACTCTCTCGTTACCTCTCGCCTTGACTACTGCAACCTACTCCTCACTGGTCTCCCACTTAGCCACCTATCCCCCCTTCAGTCCGTTCAGAACTCTGCTGCACGTCTTATCTTCCGCCTGAACCGATACACTCACATCACCCCTCTCCTCAAGTCACTTCATTGGCTTCCGATCAGCTACCGCATTCAATTCAAGCTTCTGCTACTAACCTACAAATGTACTCGATCTGCAGCCCCTCCTTACCTCTCAACCCTCATCTCCCCTTACGTTCCTACCCGTAACCTCCGCTCTCAAGACAAATCCCTCCTTTCAGTACCCTTCTCCACCACCACCAACTCCAGGCTCCGCCCTTTCTGCCTCACCTCACCCCACGCGTGGAACAAACTCCCCGAGCCCATACGTCAGGCCCCCTCCCTCCCCATCTTCAAATCTCTGCTTAAAGCCCACCTCTTCAAAGTCGCCTTCGGCACCTAGCCTCTACACCTCTACCCAGGAAATCTAGACTGCACAACTTGACATTTCGTTCTTTAGATTGTAAGCTCCTTTGAGCAGGGACTGTCCTTCTTTGTTTATGTTGTACAGCGCTGCGTAACCCTAGCAGCGCTCTAGAAATGTTAAGTAGTAGTAGTAGTAGTAGTAGTAGACAGCTGTGTGAAGTGAGGAATCCCATATGGGAATTTGATCTGAGAGTGGCAAATCAGTATAGTGAGGAGGAAAAAATGAGAAGAGTGGTGGGAGTGTACAAAGGTCTATGTGGTTTGAATGATGAACAGGAGTGGAAATGTGAGGGTTAGGCAAATGTGTTGGAGGACTCAGGATGGAGATAGTGAAGGAAAACAAGTAATGATCAGTCCATGGGACTGATAGAGAAGTGAAATTTGAAAAAAGTGATTGAGTCAAAGATTTGGGGATGAACCAGATCTAAAGTGTAAACCAGCACAATGGGTAGAAAAATGTACATGCTGGCAAAGATCCAGTTCCAAGAGTACCGCCTGAAAAGATTTATCCTGAAATCTCAAAGGACAATTAACATGAAAATTAAAATGTCCTAGAATAAAGAGATTCAAAAACTGATTATTTTCATCTGAAAGGGTCTGCATCATAAATGGGAGGAAAGTAAATCAAGAGTATATTGACAGGAAGGAGGGAGAAGATACAGAGAAGAAGTGATTCAAGATATGAAATAAGGGAGGGTTTGGGTTCAATAATTGGAAGAAAAGATGGGGCAAGCAAAACTATTCCACTGCCTTTTCTTGAGGTGTGGCAAACCTAGACAACAGTGGCGTAGCCACAGGTGGGCCTGGGTGGGCCGGGGCCTACCCACATAGGGCTCAGGCCCACCCCAACAGTAGCACACATTTAGTGGTAGCTGTGGGATCCCAAGCTCGGCCAGCTGAAGACTTCCTCCATATGGTAACAAAAATGCTGCTCTCCATGATACCGGCACCTGCGTATATTCAGTTTTCAGCACATGCCTGCTGAAGACTGCCAAGGTGGAAAGAAGCGTTTTCCAACCAGCTGAGATATTTTTTGTGTGGTGGTTGGGGGGGGGGGGGAGAAAAATTGGTGCCCACCCACTTCATCCCTAGGCCCACCCAAAATCTGTTGTCTGGCTACGCCCCTGCTAGATAATATTCAGAAACAAATACAGTCTTGATTACTTTTCTCAGTTGAGGCTTCAAAGATAATGTAGAATCAAGATTATTAACTAATCTAGCTCCTGACTAAACAACAACTTCAAATTAACCCAAACATATATTTACCACCATTCCACTCCAAATCTGCACAAATCCACTGAAAAGTACACAAGGAGCACCTTAACCTCACTCCTTTGTTGGCCTCTGGTGCAAGACCTGTCAATAAAAGCTGGCACAACCCAGCGATATCACTGGGAGGTAGGGCCATGCTGGTTCCAGAGAGGAGCATAGCAAGCTGGTCAAATGGAAGAATGTAAACAGGTCAAAAGTTCAGGCAGCAATAGGATAGTCAATGTGTTTCTGTAGTTGATCTCAGAAACAGGCAGTTTTTCTCTTCTGGTACTGGACCTTTTAGTAAAAACAGACATGACCCAGTGACACTACTGTAAATTGGGTCCAGGTGGTTCCAGAGGTGGTTCCAGAGGTGGTCAAACAGTAGGAGGCAAACACGTCACAGGTTTAGGCACCAATAGGATGCTCTGGATGCCTCTGCATTTGGTCTCAGAAACACATTTCATAACACTTGACATCCAGAAACAGACAAGTAAGAAGATATGAAAAAAGAAAACACCCTCTTTTTAAATGAAATTATGAGGTGAAAAAAATTCCCAGGTCCAAATAAGCTGTCATCTGACACACCTGCCAACATCTAGTTTTTGTGCAAGTATGCATGTATTGCCATTGTATATATTACTTTTTTTAACATTTCTGATTTAAATTATTTTGGCTAAATACTTGCAATGTAGCTTTTATATGCTATCTCTGTTTTAAATTATTTAAATTTTTAACATACATGTATTACTTTTTTGATGTCTTAGTACTTTTTGGTATTTTAGTGCTATTGTATTGTATGTTTTCATTGCTCCTTATACAATTTGTTTAATGAGTTGCTTTATATTTCATTTAGTTTTCTAAATTGCTAATAGCAGATTGTGTCTCTTCTTATCATTTCATGCATTGTCTTGTGTTCAGTTTTATTTTTTAAGTGCTATTATATTGTTTATTTATATAAGATTTGTATGTTTTAATTGATTCTTATATAATCTCATTTTTATGTGGTCCTATTTATCTCATGAATTAATATACAATGGTTTTTGTTTCTTAGTTACATATTTTATATATTTTTTCAAAATATTAATAGGAGATTTGCAATTTGATGACCAATCTAGGAACATATATTGAATGACGATTTCCTAAGTATGATATTTTTCTTCTTTTTTGTGTATCTTTATATATATTTACTAGTAAAAAAGGCCCGTTTCTGACACAAATGAAACGGGCGCTAGCAAGGTTTTCCTCGGAGTGTGTATGTTTGGGAGAGTGTATGTGAGAGTGACTGTGTGAGAGACAGAGTGAAAGTGTGAGTGTGTGTGTATGAGAGAGAGAGAGAGTGAGTCTGGGTGTGAGTGTGTTTGTGAGAGAGTGTGTGTGTGAGAATGAGAGTGTGTGCAAGTGTGTATGTGAGACACAGTGTGAGAGAGAGTGTGTGTGTGTGTGCGAGAGAGAGAGTGTGTGTGAGACACAGATTCTCTGTGAGAGTGAGTGTATGAGACCAAGCGAGTGTGTGAGTGACTGTGTGGCACATAGAGAGTGAATGTGATACAGTGTGAGACAGAGTGTGTGAGAGTGAGAGTCAGAAAGACATTGTATATGAGAGAGAGAGTGTGAGCCCTGCCCTCCCAATCCATGCCCATCTGTCCCCTGCCCCCTCCATTCATCATTTTCCAGCAATTCCCCTCTCTCCCTGAGCCCTGCCCTCCCAATCCATGCCCATCCATGCTCCTCTGTCACCTGCCCCCTCCATTCATCCCTATCCAGCAATTCCCCTCTCTCCCTGAGCCCTGTCCTGCAATCCATATCCATCCATGCCCATTTGTCCCCTCCATTCATCCCTATTCAGCAATTCCCCTCTCTCCCTGAGCCCTGCCCTGCAATCCATATCCATCCATGCCCATCTGTCCCCTCCATTCATCCCTATCCAGCAATTCCTCTCTCTCCTTGAGCCCTGCTCTCCCAATCCATGCCCATCCATGCTCCTCTGTCCCCTGCCCCCTCCATTCATCCCTTTCCAGCAATTCCCCTCTCTCCCTGAGCCCTGCCCTCCCAATCCATGCCCATCCATGCTCCTCTGTCCCCTGCCCCCTCCATTCATCCCTTTCCAGCAATTCCCCTCTCTCCCTGCCATCTCAATCCATGTCCATCCATGCTCCTCTGTCCCCTGCCCCCTCCATTCATCCTTTTCCAGCAATTCCCCTCTCTCCCTTCCATGACCCCCCCCTCGCATCCATGCTCCTCTCTGTCCCATGTCCCAGCCTGGCCCGCCCTCTTCTTCCCCCCCCCCTTCGCATCCATGCTGTCGTTTTTCCCCTGCCCTCCTGCTCCCAGTGTTCAACTTTGCTGCCCACCCTCTTCTATCCCCCCAATATCCCTTTTCTTTTGTTTTTTTTTTTTAATTTACCTCCGTGGTGGCGGTTCCGGCAGCGCAGCGTCAGGGAAGGAGGCGTCGTTCCCTACGTCTAGCCTTCCCTTCGCTGTGTTCCGCCTTCTTCTGACGTCATCATTGATGTCAGAAGAAGGCGGAACACAGCGAAGGGAAGGCTAGAGACGTCGGGAGCGCCGCCTCCTTCCCTGACGCTGCGCTGCCGGAACCGCCACCACGGAGGTAAATCTAATATACTAAAACGCACCGTGCGTGGGTGCGATCAGTTTGTTTGTTTTTTTTTCTGCCCTCGCGATCCGTTTTTTTCCCCGCCCTCGACGTCATGACGTTTGACGCGAGGGCGGGGCAGAGACGGCTGGGTGGCTTCACACCACGAATCCACGAACCCTTCAGAAAGTGTTTGAGTGACTTCAGAACGTTGTCTTCAGAACATTCATGGTGCGTTTTATTATATTAGATGTTTAGAGATTTGATGTTGATTTCTTTGTTAAATACATATTTTATAGACCCCTGATGCAGGCCGGTTAGGCCGAAACATGAGTCTTGTCGGGTCTCCCTCAGTGTTTTAGAAGACTTTTAAATAAAGATACTTCTGAACACCATCTATGTGAGGTTCCTTTCCCTTGCTCTACTGTTACCCGTTTGGTGTTTTTCCTTCAATTGGAGCAATTTGCCTTCTGTTTGTGAATGCATTGTCATTGTAACATCAGAAATACATGCATCAGCTGCAGACCCATCCAGAGCAGATCCACAACATATACCCTTCCAAACTGGGCTTCATGAGGATCTTAAATGTGTAAACAATGGCTCTCATAAGTGTAGTTTGCCTGCTTACTTTGGGGGTGGGGGATGGCGGGCAACGTGCACATTGGCTATAGACTTCTCTCATCTGAGTACTAAGTGGTGGAATTCCATCCCGAGACTTATCCATTACTACTTAACCTTCCAGAAATTTCTGAAAGCCTTCCTATTTAATAAGTTTTTGCCCTAAGCAATCTTTGCAGGTGTAATTAGATTGTATCTTATACTGTATCTAAATACATTATAGTAGTGTTATCTTCCCTATTGTTAAAACTTATCATTAAGAGGGGCATAATCGAACATCGCCGGCCAAATAGATCGCCGGCGATCTATGTTGCCGGCGGCGCTACAGCTGGTCGGAACTGTATTATCGAAAAAGATGGCCGGCCATCTCTTTTTTTCGATAATACGGTTTAGCCCGGCCAAATGCCATGGAGTTTGCCGGGTTTGAGATGGCCGGGTTTGTTTTTCAGCGATAATGGAAAGTTATGTCGGCAATCTCAAACCCCGGCCAAATTCAAGGCATTTGGCCATGGGAGGACCCAGCATTTTTAGTGCACTGGCCCCCCTGACATGCCAGGACACCAACCAGCCACCCTAGGGGTCACTGCGCTGGACTTCAGAAAAGCTCCCACGTGCATAGCTCCCTTACTTTGGGAGCTGAGCCCCCCCCCCCCCCCCCCCCCCCACTACCCACAAATGTACTGCACCCACTAAAATTGTTCCAGGGACCTGCATACAGCCTCTAGGACTTATTGCTGCTGTATAACTTTGGCATACCAGTTCACACTTGAAGACTAATCTCTCTGAACAAGTCCTTTCTTGAAATAAGCATGTTTACTCACAGTTAACTGCAGCTCAGAGGTTGTGCCCCACTGGCAAAGAGGCCCCTGTACTAAGATTAGCAGTAGGTCAGAGCTGGCACAATGGTGTACAATGCCCTCTTTCAGCACCATGCAAGGTAAGAACTACATTTTCTAACGTGGGTAACACAAGAAAAGGATCTAAAAGTGGCTTACAAAAATGGCCACTACTGCATGGACTACAACAGGAAACAAAACAGGGCACACTCTGACCCAGTTAGCAAGGGGGGGAAAAGCACCATGGGAGTAAAGCCCAGTACCCTACACCCACCACAATGCATTGCTAATGTGACTCTGCAGGGCACCTAACAGAAAAGGTGTCACACTCACCCGAGAGCCACATCGCAACCAGGGAAAGGCTGTCGGAGGATACAACACATTCTGCTGTCATTGAGGTGGGTACGGCATTTGAGGCTGGCATACAGGCTGGCAAAAAAGGTTTTTAGTTTTATTTTTTTAGTTTGGAAGGGGATTGGTGACCACTGGGGGAGTATGGGGAGGTCATCCCCCATTCCCTCCAGTGGTCATCTGGTCAGTTGGGGCACCTTTTTGAGGCTTGGTCGTGAAAATAAAAGGGCCAAGTAAAGCCGGCAAAATACTGCTTAACGCCGCTTTTTTTTTTCCATTATCGGCGAAAGCTGGCCATCTGGTAGCCACGTCCATGCCCGCCCATGTCCCACCTTCACTAATCTACCGACACGCCCCCTTGAACTTTCGCCGGCGAAGTGACGGGAAAGTGGCGATGCAGTCAAAAATGCCGCTTTCGATTATACCGATTTTGCCACTTTTAAAAAATCGCTGGCCATCTCCCGATTTGTGTCGGAAGATGGCCGGCGATCACTTTCAATTATAAGCTGGTAAGTCATCTGATCTTAATTACTATTACTGTAATGTTCTGAGGTTAAACTGTTAGCCATATTGAACTGGTGTTTGTATTTCTGAATAATGCGGGATATAAGTACCAATAAATAAATAAAATAAATAAAAGGATATGGAAATCACATATAATTTCCATTTACATGTGTAAGGCATTTATACAGTGTAAATGTCACTAATCATGCAAATGGTGTACAAGCATTCTTAAATTACTATGAAGTTTATAATCTGCAAAATGGAGGAATGAGAGAGAAAAAGAACATGGTGTATATAAACATGAAATGAGTGACAATTTTTCCTAGGCAAATTTTAGGGTATTTAGAAATAACAAGTCAATGTGTCATATTCTTCAAAGATACTGATGTACTAAACTGAGAAAAACTTCATAAATGGCACATCATGTACTGAAACATCAAATAGGATATGATTTGAGACACTGCATAATATTTGATATTTTAGCACATGAAGTACAACTTGCAAAGTGTTTTTGCATTGAGAAAAAATAACATTTTGCACATATTTTTCCAAATGTGGAATTTTATATAAATTAATAGCTAATGAACTGTTTGATGCAAAATAATGCAAAGCTAGAGGTAGTTAAATTACATGTGAAATTAACAGTGGACCAAATTTCCTCCCCTCCTCCCCTCCCCCCCCCCAAAAAAAAACACTACATGGAGAGGCATTTTTGATATGACATCTAAATCTGATTTTGGACGTTTTGCAACAAACGTCCAAAAATCCAATGCCAAACATGCTGCCAAACATGCTCATAGAGTCATCTTCAAACAAAAAAAAAATAAGTCCAAGGGAAAAATGTACAAAAATAAGCTACTGGGATGTCTGAGGGCCAGCAGTCCTACTAAACTGGCCACATGGAGATCCCAGCAGAGCAATGGAGCAGCCTTGGGGCACTGCAGTGAACTTATATAGAAGGTCCCAAGTACACATCACATCATAACCCCCTTATACTGAATGGTGAGCCCTCCAGGAATAATAATAAAAAAATGCACTGCACCCAATTTTACACCACTACCAATAGACCTTATGCCTGCAGGTGTCACTTATATGTGGATTCAGTAGGTATTTTGTAGTTTTGGCGGCATTCACACTTTCTACCACAAGTGTACTAGTTAGAGTAGGATGTAGGCCTGGGTCCCCTTCTTTCCAATCCACTGCACCAACCACTAGGCTACTCCAGGGACCTCCTTGCTGCTCTAAGAGGAATGGCCATTATAACTGCAGTTGTCATAAAGCCTTGTATGTACTGTCACTTTCACCTCTTAGGGTGGTGGGATGGGGTTAGTGACCACTTGGGGATTAAAGAGGTGTTATGCCTTTATCCATCCTATGGTCATATGGCCAGTTTGGGTACCTTTGTGACAGTTGTTATTGAAACAGGTCTAGCCAAAAACAATTTTTTTACCTGGATTTTTTTTTTTTTACCTGTCCTATTCCTGCCCAAACATGCCTCCAATATGCCCCCTTGAGATTTAGATAAACTGCATTGAAAACATATTTAAAAAGAGTTTTGGAAATAGCAATTTATACATTTTTACGAAAACAAATATCCATCTGCCACTTTGTGCTGTTTTTTTGGACATTTTTCTGTTTTGAAAATGAGCTTCTATACCTCTCAAAAGAAGGGGACCTTTTACTAAACTACTCTGAAATCTGGGCTTAATGCGTTCTAATGCACTTTTTAAGACTTTACAGACATTCTTGTTACCTAAATGTTACCATCCTCCTTATAGTACTGACCTCTAAATATTTTAAGGCACAATAGTAAATTGGTTGCTAATGAATACAGATCCCTAAGAAAAGGTAACAGAGAATATTAGTCTCAGAAAGATATAGAGAAGAGAAAAAGACAGGAGGAGAGAGGATGCTGTTGTCCAAGTAATTAAAGGAATATCTACGTTCAAGCACCACGCTATCTTTAATTGTCCTTCATTGGTTACCTATAGAATCACATATTCATTATAGGATTGCGATATTTGTTTATAAGGCTTTATAAGGTAAGCTTTCTGATGTTTTTACATCCACTGTCTTTACACCTTCATCAGCCTGCTTGTTTGTTATGATCATCATCGTTAAACATTTTAGATGTACTTTCCATTCTATCTTTTTGGAGGAATTTAGGAATTCTGTTTTTTACATTAAAGATCCTCAGTTGTGGAACTCATGTCCCAACAAACTTTGATTGCTTTCAGATATAAAAGAGTTAGATCTATGTTAAAGACTCTGCTATTTCAGGAACCCAATAGCATCAACCTGCTGTAATCTGATGACAGTGTTTTCTGGCCTGATATACTTGCCTGAACTGTTAATCTTGTATAATGTATATATTGTATGGTTAATGGTCAGACTGTCTTATGTAGTGAAATTAATATGAATGGAGATTGCATTGTTGTTTTGTTTTTATGCTTTCATGTTGTTTTATTTCATTATTTTATTTTATGCGTGCACTCTTGAAATCCGCCTACAATTGGTAGATAGTGTGGAATATACATTTTGAAATAAATAGAGTGGAATAAATAAAGGGAGTGGAGAAGTGGCCTAGTGGTTAGAGCAGTGGTCTTGACATCCAAAGATGGTCAGTTCCAATCCCACTGCTGCTCCTTGTGATCTTGGCCAAGTCACTTAATCTTCCATTGCCTCAGATACAAACTTGGGGCTTCTTTTACAAAGCCACACTGCAAATGAAAGGAAGCCCATAGGAATTACATAGTAACATAGTAGATGACGGCAGAAAAAGACCTGCACGGTCCATCCAGTCTGCCCAAGATAAACTCATGTGTATACCTTACCTTGATTTGTACCTGTCTTTCTCAGGGCACAGACCATATAAGTCTGCCCAGCAGTTTTTCCTGCCTCCCAACCACCTGTCCCGCCTTCCATCACCGGCTCCGGCACAGACCGTATAAAAGTCTGCCCTCCCCTATCCTCGCCTCCCAACCACCAACCCCTCTTCCCCCCACCTGCTCTGCCACCCAATTGTAGCTAAGCTTCTGAGGATCCATTCCTTCTGCATAGGATTCCTTTATGCACATCCCATGCATGTTTGAATTCCGTTACTGTTTTCATCGCCACCACCTCCCGCGGGAGGGCATTCCAAGCATCCACCACCCTCTCCGTGAAAAAATACTTCCTGACATCTTTTCTGAGTCTGCCCCCCTTCAATCTCATTTCATGTCCTCTCGTTCTACCGCCTTCCCATCTCCGGAAAAGATTTGTTTGCGGATTAATACCTTTCAAATATTTGAACGTCTGTATCATATCACCCCTGTTCCTCCTTTCCTCCAGGGTATATTGAATGGGCTTCCTCTCATTTGTCACACTGAGAATCGGTAGCCGCAAAAGAGGCCTTTATATTGTGAGCCCTCCAGGGACAGGAAAATACCCAGTATACTTGAATGTAACTCACCTTGAGCTACTACTTTAAAAAGTTTGAGCAAAATCCAAATAAAATAAATAAATAAATGGAAAGAAGTTAGAAAATGGACACAAAGAAAGTAGAAAAGAGAGAGACTGGAACCAATCTGATTAGAAAAATAAAATGCCTAGAAAAGAAAAATAAGCTATTCTAAATGTTTTATGATTGAAATATGTTTGTGAAATGTGCATCTTTTCTATTTTTATATTTTGCAAAGTACAGAAATAATGGATCAGAAATTGTTGGTCCTTTTCAAACATGACACATTATGCTGGGATAAGTTGCCTGGCAAAAATTGCAGCTGTTCCAACCCTTTACAGTTTCAGATAGCCATTAAGACACGGTTGTTTCACTAAGCACATGTAGTTCAATCCTATAATCTGGCGCTAGAGGTATGTGCCACTTAGACATGCTAAAGGTGCCAAGAATTTACGTTTAGGCTCCTATCGTGTATTAGGTATTATTATATAAGATAGTGCTTAAGTGCCATTGTGACTAACTGCAAGGGAGTGTACACATGGATGGAGCATGGGCAGGCCATGGACCTAGTTTCTATAATGCTATAAGTTATGCATGTCACGTTATGCTGCTTTGGTTTTCAAAAGAGGTAGATTTAGAGGTAAGGAAAACAAGTTAGCCTTTATAAACTACAAATGGATCACAGAAAGAGGAAGATAAGCAACAACAGCAGGAAAACCTAAGAGAATCTAGGAAAATTGTCAAAACAGCAAAGATGCAAATTGAAGAAAAACTAGCCAGTACAGTAAAACGGGAGGGCATGACTTTTTTTTATATATATAGATATCTTAGCAACAAGAAGAAGTATGAAAGTGCATTGTGAAACTGAAGAGCAATGAGGAGGAAAATAGACAGGCTGGACGAAAATGGTGTTAAAGGGGCGATCAAGGAGGACAAAGCCGTAGCGGAGAAATTAAATGAATTCTTTGCTTCGGTCTTCACCGAGGAGGATTTGGGGGGGACACCGGTGCCGGAAAGAATATTTGAAGCGGGGGAGTCGGAGAAACTAAACAAATTCTCTGTAACCTTGGAGGATGTAATGGGTCAGTTCAGCAAGCTGAAGAGTAGTAAATCACCGGGACCTGATGGTATTCATCCCAGAGTATTAATAGAACTAAAAAATGAACTTGCGGAGCTACTGTTAGAAATATGCAATCTGTCCCTAAAGTCGAGTGTAGTACCGGAAGACTGGAGGGTAGCCAATGTTACTCCGATTTTTAAGAAGGGTTCCAGAGGAGATCCGGGAAATTATAGACCGGTGAGTCTGACGTCGGTGCCGGGCAAGATGGTGGAGGCTATTATTAAGAATAAAATTGCAGAGCATATACAAAAACATGGACTGATGAGACAAAGTCAGCACGGATTTAGTGAAGGGAAGTCTTGCCTCACCAATCTAATGCATTTTTTTGAGGGGGTAAGCAAACATGTGGACAATGGGGAGCCGGTTGATATTGTATATCTGGATTTTCAGAAGGCGTTTGACAAAGTGCCGCACGAAAGACTCCTGAAGAAATTGCAGAGTCATGGAATCGGAGGTAGGGTATTATTATGGATTAAGAACTGGTTGAAAGATAGGAAGCAGAGAGTAGGATTGCGTGGCCAGTATTCTCAGTGGAGGAGGGTAGTTAGTGGGGTCCCGCAGGGGTCTGTGCTGGGTCCGTTGCTGTTTAATGTATTTATAAATGACCTAGAGATGGGAATAACTAGTGAGGTAATTAAATTCGCCGATGACACAAAATTATTCAGGGTCGTCAAGTCGCAGGAGGAATGTGAACGATTACAGGAGGACCTTGCGAGACTGGGAGAATGGGCGTGCAAGTGGCAGATGAAGTTCAATGTTGACAAGTGCAAAGTGATGCATGTGGGTAAGAGGAACCCGAATTATAGTTACGTCTTGCAAGGCTCCGCGTTAGGAGTTACGGATCAAGAAAGGGATCTGGGTGTCGTCGTCGATGATACGCTGAAACCTTCTGCTCAGTGTGCTGCTGCGGCTAGGAAAGCGAATAGAATGTTGGGTGTTATTAGGAAGGGTATGGAGTCCAGGTGTGCGGATGTTATAATGCCGTTGTATCGCTCCATGGTGCGACCGCACCTGGAGTATTGTGTTCAGTACTGGTCTCCGTATCTCAAAAAAGATATAGTAGAATTGGAAAAGGTACAGCGAAGGGCGACGAAAATGATAGTGGGGATGGGACGACTTTCCTATGAAGAGAGGCTGAGAAGGCTAGGGCTTTTCAGCTTGGAGAAGAGACGGCTGAGGGGAGATATGATAGAAGTGTATAAAATAATGAGTGGAATGGATCGGGTGGATGTGAAGCGACTGTTCACGCTATCCAAAAATACTAGGACTAGAGGGCATGAGTTGAAGCTACAGTGTGGTAAATTTAAAACGAATCGGAGAAAATTTTTCTTCACCCAACGTGTAATTAGACTCTGGAATTCGTTGCCGGAGAACGTGGTACGGGCGGTTAGCTTGACGGAGTTTAAAAAGGGGTTAGATAGATTCCTAAAGGACAAGTCCATAGACCGCTATTAAATGGACTTGGAAAAATTCCGCATTTTTAGGTATAACTTGTCTGGAATGTTTTTACGTTTGGGGAGCGTGCCAGGTGCCCTTGACCTGGATTGGCCACTGTCGGCGACAGGATGCTGGGCTAGATGGACCTTTGGTCTTTCCCAGTATGGCACTACTTATGTACTTATGTACTTATCAGGATAAAGCAGAATTACTTAACAAATATATTCACAGCTAAAGGACTGGGAGCAGTACAACAGAAAACAAACACAAATAGGAATGGAAGTGAGATAGATCTTGAGCAATTTTTAGGATACTGTGCGCATGAGGAACTAGCTAAACTAAATTTTAGACTAAGTAATTGAGCAACATAGGCTACTCTGAGGTTATTAAAGAATGTAGGGAAGTTCTGCTGGCTCAGCTATCTGACCTTTTCATTGCTCCTTTAGAGTCAGAAGCTGTTCTGGGGCAGATGTGCGGAGTAGACTGGGAACGAAAGACCATTTGAGGGAGGAGGGGAAGTTACCAAGTTGTTTTAGTCACATTGGGGTCCTTTTACTAAGCTGCGGTAAGCACTAATGTGTGCTTACCACAGGTCCAATAGAACTACTGCAGAGCACGCTCAGGCATCCTGTGGTAGATTTGGGATCGGTGTACACTACCCATGTACTTAAAAATAGAATTTATATTTTAGCACTGGGGGCAGAAAGTAGGAGTGTTCTGCGCTAATCAGCACATCTACATCACCGCACACTAACCAATTAGTGAATGGCTAGCACACGAGCCCTTGCTGCCTAGAAAATAGATGTCAATAAGTGCTCACGTGCTAATGGCCATACGCTAATGGGAAAAGTAGCATGTGGTCATTAATGAGATTAATGGAAAATAGGGCCATTTTACTGCCGGACTATAAGTAGCCTCAGCAAGTGGGAAAAAATCCATGCTGGGGATATCACTGGTTACTTTGGTAAAAGGGTCCCATTATTTGCCCCTTAATGTGACTTAAAGGGCCCTAAAGTACCTTGACATATTTTACTGCATTCTTTAATAACCTCTGGTGTCTACCTCCAACATAGACACAGCTCCCAGGGTTGCGGAGTCTCTGTGTCCTGGCCAACGCGTCCGATCACCAGACCGTGAGTAAAGTGCCTATTATATTTCAAGATATTGAGACTTTACAACTGACAAGGCTTGAAAGGCCTGACAGTAAAAACCAAAGTAAAAACTGAATAATTGCTAGTGAACTGAAGACACCTTCAGCAGGATGGGCGTGCCTAAAAAAGGAGCCTTTCGCACTGCATTTGATCAACCGGAGAAGGCAGGCTTGTGAGGAGAGCAGATTGGGGCAACACGGTCTTAATAGTAACCACAGGAAATATATACCATACTGAATACCCTCAAACTACTCCTAATAATCTACCCCTTAACACGGATCCACTTAACACTAACAACCCCACTTGCAGAAAACAACATCATACCCATACTACACAATCATCATAGATTGATCAAATACACCACATCTCACCAAACTGATAACAACTTAAACAAAGGAAGAACACTTACATGCAAACAACCACAACAGAAGGAAAAGTAGGGCCCAAACAAACTCACCTCAACAAAGAAACGGCAGCTAACAAAAGTCCACTTAACACCAAATACAGAAGACACATTCCAAACAATCCAAGTGGGCTACATCAATGCCAGATCCGCTGTAAATAAAACAGCAATACTAACAGACTGGATCATGTCAGAAAACCTCGACCTACTCTTCCTCACTGAAACTTGGATCCATGACCAAAAGGACTCTATAATCCTAGACTTGTGCCTTCCAGGATACAAAATCATACACTGGACCAGAAAAGAAAAGAGAGTCGGAGGCATAGCACTAATCTATCAGTCCCACTTTACCACCGAAACCACTGCCGAGTCCATAACACCTCAACTTAAAATTGCCTCAATCAGAATCCACTAAAAAACCGTACGTGATCATTTGAATTGTGTCTTGTTTTACAGGCCTCCAGGTAATTGGAATGAAGGCCAGACCAACTTCATGGACTTTATTTCAAACACATGTGTAACCAACTCCAATATACTAGTACTAGGAGACATCAACCTTCACTTAGAAGACCCGAACTCTATCAACACACGAGAATGTAAGGAATTTCTCCGTTTATGCGATCTCAAATGGCCACAAATGCAAGCAACCCACATCAAAGGGCACACACTTGATCTCATCTCACACAAACTCTCAACAGACCAGAACCTATCAATAACAAATATGAAATGGACAGAGACACCCTGGACTGACCACGACAAACTAAACTTATCCCTAGCGCTGCGTAACCCTAGTAGCGCTCTAGAAATGTTAAGAAGTAGAAGTAGTAGTAGTACATTGGCGGAAGAAGTGTATACAACGAATACCAGAACACACATCCTACAGCACAAGAGGTCAAGTAGACATGAAAACATTCTGGCAACTAATATACAATAACGAATGGGAAACACAAACAGACTCCATATACTACCTCATAGAATGGGGCAAAAGATGCAAAAGCATACTAGATGAAATTGCGCCCTTACAAACAAGAACCCCATGCAAGCATAACTCGACACCATGGTTCAATGATGAACTGAAAAAGTTAAAAACACAAACCAGGAAACTCGAATGAGCATGGAATAAAACAAAAGATGAACATACACTCAACACATGGAAACAAATACAAAGAAAATACAAATACGCAATAAGACTGGCCAAAGGATGACAAAGACATGAGGAATTTATACCAACTCATGAACAAACTCTTAGACACCAACTTGGTCGCTACCACGAATACAGACATCCCATCTGCAGATAAATTTCTGAAGTACTTCAATGAAAAAATTATAAACCTAGGCAACACGCTACCTCAGAACAACACCGACATTGAAAACTTCCTTAATGAATTAGACCCAACCATTGGAGAATACCAGGCAGATCGGACCTGGTCCTTACCATCAAAACAGTTACCCAAGCGATTAGTAGGTTTTCCAACACTCACTGTAAACTAGATACCTGTCCCAGCTACCTAATGAAATCCGCCCCTGACTGCTTCATAGCAGACCTCACATCCCACCTAAATTACATGCTTCAGCAAGACCTCTTCCCTAAGGAAAATGTCAATATCTTACTCACCCCAATACCAAAAGACACCAAGAAAAAAACAAACAAAATCACTAACTACCATCCAGTAGCATCTATCCTGTTGGTGGTCAAACCGATGGAAAACATGGTAACCAAACAACTTACAGATTACATAAACAAATTCTCAATATTACATGAATCACAGTCAGGCTTTCACCCCCTCCACAGCACGGAAACAGTACTACTCACTCTTCTAACCAAATTCAAGCAGGAAATAGAAGCAGGCAAAAACATCCTTCTCCTCCAATTCGACATGTCTAGTGCATTTGACATGGTAAACCATAATATATTAATAAGATTACTAGATAAGTTCAGGATTGGTGGAAACTGGATCAAGGGTTTCCTAACCACAAGAACATATCAAGTAAAATCAAATTCAAACATATCATCACCATGGAAAGCAGACTGTGGATTACCGCAAGGATTGCCGCTATCACCGATCCTATTCAACTTAATGATGACCCCACTTGCCAAGTCCTTATCCAACCATGGCCTTAACCCTTTCATATATGCAGATGATGTCACAATATACATTCCTTACAAAAACAAACTGCCTGAACATCATGGATTCATGGGCAAATGCATTTCAACTAAAACTCAATAAAGAAAAAACTCATTGTCTCATCCTCTCATCCCAACACAGCGCGGACATCCCCACAAGTATCAGCACCCCAGATCACACCCTTCCTATCTCAGACAGCTTGAAAATCCTCGGCGTTACAATGGACTGTAACTTAACCAGTGCGCATTTTCTAGCGAAAAAGGTGCCGGTACTCAAATGCTAGGCCACTCTTCAGGGGTGGAGTAATCACTGAGGGACCCATCCCACAATAGCCAAGCCCCCTGCAACCAGTCACAGAATGTATGACAAGGCAGAATTGGTGTGTAGAGCCTCAGCTCTTTCATTAAAACTTGGGGTCCATGGGTCAATTTTAGCAGACAACAGAAAAGGTGCCAGCACTCAGTACCCCCAAGTACCCCTCAAAAAATACCCTGAACTTAACACTAGAGAGCCAAGTGGCATCCATGTTCCACTCAATGTAGAAACTCAAACGCGTGAAGCAATTCTTCCCGAGTGAAACATTTCGCAACTTGATACAATCAATGGTACTAAGCCACTTAGATTATTGCAATGGAATTTATGCGGGATGTAAAGAACAAACCTTAAAGAAACTTTAGACCGCTCAAAACATTGGCAGCTAGGCTTATATTTGGTAAAACGCGATTTGAAAGCACAAAGCCCCTCCATGAAAAACTACACTGGCTCCCAATCAAAGAACGCATCGCCTTCAAAATCTGCACCCTGGTTCACACAATCATCTACGGAGAAGCCACGAGTTACATAACAGACTTGATCGACTAACCAATTAGAATACATCCAAATCAACACGATGTTATCTAAATCTGCACTACCCAAGCTGCAAAGGACTTAAATACAAAACAACTTACGCATTTAGTTTTTCCTACATAAGTACACAACTGTGGAATGCATTACCAAAAGCCTTGAAAATGACGTACGACCACCTAAATTTCCGGAAATCACTAAAACCCAACCTGTTTAAAAAGGCATACCCAACCGATCCAACTTAAATGCCTAATCTCTGCAACACAACCAAACTAAAGCACGTGATGGACATAACACAACTCTTCTGTTCTCCGATTTCCTAATGTGGCTGTGCCACATAAACTTGATCTTACCACAACATTACCCTGTATTTGTTCACACCGGAGCCTGCAAAGGCCTCTCCGGTACTATGTAAGCCACACTGAACCTACAAATAGGTGGGAAAATGTGGGATACAAATGTAACAAATAAATAAATATTTAAGTCACCACGGGTTAAAATAGTAATGAGATGAAAAAACATGTAAATGAATGTAAAGCAGTTCATTACTATGTAAAAATCATAATGCATAAGGTATTATTATTGATTGCTCTCTGACCTTTGAATTAAATCATTTGTGGCAAAAAAAGTTTTTTAAAAATTGAGACAGTTGGTGAGGACTTATTTTGATCAATCACCTTTGCTTTATTAGTCCAGATGTTAATTCTCTGCCATTTGGATTACTGTAACGTCTTTTGGGTTTATCATCTAAGTTATTGAATAAGCTTCAGCTTATTCAAAAATATTTCAGCTCGGTTGATTTATAGGTTAAAGAAGTTTGATAGCCTCTCTCCATGTTTGATAGCCTTATATTGGCTTCCTGTATGTAAGTGGATTTTATTTACTTCAGCTTCCTTGTTGTTTCAGGTAATTTACAGGCTCACCTCAGAGTTGCTGATTAATGTTTTCAGAGATTTTTAATTTAGTCATTCAACCCGACCTCAGGTACTTTTGTTTTTATGTCCTCCTAACCCTAGAGGCGTTTTTTTTTTTTTAAAGAATGTTTAGTACTTTAGGGGGTCTTTTACTAAAGCTTAGCTTGAGTTACCTGCAGCAGAGCCCATTTTATTCCTATGGGCCCTGCTGCAGATAACTTGAGTTAAGCTTTAATAAAAGATCCCCTAATTTTCTTGTTTTAGTTTCCCTGTGGAACTCTTTACACTCTTTTGTTAGACTAGAAGTTTCATATCTGTTCTTTTGATAGAAGTTGAAAACTTTCTTAATATTTTAGGGGGGGCAAGATGGTGTCTGGGTAGGAAACACCATTAGTTGCTCCTCTCCCACTTTAACTTTATTTGTGTTCTTTTTTAAATTTCTGCATTAAATTAATGCCTAAACAAAGGAAAAAACAATGGGCTTACCCTGCAGCTCCTGTGATTCCTTTGGTGGGACCCATGGATCGATTTGCGGTTCCAAGTGCAACCCCAGGGCTGGCGGCTTCAATGCGGGAAGAAGCAGCAGGAGGTGAACTTCTCCTCTTGCTTGAAGCAGACATCTCACTAAGCCCCGAAGTGCAGAGTCCCCCGACAATGCCAGCAGCCCAGTTCATGGATTTTCCCAGATCTTCATACACCGAAGAGGGTCTGCAAGTTTTGGTGGCAGGGACAGACCAGAGCAATTGACCGCTAAGATCAGCAGTACAGGAGAGTGCTGCTTGACTTGTCATCGGCATTCCAAGTGACAGTGTGGAGGTGCAGGAGTGGGGCAGCGAGTGTGTCCAGTAGGATCCTTGAGCAAGTCTCTGTTACCAGCAAAGCCTATGGTGATTACTTTGGAGTTGATATGAGATCCTTGGTGAGTTTGGAGAAATCTTTTTCCAAAACAATTTTGACCATAGTAATTCAGATTCAATCTCTTCCTGGGAAAGTTGCTGACATTGAAAGTAACGTGCAATGTTTGGAATCATCTGAACTTTGAAACAAGTCTGCGATTATGAAGTTTGAGGAAGGGCAGTCTGCTAAAGAAAATTTGATACTAGAAAAGGAAGTTGAGAACCTAGAAAGTCAGTAGAGACTGAAAACTTTACATTTTATTAACTTTCCTAAGTTACCTACTATCGCTCCCCTTATTACTTTTAATAGATATCTTGTTGAGATTTTGAAAATACCAGAGCAATCTTAACCCCCATCTCCGGAATATATTATTTGTTACTTTATGCAAAGAAACCTTCTGAACAACCAATAGCAGAAGGGGCTGAGGTACCTTTTGATAATTTGAACTTAACTCATATGATAAAAGATGATAATGTGGGTATGTAGACAGCTACATTGATTGTGGATTTTGTTTTACAACCAGATCAAGATTGGATTTTGAGGCTGCTTGTCGTCACAGGGTTAGATTGTTTCCTGATTTTTTCAAGCAAACCCAACAGAGGCATCAATCCTTTTTGAAATTGCATCCAAGTGTTTTGCAGTTAGGGGGTATATTTGGGCTTCATTTTCCTTGTAAGCATGTGGAAAAGCTGCAGTCAGTAAAGACAGGATTCAAAAGCCGAATGAAGCTCACTTGAAGGACAATAGAGAGTAATAAGTCTTGCCATGTATGGTGGAGTGCCCAGATGAAGGGCCTTGAAAGTGATGGTCAGAATCTTATGATCAAAAATTTGATAGGAAGCCAACGATGTTCTTTCAGAAATGGGGTAACATGATCATAGCAATGAGCATGATAAAGAATGTGAATAGCAGTATTTTGTACTGACTGAGGTTTATGGAGAGAAATATCAGGAAGACCAGCATAAATGATATTATAAAAGTCCAATTTTGTGGCAACCAATGCATAAAGTGAAGTGGCACATCTTTCATCAGTAAGAAATGGTTGAAGAGAATGTATCAAACGGAGAGAGCAGAAACACTTTCTAACAGTGACAGAAATGTGAGAGGAAGAAGAGCACCATCAAAGTGGACTCCCAGATATTTCATCAAGTCTACCAATTGAATGTGAACCCCATCAATGGTAGGAGTGGCAGAAGGATGGAAGTGGTGGCCAGTAAGCCAGAACACAGAGGTTTTCTGCTGATGAAGATGATGAGAAGTAAACCAAGAAGAAACTTTGTCAAGACACCTATGAAGAGAACTAAAATCCACATGAAAAGGGTCCTGAGGGGAAACAATGTCAGAAGGAATGGGACTCAAAACCATGGTTCGATGCTCCTGGCCTGAGCTGAAAGGGGTCACGGTGCAGACACACTCTACCCCCCCCCCCCCCAATCCAAGCCCCCAACACTCTGAGCACATCTCAAATTACTATGTAAGCCGCATTGAGTCTGCATTGTGTACGAAAGCGTGGGGTACGAATGTAATAATAATAATAATAATAATCTCCCCACCCCTGATCAAAGCCCCCACCCCTGATCACAACCACCTGATCCAGACCCCCCAAATGGTTTACATAATAGGTACTTCTCTGTTTCTAGTGGACTCACAATTTAAGGGGTACTTTTACTAAGCAGTGGTAAGAACTACCATGTGCTTCCCACATGCCAAAATGCACTTCTGTGGAGCATGCTCAGGCACCCTAAGGTAGTTCAGGCATTTGTGCATGCTTCCCCTGTGCTAAAAAATACTTTGCATTTAGCTCTGGGTTGGAAAGGAGGCATGCCCAGCACTAATAAGTTAGCACAGCTATATTACCACACACCAGCCGGTTAGCACATGGTTAGCATGTGAGTCAATTCTGCCTACTAAATAGGTGCTGGTAAGGGCTCGTGTGCTAATGGCCATGAGCTAATTTGGAAATTAGCATTTGGCCATTAATAGAAAAAAATGTGAATGTGACCATTTTACAGCCATGCTAAAAGCGGCATCAGCGCGCTGGAGAACCCATGTGCTAATCAGAGCGCCTGGCCCTTTTTAGCACAGTTTAGTAAAAAAGACCCCTAAGATATTTTTGGTATCTGGCATAGTGGGAGAATAAGTGACTTGGCCAGGCTCACAAGGAAGTATAGTGGGAATTGAATCTGGTTACCCACTCAGGTTTATTCACCCATTGCACTAACCATTAGGTTATTCCTCTACTCCATAGTTAGTGTTTTGCTTGCAAAATTCATTTACATTTAGCTTTTTGACCGATGATAAAACATTTTTTTATCCATAAGGAAAATCGTATACATTTTTCTCCATCTTAGCTCTTGAAGTAGCAACTTATACTTGACAATAACTGAAGCAATTGAACCTGGAAGCTACTACAGCAACTATGAATGTTTGTCCTTGTGAGTGGAAATGGCAATTTCTAAGTACACCAGGAATTGTAATCTTTTGAAATGGAATGACATCCTTGTATGTATCATTGTATCAGATTCTTGGTATTAGTACATCTTACCCTTTTGCACAACCTATAAATATTGTTCTCTATTATGTTTCACATGGAAATGACATTCCCTATTTATGAGAAGAAATATATCAATTTCACAGTTATATTTATCCAATTATTGTAGTTATAAAAGCTGCATTTACCCAGGACTTCAGATGTTTTGAGCTATATTGTTAACATTTTTCTGTCATAGCCTATAATCATCTAAGCTAGTTTATGAAATCTAAATTACAGAAGAAGAGAGCTGAAAGAAAGATAGTGGTCAACAGATGAAGTATGACTTCCACCACAGATTTTTCAAAGGAGTGTGTGGAAGGTACGTGTTGGGAATATGGATGTATATGTGGATGAGGCTGTTCTCAAGGATCAACCCCCTGGAAGAAAGAAACAATAACAGAATCTTAAATGTTCACATAATTAACTTTAGTTTAAAAATTGTTCTACATTACTTAAGTCTGCCCCAGACCATACATGCCGACATCATTAACATATCATCAAGATGGTGGTGGCGTCTATTGCTTACTTCTTTATAGAAACAGCTGATAATTGAGCCCATCAATCAGAACCCCGGATTTAAATAAGTGTATTCCATTCGAGCTCTGCATTTAACCCACTGGGTGCCACTATTTTTAATGTGAAATTCCAAAATTTCACATTAACAATTTGAACAATTGTTAAATTATAGAGAGGACCAGTGACGATTTGGGAGTAGAAGTGTGACGGAGAAAAAGTGTCCTTTTTTCAATCCTACTGCTGAGGTCCTTTAAACTTCAATGAACTATATTAAGAAGCCCGGTCCTATTCATTAATTGCTTCATTAAAAAAATATTAGCATATGTGCAACTTTACCAATACCAATTTTGTAAGCGATAATGGCTCAAGTGCTGAATGCAGGAACACCCACTCTCTCAGGCATGCACTCCCTTCCCAACAACAATTTTAAAAACACTTTTTAATCACGCGGTCAGTGTGCATCATTTTAGAATTTACCGCAATAAGGGCCCCTTTTACAAACCAGCGGTAAACCCAATGAGGGTTTACTGCTGCAGTAGCCCGGCTGTATGTCCCACCCCCAGCATGCCGTCATATCCGGCGCTACAAAAATATATTTGTGCTGCCTGGTTACCACTGGGTTAGCATTGGAGCCTTTACCACCACCTCAATGGGTGGCGGTAAGGGACCCCCCCCCCCCAAATGGCTGGGCAGCAAATGCTTCACTTGCCACATGGCCATTTCTTTTAAAAAATGGCTACCTTTTACCAGCTGCGGTAAAAGGAAGCCTCAGCATGCGTAAAAAACACACACCGACACCAGAGCAGACCCCCTTTTGCCACAGCTTGCTAAAGGGGCGCTCAGCCATTTTATGCTATCACTTACTTTTGCTTAGTAAAGGGGCACCTAAGTTAGGCGAAAAGTAGCATTTTTATTATTTATTTATTTATTTATTTAACACGTCTTTTCCACCTACAAACTTGCCAGATGATTAAGTCACTTCACTGGCTCCCTATCCATTTCCACATACAGTTTAAACTCCTCTTATTAACTTATAAGTGCATTCACTCTGCAGCTCCTCAGTACCTCTCCACTCTCATCTCTCCCTACACTCCTCCCAGGGAACTCCGTTCACTAGGTAAATCTCTCCTATCTGTACCCTTCTCCTCCATCGCTAACTCCAGACTCCATTCCTTTTATCTTGCTGCACCATATGCCTAGAATAGACTTCCTGAGCCAGTATGTCAAGCTCCATCTCTGGCCGTCTTCAAATCTAGGCTAAAAGCCCACCTTTTTGATGCTGCTTTTAACTCCTAACCATTACTCACTTGTTCAGTACCCTTATTTTATTATCCCCACCTTAGTAATTCCCTTCTCTTATTTGTCTTGTTTGTCTGTCCTAATTAGATTGTAAACTCTGTCAAGCAGGGACTGTCTCTTCATGTTCAAGTGTACAGTGCTACGTACGTCTAGTAGTGCTATAGAAATGATAAGTAGTAGTAGTAGTAGATGATATTCAGCTGGTGATAGCGTTTTTTTGTTTGTTTATTTTTTTAATACTGGTTACATTAGCACCAGATATTCAGTGCCAGCCTATGTCTGGGCACCAGCACTGAATATCTGGAGCTAATTTACACTGCCCTGGCCATCTGAGCTTATACATGTCCCTGCCAATATTCAGCTGGGTCCTGCATACAAAAGTTATGTGGGCCCCAGCTGAATATTGACCAATACCCGCATAACTATTTTTGAGTTTAAAAGCCCTCCCAGCCTCCTCCCTCCTACCCCCTTCTCCAGTCTTCAAACATCAATGCCCCTCTCCTCTCCTCCCCTTCCCCCCTCCCCTTCACTATTCAGCAAGAAAGCAAAGCTAGAATGAAATGGAGGCTATTGAACTAGAGGACATAAGATGAAGTTGCAAGGAGGGAAACTTAAAAGCAATATCAGGAAATTCTTTTTTACAAAGAGGGTGGTGGATGCCTGGAATGCTTGTTCACATCTCAATCACTCTAGTTATAAATCCATTTTTGTTGTCAATAAAACAATTTCTTAGTGATAATACTCCCTCAGAATGGTCATATTATTTCCTATATTACAAAACTGAAATTCATGAATCAAATGCTATTGATGTACCTAATGTTCTACCAAAAGGGCTTTAATAAATCACTGTTGAATCTAAGGTAATCAGATATCTCTAATGTAATTTTGCTCTTAGTATGAACTACATACATTAAATCACAAAAACAAGAAATTCCATAAACCACTTCTCAAGAGTCACAGTGGGTATATATCGGAGGGGTGCTGAGGGAGGTGGGAAGTTCTGGACTCGGAGGGGGGGGGGGAGGTAGGAGGGAGAGGTGCTGGATCCATAGCAGGAGGGAAGGGGAGAGGCATGATACATTGTAAACAAAAAAAAGGACACTAATCTGTGTGCCAGTCCTACAACACAGCTTGTATGTACTTGTGGCACTCTAGTGTATTGCAACACACTGGTTGAGAACCATTGCTCCAGGATCAGGTGTTCATCATCAGTACTGTTAGGTGATGGTTACTGGACTCACTTTTAAGAGGTGGTTATTGCTAGAGGGAGAAAAGAGGAGTTTTTATGTTGAATCTCTGGAATGCCTTGTTCCCCATGTCCTATTGTCTTATGTTACTTTGTAGAAGTGCTGTCTAAAAGACTTGCCTGTTTGATTGTCTCTGTGGACTTCTATTTGTCTATGTTTAGAGGTTAACAGATGGGAGTGGCAGAATGAGGACGATGAGAAAATGGAGAGCTGTGGCATGTAGGTGAGTGGGATGAGTGATGACATGGAAGATAGTGATCAGGAGGGACAGGAATTGAGAAGGAAGAGAACAGAGCAGAAGGAAGTGTGAGGACCAGAGAGATTGTGGGGACAGCAGTAATAAAGAGGACCAAGGGAAAAGTAGGGAGTTAGAGGTAGGTAGGGGAAATGGAGAGAGGGGTGCCTAGGCTAGCCAGACTAGTCAATGAAGCAGAGAGGTATGGGTACAGGGCAATTAGGTTAGATAATAGGGAAGGGTAGAGCAGGAAGTTGAGGAGTAAGAAGGGGAAAGTAATGTAGGCATCAGGGACTGAGAAAGAGCATCAGGCAGGGAAGGACTTCTACAGCTTTCAAGTAGAGCTGGCAGGAGGTAGCACAGTAGAGGACAGCCAGTGTCTCTGGGTGATGAAATTCTAGGTTATGAAGAGCAAGCTGTTATTTAAGCTTGTTGTCCACAACATTCACAACCTCTTCTGCCATATTGCCCAGCAGATGTTCATGGGCTTAAAGAAAAGAATTGAGGGAAGACACCAGCCAAGTCTCCAGCTTTGGTATCACTAGGAAGATTAGGGAGTAGGTCTTCCATCAATAAAGACCTGAAAGGATGGCAAAAGACCAAGATTGTCATGATGCAGTGAAATGCATGAGGCACTGGCCTAGGTGACCTCTGCACCATCAGGATGACTCTGAGGATCATCTAAGAGAGAGGCTGGGAAATGATTATTTAGAGGACCTCCATGGCCAAACTGGAAGTAGGTAAACATACACATAGCTTGAAGATGTGGGAAGGAGGTAAATGAAGTAGAAGGCAGGCAGGGAGGGACCTTCAGGGCCAGCAAAGGAAAACTTTGAGCTAGCATATAGTTTTATTGCTATGTCCAGGACTGGGCTTTCCTGAATGGGAAGCCTAAATAATCTACTTAGCCAGTATTTTCATCTTTTCACAGGCATGGGCACCTAGGAAGAGGTCCTTGAGCTAGATGAGGAGGTGGAGATCAATGAGCAACCACAAATGCAGACTCCTCCTTATACCATAGACCAGATCTCTCAGAAGATCATATGATATTAACAGATATTAACAGAGCCAGAGGATATCCAGGGCAAATAAAGGGGGGATAAGATCATGAACTGTTCTTCTTCCACATCCTGCTAGTCCCTAGTCTCCCCTAGAATGTGACTTGAGGGTAAGGATATGGAAGTGCCTGCATCATTCCACACCCAGGCTGGAGCATTATGATGAGCCATAAACACAGCTAGCACAAGAGCTGCCTCAAGAGACTCTTGTTTCAAGATACAAAAGGAGGGAAGTTAATTACACTGCTGCTTTCAGGACATTTAGCTGGAGATGGAATGGCAGCAAAATGTCACACAGAATATACAGTAACTGTGGACCACCATGCTATCACTATGAACTAATGCTTGACTAACTTGACAGCTACTGTGAAAAAAACTGAATTCTACCCTTTTTCTGACCATTCAGTCCCAAAGCTTCTCAGCATTGGAAATACCATCTACTTCCACAGCTAACATCTTCATAAATTGTTTCAGAAGACCATCCAGGGGCTGCCCTCAAGGCTTAGGAGAGTCAGCAGCAAAAAGGCCTCAGGATCAACACTCGCCCCCCCCCCCCCCCCCCCCCCCCATAGAGAAAAACATCTACCTTCAAGGGTGGAATCCTCATCTCCCTCCCCTTGCAGAAGGGATCAACCTACTATTACAGACTCTTTGGCCTTTGAAAAATGTACTGTATTAGAACTCACACTAACTTATAGATGTATTCACGACTGTGTTTTTTTGTTTTTTGTTGCTCAAACGAAGTTCTCAGTTTGCACATCAGCTGCTGCCTCTTTTGTTCTTCTTTCTTTTCTCATTCCTCAGTGTTACTTTCAGCAGTTGGTGTCATTTTGTTGCCACAACACATATTGTGGTTGGCTGTTTGATGGTGTTGTGTTTATATCTGTTTCTAAACAGTACAAGGGATTTACAAGTTCCAATTGAAGTTGAGACTCCTGAGGCAGGCACACTGCGTGCCAAAACACAGGACTGCATTGAGTATTGATATTACATTTTTAATGGATTTTATAGATCTCTATGAACTTATGTCTTTTTATGTGATTTTTAATAAATATCCCTTGGTTGGTACTTCTCTGGTCATTCCCCTTTTTGTTCTGTAGTTTCTCCTTGGTTGTTATTTACCATTAATCATTTATGCTAGCTTTATAATATTATAGTGAAGTGCTTAATATTACATAATATAACATCCCGGTGCTAATAAACCTCCCTACCGTCACCCCCTCAACAGAACTTATGGCTTCATGTAGAGCAGAGGTTCTCAACCCAGTCCTCGGGACACACCTAGCCAGTCAGGTTTTCAGGATACCCACAATGAATATGCATGGACAGATTTGCATACAATGGAGGTAGGAAATGCAAATCTATCTCATGCATATTCATTGTGGGTATCCTGAAAACTGAATGGCTAGGTGTGTCCCGAGGACTGGGTTGAGACCCTCTGATGTAGAGCCATCAAACATATAAACGGCAAGTGACCGACTCACCTGCAAATGCGCAGTAGAGTCGGAACGCTGAGAGTATAGAAGTCCAAGCCCCACCTCCACCAGCAGGGTTGGTGGACGGTGACCGACTCACCTGCAAATGCGCAGTAGAGTCGGAACGCTGAGAGTGTAGAAGTTCAAACACCGTCTCTACCAGCAGTACAGCCCAATAGGGAGGAGGGCTTGGACATGGGCATGGAAATCGGAGGAGGAGAGAGCGAGGGAAGGAGGGGGTGGAACTGAGGGAAACAGATGCTGGGGGGAGGGCAGGGGAGAGAGCAGGGTTGGTGGATGGGGGGAGGCCATAGGAAAACAAAAAACTAGCCCGTTGTTACGGGCTTAAAGGCTAGTAGAAACATAAATGACAGGATGCCACTCACCATATAACCTGTTGTGAAAAAAAAAGCTTGCCCAAAAGAGAGAATTTTCATCTTTTAAGTTTCTCTCTTCATAAAAGGTAAAGTTCCAACCACAGGGTGTGCCATTCCAATCTGCTTCCAAATCTCTGTGAGACAAAGGTAAATGAATATGCATCATGATATGGGTGAATGCCCCCTCCAGATACTTAACATGCTGGGATCCCTGCAAACCGCACTTAGGGCTCCTTTTGCAAAGCTATGCTACTGATTCCGGAACAGCAAATGTGATGAATCCCATAGGAATTGAATGGGCTTTGTCACATTTGCGGCACTGGAATCGCTACCGTGGCTTTATAGAAGGAGCCCTTATGTTGGTAGTGGTTTAGCTTGGCATTTACTCTCCAGCTGCAGAGCTAGATGATGCAACAGCAAGCTGTCACTCAAATTACCTTCTGATTTCCACAAAATTTTCAGCTCACTTGCAGCAAAATTTATATAATGCACAAAACAGTTTCTCTTCACAGATTCACAGTTTAGTGGCTATATTGGACTCATTTCTATCTCTAAAGGCACAGGTGAAAGCATACATTTTGCCTTCTTTAAATTACAGTTACTGTGTAGTTTAAAACTTATCATGCCTACTGATGATTTCAGGAATGTATTGCAGGCCTTAGTTGTTTTAAGACTGGACTATTTCATTCCTTATATTTGAGTCTCATGAATAATTCATTGAAGGCTCTACAAATGGTAAAGAACACAGTGGCCCATTTGTTAACTGGAGCTTCACGCTTAGTTTACACATATTTCCCCTTGCCTGGCTGCATTGCATTGGTTTTCTGTGTGATAGAAAATAAACTTTAATGTCCCAACATCAATGGAACAAACACTGGCTGGGAATGTCCCAGTATTTCAACTCTGTTATTAAAATTTATAAACTTTCCTGCTCTTTGAGGTCCAAGGGTGCTCCACTCCTTCATATCTCCTCAGATAGTTATATCTGGCTGAAATGAGAAATCGTGTTTTTTCTGTGATGAGTCCAGCTCAATGAAATGAATTGTTTCTAGTCTTGAGATCCATTGCTTATATTCCTGAATGTTTTTTTTTTATTATTTTTATGTATTGTTAAGTTACAGAATGGCAACAAGCTCAATTAAGAGTTTTCTTGGATTTTAGACTTTCCATAAAAAGTTGTCTTTAGGGGACCTTTTACTAAAGGGTTGGTGCATAGCAATGGGCTTGCCGTGCGCCAATCCAGAACTACTGCCGGGCTACTGCAAGAGTCCAGTGGTAGTTCCCACCCCCAGTGCATGGCATTTCTGGCATTACAAATATATTTTCTATTTTTGTAGTGACAGTGCTTACCCTGCATAATCAGGCAGTGCCATGCACTGCCTGGTTACCACTGGGTTATCACAGGACCCTTACCGGCATCTCAATGGGTGGTGGTAAGTGCTACCCCCAAAAATGGCTGCACGGTAAGTGGGTCACATACCATGCAGCCATTTCTTGTCGAGAAAAAATTACAGCCTTTTACTCACTGTGGTCAAAGGGGGCCTAATTGTGAGTCAAAAACATGTGCTGTTGCTAGCACAGGCCCCTTTTTACCACAGCTTAGTAAAAGGACCCCTGAAAGATTTGGGGAGCGGGTTCTGTTCAACTGTAATTGGGAATTGCCAAATGTTGTTTCATGTTTTTTTGTTTAGACCTTTAAGACAAAAATGTAATATAGCTCCATATCTTCTGTACTTCCCCCAATCTAGCGCAATACATTTAATAGATTAGCAGGCTTATTTTCGAAAGAGAAGGACGCCCATCTTTCAGCACAAATTGGAAGATGGGTGTCCTTCTCACAGGTCATCTAAATCGGTATAATCAAAAGCCGATTTTGACGTCCCCAACTGCTTTCCGTTGCAGGGACGGCCAAAGTTCACGGGGGGGGGGGGGGGGGTGTCGGAGGCGTAGCAAAGGCAGGACTTAGGCATGCCTAACACTTGGACGTCCTTGACCCATAATGGAAAAAAAGGGCGTCCCTCACGAGCACTTGGATGACTTTAACTGGTCCTGTTTTTCTTACGACCAAGCCAGAAAAAGGTGCCCGAACTGACCAGATGGCCACCGGAGGGAATAGATGACCAGATGACCTCCCCATACTCCCCCAGTGGTCACTAACCCTCTTCCACCCTCAAAAAACAACTTTCAAAATATTTTGTGCCAGCCTCAGATGTCATACTCAGGTCCATCACAGCAATATGCAGGTCCCTGGAGCAGTTTTAGTGGGTGCAGTGCACTTCAGGCAGGCGGATCCAGCCCCATCCCCCCTACCTGTTACGTTTGTGGAGGAAACAGCGAGTCCTCCAAAACCCACCAGAAACCCACTGTATCCACATCTAGGTGCCTCCCTTCACCGTATTATCAAAACGAAACATGGACGTCCATCTTGTTTCGATAATACAGGTTTCCCCGCCCCTCCATCGGGACATTTTGCAAGGACGTCCTCAACAAAACTTGGACATCCCTTTCGATTATGGCCCTCCACATGGACTATTTATTTGTTTTCTTGTGCTTGGTGGGCCTGTTTTGGTTGAGTTTTATTATTCCTGTATCTGACCATTGTGTTTTTCCTGGAATGTCAATTGCTTGATATCTTTGATAGAATTTTCAGATAAATACAAATGTATAAAAATAAGAGTAGGGATTCTGAATTTTCCTCATTCTAAATGCAGAAGGAATATTTCATGGTACTGCTAATTCTATATTCACTTGTAGTGTACCTCGAACACCATTATCAATGTGTGTTGCAGATGGAAGCAAATATTAAACTATGGCGTTCTTCATGATACCACTACACTCTTGATATTCAAAACATTATCAATCCCTCTTAAAAACGTCAGTCACCTAGAAGTTACTAAAAATATATATTTTTTAGAAGGAACACACACTCAAGAAAACAACATGCATATTTCAGTACACTTCTGTTACTCTTTCTTAATGAAAATTATTGTTCTTTCTTAAAAACTAAGACTAAACTAGATCCTGCAGTGCCTGCTAGATTCTATCTGTTAATGCTTGTGATACAAAGTTTTTAAAACTAAGTGGAAAAGACTATGGAGATTAGTTGATAACATTTTCTTTTTATATTTTTATTTTGCCTATCACTAACCTACAATTCTTCCTTTAAATCCCAATCTTTACGTTCTCAAAGCACAATGCAAAATAGTGTTCACTTCCCAGAGAAATGTCCTCTTCTCTCGGAACTTCTCAGAAAGAAAGTTCAGTGGAACTTTTCCTCTTTATATAGTTTTGAATCTAAGGGACCTTTTTTAAACAGGCTCTTTGAAGCTGACTCAGCAACCTATGCAAGTATTCTACTTCCCCACACCTTAATTAACACTTAATTGAGGCCGCTGGACATGCTACCTCTCCAGCAGCCAAGGAACAGAAAATAACTGCCTTTTTGAACAAGAGTTTTTGGCTATTTAGTTTCTAACTCTAGAAAAGGTTTCAGTTGACCACCTTTCTCTCTTTTTTAACCCCACAGGTACATGACCAATGTAGCTCTAGACATCTGGTAGATATTACATCCAACACTATTAGGGAATGCAAACCCACACAAAAGGTATGTCTACATTCTCTAGCATCTCCTCTCCTCCCTTCCATGCAGGTGACCATGGCTATCCCTTCAGGAGATGGCTTTAATTAAAAAAATATCACCAACAGTAGTACAATTTTGCAACATTAGGAACAGAATCTTTGACTAATCAATACTTTTCTCAACATTAACACGTTTGATACCACAATGTTCTCCCCAGAAATGTGGCAGCCTTATGGCATAAAGGAGTAGCTGGGTGGGAAAGGACAAATTATTATTATTATTTGTTGCATTTGTATCCCACATTATCCCACCTCTTTGCAGGCTCAATGTGGCTTACAATACATCATGAATAGTAGGAATACATGAGGAAGTGTACATTTAGTAATGGCAGAAGTGTTTTGGTACATGATAATGATATAACATGGTAGTATCTTAACAAACAACCATAATAAGAGATATATAGGAGAAGTATAAGAATTAAGGAGAATGTGCATTTAGTAATAACAAAAGATTTTTTGGGGGGTGACATGATACTGAGAAAAAAAGATGATAGTAGTTTGACAAGCAAATATGATTGGGGCATTTCTGGATATATGTATAGAGTTCATGTTTGTTGATCATTGTATGCCTTGTTGAAGAGGTGGGTCTTCAGTAGACTTCAGAAGTTAACTTGTTCATAGGTCGTTTTTAGGTTTCGCGGCAACACATTCCAGAATTGTGTGCTCAGGTAGGAAAAGGTTGACGCATGCATTAGTTTGTATTTAAGACCTTTACAATTTGGGAAGTGAAGATTAAGGAATGTACGGGATGATTTTTTAGCATTCCTGGGTGGTAAGTCTATCAGATCTGTCATGTAGGCTGGTGCTTCTCCGTGAATGATTTTGTGAACTAAGGTGCAAATTTTGAACGTGATATGTTCTTTGAATGGGAGCCATTGCAGTGTTTCTCATAGAGGTTTGGCGCTTTCATATTTTGTTTTACCGAATATGAGTCTAGCTGTCGTATTCTGGGCTGTCTGAAGTTTCTTGGTTATTTGTTCTTTGCAGCCAGCGTAGAGTGCATTGCAGTAGTCTAGATGACTGAGTACCATTGATTGTACCAGGTTGCGGAAGACAGTTCTTGGGGAAAAAAAGGTCTTACTCTTTTTAGTTTCCACATTGAGTAGAACATCTTCTTGGTTATGTTTTTCACGTGACTCTCAAGTGTGAGGTGTCGGTCAATGGTAACCCCAAGAATTTTTAGGGTGTCCGAAACTGGAAGATTCAGTTTTGGTGTATCAATGGTGGTGAATTTGTCCGTGTTGTATTGTGAGGTGAGTATTAGGCATTGGGTTTTTTCTGCATTGAGTTTCAACTTGAATGCGTCCGCCCATGTGTGCATGATGTTGAGGCTTTGGTTGATGTCATTGGAAACTTCCTTTAGATCTTGTTTAAATGGAATGTAGATCGTTACGTTGTCTGCATATATGTATGGGTTAAGGTTTTGATTTGATAGTAGTTTCACCAATGGTATTATCATTAAGTTGAATAGGGTCGGTGAGAGGGGGGATCCTTGTGGGACACCACATTCAGGTATCCATGTAGCTGATGTAGTTGAATTAGATGTTACTTGGTATGATCGTGTGGTTAGGAAACCTTTGAACCAGTTGAGAACATTTCCTCCGATTCCGAAGTATTCGAGGATATGTAGTAGTATTCCATGATCAACCATATCGAAGGCGCTTGACATGTTGAATTGTAGCAGTAATATGTTCTTGCCAGTTGCAGTCATTTGTTTAAATTTATTCATGAGAGTAACTAATACTGTTTCCTTGCTGTGGTTAGACTGAACTCCTGACTGGGAGTCATGTAGTATTGAGAATTTGTCTAAATAATTTGTGAGTTGTTTGGTTACCATCCCTTCTGTCAGTTTGGTTATTAAGGGTATAAGTACATAAGTACATAAGTAGTGCCATACTGGGAAAGACCAAAGGTCCATCTAGCCCAGCATCCTGTCACCGACAGTGGCCAATCCAGGTCAAGGGCACCTGGCACGCTCCCCAAACGTAAAAACATTCCAGACAAGTTAAACCTAAAAATGCGGAATTTTTCCAAGTCCATTTAATAGCGGTCTATGGACTTGTCCTTTAGGAATCTATCTAACCCCTTTTTAAACTCCGTCAAGCTAACCGCCCATACCACGTTCTCCGGCAACGAATTCCAGAGTCTAATTACACGTTGGGTGAAGAAAAATTTTCTCCGATTCGTTTTAAATTTACCACACTGTAGCTTCAACTCATGCCCTCTAGTCCTAGTATTTTTGGATAGCGTGAACAGTCGCTTCACATCCACCCGATCCATTCCACTCATTATTTTATACACTTCTATCATATCTCCCCTCAGCCGTCTCTTCTCCAAGCTAAAAAGCCCTAGCCTTCTCAGCCTCTCTTCATAGGAAAGTCGTCCCATCCCCACTATCATTTTCGTCGCCCTTCGCTGTACCTTTTCCAATTCTACTATATCTTTTTTGAGATACGGAGACCAGTACTGAACACAATACTCCAGGTGCGGTCGCACCATGGAGCGATACAACGGCATTATAACATCCGCACACCTGGACTCCATACCCTTCCTAATAACACCCAACATTCTATTCGCTTTCCTAGCCGCAGCAGCACACTGAGCAGAAGGTTTCAGCGTATCATCGACGACGACACCCAGATCCCTTTCTTGATCCGTAACTCCTAACGCGGAACCTTGCAAGACGTAGCTATAATTCGGGTTCCTCTTACCCACATGCATCACTTTGCACTTGTCAACATTGAACTTCATCTGCCACTTGCACGCCCAATCTCCCAGTCTCGCAAGGTCCTCCTGTAATCGTTCACATTCCTCCTGCGACTTGACGACCCTGAATAATTTTGTGTCATCGGCGAATTTAATTACCTCACTAGTTATTCCCATCTCTAGGTCATTTATAAATACATTAAAAAGCAACGGACCCAGCACAGACCCCTGCGGGACCCCACTAACTACCCTCCTCCACTGAGAATACTGGCCACGCAATCCTACTCTCTGCTTCCTATCTTTCAACCAGTTCTTAATCCATAATAATACCCTACCTCCGATTCCATGACTCTGCAATTTCTTCAGGAGTCTTTCGTGCGGCACTTTGTCAAACACCTTCTGAAAATCCAGATATACAATATCAACCGGCTCCCCATTGTCCACATGTTTGCTTACCCCCTCAAAAAAATGCATTAGATTGGTGAGGCAAGACTTCCCTTCACTAAATCCGTGCTGACTTTGTCTCATCAGTCCATGTTTTTGTATATGCTCTGCAATTTTATTCTTAATAATAGCCTCCAACATCTTGCCCGGCACCGACGTCAGACTCACGGGTCTATAATTTCCCGGATCTCCTCTGGGACCCTTCTTAAAAATCGGAGTAACATTGGCTACCCTCCAGTCTTCCGGTACTACACTCGATTTTAGGGACAGATTGCATATTTCTAACAGTAGCTCCGCAAGTTCATTTTTTAGTTCTATTAATACTCTGGGATGAATACCATCAGGTCCTGGTGATTTACTACTCTTCAGCTTGCTGAACTGACCCATTACATCCTCCAAGGTTACAGAGAATTCGTTTAGTTTCTCCGACTCCCCCGCTTCAAATATTCTTTCCGGCACCGGTGTCCCCCCCAAATCCTCCTCGGTGAAGACCGAAGCAAAGAATTCATTTAATTTCTCCGCTACGGCTTTGTCCTCCCTGATCGCCCCATTAACACCATTTTCGTCCAGCGGCCCAACCGACTCTTTGGCCGGTTTCCTGCTTTTAATGTATCTAAAAAAATTTTTACTATGTATTTTTGCTTCCAACGCTAATTTCTTCTCAAAGTCCTTTTTTGCCCTCCTTATCTCCGCTTTGCATTTGGCTTGGCATTCCTTATGATCTATCCTGTTACTTTCAGTTGGTTCTCTTCTCCACTTTCTGAAGGATTGCTTTTTGGCTCTAATGACTTCCTTTATCTTATTGTTTAGCCACGCCGGCTGACGTTTAGTCTTTTTTCCCTTTTTTCTAATACGTGGAATATATTTGTCCTGAACCTCCAGGATGGTGTTTTTAAACAGCATCCACGCCTGACGCAAGTTTTTTACTCTGCGAGCTGCTCCTTTCAGTCTTTTTTTCACCATTTTTCTCATTTTGTCGTAATCACCTTTTCTATAGTTAAACGCTAGCGTACTTGATTTCCTAGTTTCACTTCCTTCAATGCCAATATCAAAACCGATCATATTATGATCACTGTTATCAAGCGGCCCTCGTACCGTTACCCCCTGCACTAGATCATGAGCACCACTAAGGACTAAGTCTAGTATTTTTCCTTCTCTTGTCGGCTCCTGAACTAGCTGTTCCATGAAGCTGTCCTTGATTTCATCAAGAAATCTTATGTCCCTTGCGTGTACAGATGTTACATTAACCCAGTCTATATGCGGGTAATTGAAATCCCCCATTATTATTGTGTTGCCCAGTTTGTTTGCGTCCCTGATTTCCTTTAACATTTCTGCATCCGTCTGTTCGTCCTGGCCAGGCGGTCGGTAGTACACTCCTATCACTATCCTTTTCCCCTTTGCACATGGAATTTCAATCCATAGTGATTCCAAGGAGTGTTTTGTTTCCTGCAGAATTTTCAATCTATTTGATTCAAGGCTCTCGTTAATATACAATGCTACCCCTCCACCAATCCGATTCACCCTATCACTACGATATAATTTGTACCCCGGTATGACAGTGTCCCACTGGTTATCCTCCTTCCACCAGGTCTCAGAGATGCCTATTATATCTAATTTTTCATTTAGTGCAATATATTCTAACTCCCCCATCTTATTTCTTAGGCTCCTGGCATTTGCATATAGACATTTCAAACTATGTTTGTTGTTCCTAAGTACATCATGCTTAGTACTTGACAGTATTAATTGGCAATCTTTTGTCTGATTTTTATTGTTATTTAAGGATACCCGATCTACTACAATCTCTTTTGCAACCTCACTACTGGTCTGTAATTGGTTAGTTCACTGGCATTCTTCTTTGCGTCTTTGGGAATAGGAGTGAGTAGAATGTTTCCTTTTTCCTTCGGAAAGAGTCCAGTTTGTAGCATATAGTTTACGTGATTCGCGAGGTCTATTATGAATTGATGAGGGGCAGATGTCATGAGATTGTTTGGGCATATATCTAATTTGCAATGAGATTTGGCAAATCTTTTGAGCGTTTGGGAGATAAGATCCTCCGATATTATATCAAAGTTGGTCCAGGTTCTGTCTGCTGGATATGCACCAGGGTCTGGATCTAGACAGTCAAGGAGTGCGGCATAATCGGTGGTGCTGGTTGGTATTTTAAATCGCAGTTGTATAATTTTCTCATTAAAGTATTTTGCGAGATTGTCTGCTCCTGGTGTGTCTTTATTGTTGGTTGTGATTGATATGGTATCTAGTAATTTGTTCATGAGTTGGAAGAGTTTGTGTGTGTCTTTGTAGTTCGGTCTGATTTCATTTTTATAAAATAATCTTTTAGTTTGCCTTATGGTACATTTATATTTTCTTTGAAGTTGTTTCCAGGCATTGAGTGTTGGGTCATCTTTCTTTTTATTCCATGCATGTTCTAACCTTCTAACTTGTGTTTTGAGTTTTTTCAATTCTTCGGTGGACCATGGAGTTGAGTTCTTCCTATGTGAGGTTCTGGTTTGAGTTGGGGCAATGTTGTCTAGTATTATTCTGCATCTGTCGTCCCATTCCAGGAGGAATTGATTTGTGTCTGTTTTTATTGTCCATCCATCACGGTAGATCTGTTGCCAGAATATTACCAGATCTATTTTTCCTCTTGTGGTGTAAGTTTTTCGTTCTTGTTTATTAGTTGTGTTTTTCTTTCGCCATTGGAGGGAGATGTATGCTTTGTAGTGGTCTGACCACGGTGCGGAAGTCCATCTTGTATCTGTTATTAGAAGGTTTGAGTCTGGATCGAATTTGTGTGTGATGATGTCTAGTGTGTGTCCTTTTGTGTGTGTTGGTTGTGTATTTGGTGCTTGAAGATCCCATAGTTGTAGGAACTCTTTGCATTCTTTGGTGCTCGTTAGGGTGAGATCTTCAAGGTGCAAGTTGATATCTCCTATTATGATAAGGTTTGAGGTAGAAACACAAGTGTTCGAGATGAAGTCCATAAATTGTCTTTGTGATTCTTGCCAGTTGCCTGGCGGTCTATATAGTAGGATTGCATTGAGGTGTTCCTCTAAGTTTGGGTGATTGGTTTTTACCGAGGCGATTTCAAGTTGTGGAAGAATGGATTCAGCTGTGGTTGTGATGGTGAACTCATAATAACATAACATAGTAGATGACAGCAGAAAAAGACCTGCATGGTCCATCCAGTCTGCCCAACAAGATAAACTCATATGTGCTACTTTTTGTGTATAACTTACCTTGATTTGTACCTGTCCTTTTCAGGGCACAGACCGTGTAAGTCTGCCCAGCACTATCCCCGCCTCCCAACCACCAGCCCCGCCTCCCACTACCAGCTCTGGCACAGACCGTATAAGTCTGCCCACCACTATCCCCGCCTCCCGCCACCGGCTGTGCTACCCAATCTCAGCTAAGCTCCTTAGGATCTATTCCTTCTGAACAGGATTCCTTTATGTTTATCCTTTATGTTTATATATTATGGCTATTCCACTACCTCTTTTTCCATTTCTTGTCCAGTGAGTAATTTTATATTCTGGTGGGCATAGATCTAAGATTATGGGGTCTTTGAGGTCATGGATCCAGGTTTCAGTGATGAATAGAAGGTCAAGATTGTCTGTAGTAATCCAGTCTGTTATAGTCTCTGTTTTGTTTACTACTGATCTGGTGTTTATGTACCCCATTTGGATAGAATGGTAAGGCTCAGTTTGGGGGGAGGGGGTAGATGTGTTGATTTTTATTAATTGTCTATTTTCTTGGTATCTGGTTTTGTTGTTTCCCTTTTTTCTTTCCTGTTGGTTCCATCCGTATGTGTTTGACCTTCCTTTTAGTTGATTGTTTATTTATTTATTTGTTGCATTTGTATCCCACATTTTCCCACCTATTTGCAGGCTCAATGTGGCTTACAGAGCTCTGTTAAGGCATTGCCATTCCAGTGCATCAGATACAATTGGTGATGTAGAGAGATTGAGAGTAGGAAAGAGTTCTAGGAAAATAATTATTAAAGAAAAGTTTCAGACTGGTGAGGATTAGTGTGGTTGTAAAGTTGGGTTATGGGTCCTCTTTGTAGGCTTTGTTGAAGAGATAAGTCTTCAGGGATTTTCAAAAGTTAGGTAGTTGTTGTTCTTTTGGTCTGGTGAGTAGTAGATAGATTGTCTGTAGGATTTGTGTATTGTGGGTAGATTGTTGTTTAAGTTGTTGGTGGTCCATGCGTGGTAGATTAGGGGAAGGAAATAGATTATCATGAGTAATTTGTTGGTATTCATGTTGGCTATGGTTTGTGATGCTTGGTTGTGCTTGAGGGAGTTAGTCAATGAAATTATGTATGAACATAACACAGTATCAGTGTTAAGCAATGTTAACATTGTGAGAAGGGAGAGGCTGTCCTACCCTGGTTAGGCCCCTAGAGGGTGGTGGGATCTGCACTGAACATCCACGTGGGAGCAGTCGGATTCCAGATCAGACCAGATGAGGGGTTGGTGTGAGATGGAGGTGCCCTTGGAGGTTCCAGAGGCCGTGGTTCCAGAAGCCTGTCGAGGGGGCCAACACTACCAAAAGCGCTTTGCTCACCTACCCCAGGTAAAGGGTACCTAGGGGGGAGGTGGGAGTGGATACGTAAGTGAGGACTGGAGGTTTGGGAGTGGCTGTAGGGGATGGAGGAGGCCACAAACCCCTTCCCAGGAGGAAGGGGGGACACACAGGGAGGTGCAGCACAAGTGAGGGGGCCAGGAGAGTAAACAGGCCACACTTGGATCTTGTTTTGTATGATTGCAGGCTGCACCCCATCGGACGGCCAGGAAGGATGGAGGCCTGAGAAGCCAGAGAAAAGTTCAAGCCGGAGAGGAGAAGGCAGGAGCACTCACCTGAGTCAATTACCGCTGGACAGGATCTATTAAAGCTGGACATTAAGAACCAGGTTTTGGGGACTTGCAGGGGATAAGGGTCTGATAGAACTAGCTGTAAAAAAGTCCCAAAACCGTCGCCAGGTGACCCCTTTCTCGGAGGGATCATGGTATAGGTGGGCGCCCAGGGAAAGGGCAGGGCCCGAGCCATGTGAGGTGCTAAGAGAAAGATAAGGAACCTGGGGCGGGCTAGGTGACCCCTCTCTCGGAGGGCTCATGGTAGCGTCGGGTGCCCAAGAGGTGGGAGGGGGCTGCAGGAGAAGAGGGTCAGGTAGGGCCCGCTGCAGTGGGAGCCCCTCAAGGCCTGGTGAATGGGAAGGGCCCGGGGCCATGGGATGTGCTAAGAGGGGGGGGGTGAGGAGCCTAGATGGGGGGGTTGGTGAGACCCAGGGATAGAACAGGGATGAGCCTAGAAAGGAGTAAGCCCTCTGTGAAGAATTGCTGCTCCTCAGTGGAAAAGGCTACAAGGGTTGCTGAAGTGGAGCAGCAATTATCTTAAGTGTGGGGGTATGTGAGAAGGGAGAGGCTGTCCTACCCTGGTTAGGCCCCTAGAGGGTGCTATTCCCCTAAAATGTCCAGGGAGAAGGGCTGGGTGTGTCGCTGAAGGGAGCCAGTAAGGGGAGGTATAGCTGGAGGTCACTAGGACCGGGGAGAGTCCTGGAGGTGGAAACAGGTGCAGCAGGTTATGGGCTGGGTCCTGTTTGGCCATTAAACAAGGAAGGACTGGGGTGTTCATGTTACCAGGAAGGACTGAGTGTCCAGGTGCTTAAGCTGGAAGATTGAACAGACTAGAAAGAAATGTTTAAGCTGGAAGAACTGTTTAAGCTTGTAAAAGTGTTTTAAGCTGGAAGAAGTGTGCCCCAGAAAGGGGAAATAAAAGTTTTGTAAGAGAATATCCTGTTGGTGGGACTTGACTGTGTTTGCCTTTGAGAAGCAGGTCACCCTGAGCAGAAAGGGGTAGTAGAATAATTTGCATAAAATCTGCATACTGAGAACCAGCTCACCCTGAGTGAAAGAGGGACCTGGGATCCTGAGGTGGGAGCTTCATCTTCACAACATCAAGCATCATTAACAAATCAGTAATGTCTGTAATTTTAAGCAGTGACTATATTGAGGGAGTTTTATCATCAATCGGTATTTGCATTAGTAGTATTATTATTTAAGCATATTCGGTAAGATGAGATAAGATGTTTACAAAGTAATCATAGCAGATAGGGTATGGATTGCGTCTATGATTCATGGTGTAATTCTATCAGACAGCAAAACAACAAAACAGGCAGACAAGCAGAATCATAGGCAGCCTATCTAGTTCGTTTTAACAAAATAAAATAAAATAAGGTAGAATGAGACAAAGCATCCAAGTAAAATCGCAGGTAGCCTATCGGTATCAGTTCTTATCAGGCCTTCCTGTTTTTGTTGTTCTGTGTAGCTAACGACAAACGAGACAAAGCAAAACAAAGTAAAACAAGACATGCAAGCAGAGTCGCATCAGGTCTCCGGGTCTGTATAGCCGTTATCTCCAATGTACACAAATGAAGCAAGGCAAAGCAATACAAACAAGCAAGCAAAGTCGTAGGCAGTTTAAAGGTGGTAACTCCCATCAAGTCTCCGGTTCTGTGTAGCCTTACCAGTGTGCACAAAACGAAGCAGGACAAGTAAAGCAAAATAAGCAAGTAAGCAGAATCTCAGGCAGCCTAGTGCTAGCAGCTTTCATCTGTCTCCGATTCTGTGTGGTCGTCAGCTCCAATGCGCGCAAAGCAAGACAGCCAGGACAAAGCAAAATGAACAAGCAAGCGGAGTCGCATGCGGCCTTACTGCATCAGCTCTCATTGGGTCTTTGGATTTGGCTGGTTCTGGTCGAAGGTTCACTCACCCGATCTAGCCTCATGCTCCACCGGCCATGTAGACTTTCACCCTAGGCGTTGGTACGTGTCTCCGAGGCTACCGCCAGCTTTCCAGGCCTCGATCCATTAGAGCTGATCCCATGGCAGCCTCTCGCGAGTGACGTCGGTCAGCGAAGCCACAAGGTCGGAGGAACTCGGCGTAACTGGACTCCAACTTGGTCAGGGATGCATTGTGGTCAACCGATGGTCTATGGCCGTGACCAGCCTCGGATCACTCACCCGCGCTGGAGCCTATCGACGCTCTCTCGGTCCAACAGCTCTCCGGATCGTGGTCACGAGGCATTCCGCATCCATGAGCAATCCGCGTTCAATCTCGGATCGCTCGCCCATCTCGGAGCCAAACAGTGCTCTCCCAATCCGTCAGCATCTTTTCGTGAGCCGGTTCCGAATTTGAATCCGCTTCGTTCATGAGGCGGTCAGCAGTCGCGGTCAGCCTCGGGCCTCTCGTCCTCGCTAACAGAAGTGAGGTCTTCTCGCTCCGTTTCGCTGATCTTCCACCAGCCGGTCCGCTGGTCTTCCACCAGTTGGCTCCGAGTCAGCAGCTACTCGGTCTGGTCCGGTCACGGATGGTCCGGGATGGTTCAGGGCGGTCCAGGTAGGTTTCTTTCCTCAGACGTTGGAGCTCCTTACCTGTTGGCCATCTTCTACACCAAAAAACTGCACAGTATTATAAAACTTTCTGTCATCTATAAGCATAACCTCTCTATTTCTGCAAACACATAGACATTTAAAGTAAATGTATAATCCAAGGCAAAAGTTATGTGATTTATGATTAACTGATTTAATGATAATGATATCAACATACATGAAAAATGTCAACAATAAAAAATATTTTTATACTCTAAACATAATTACATGTTTCAAGGACCTTTGGTCTGACACAGTATAGCAGTTCTTATGAGTTAAATGTAAACAGGTAGGAAATTTCTCCTTGGAAGTCACCATACAAAAAATATTCTGATTCTCATGTCATCCGAGCAAGAGCAACATAAATTTCTCCACTATCAGGCACACTGTGAAATATAAAACTTGAAAAAATTACATCCTATGATTCAAACAGCAAGAACCTTACCTATGAGTAGGCAGCACTACAAATATTACACTGGCCCTAGATCACTAATACGCCTACGACTTGTAAAACAGAATGAGTGGGACTGTCACAGATTTCTATAAAGCACATACAAACAGAATATCAAAACTTGGTCACCGGCAAAACAGCCACATAGAAGCCAGCTCTGTGAATCTAGTGGGTGCTGAGCACCCCAGATATTGAGCAAGCATCTTCACTGTGGACAGGGAGGGGTCATTTGTATTGTGTCTGACATCCCCAATCATTTTGAAAGATTGGCACTTATACACAGACAATCACCAAATATAGATCACAAATTAGAATAAAAATATAAAAACAACAATTTAACTGATTTATCACAACACTGGGGAGAAAAAAAACAAATTTATTTCCTCTTGTACTGAACACAATACATTTCCAAAAACTAACATATCGCAATTCAGAATATTTTTTTTTAATCCTTTGCAGTCTGGGCATTTTATTTTTACAATTGTTTTGGTGCCAGTGAGTTTCTCTCTTCTGCTTTCCTGTTTGTCTTCTGCTAACTCTTTCCAGTGGCTGCAGTCCATTTGTCCTTTCTCTGTGCTGCTCTTATCTTCTTCTAGTCCCTCACATCTGTCTTTGACATATTGATTGTTATGATTGGGGTCAGAACCCCTCTCAAACTTACCTCTTTCCTGGGGGTCAGCTTCTTAGCTGGCTTCTGTTTCTTTTGTCTGGCCTGTCTGAGCTGGCTCTGTCTCTCTGTGCTGGCAGCTTCCAGCAGCATGGGGTTAATTATTTCTCTTTACTACAGCTGTATGGGTGGACTGAGTTAGCTCTACCTCTCTTTGGGTGTACTGGCTTCAAGTGCTTCACGGTGTTGCATTGGTGTGGGTTGGGCCTCTCTGGGTCAGTGTGCTGTTGCCTGGGGCTAGGGAGTGTGACATCATCAGGGAGGGCCTTGATAAGGAAGTGGTGTTGTTTCCTTCAGAGCCTTTGCAACAGTTGTGTTTGCTTTAGGTAGGGTGGTGCAGTGTGCACTTCTGTCTTTGTGTCTAGTTTCCCTGCTTGATTTTGCTAAGGTCCAGGTTAGTGTTAGTGCAGTGTGCACTGGTGTTTGTGTGTTTAGCTTTCCTGCTTTTTCCTTTGGTTCCCCTGCTTTTCCCTCTTGGTTTTGGAAGCATTGCTGTGTGTAGGGCTTTGGAAGCTCTGTTGCTGATAGAAGTACTTCAGGGTTTGGTGTTGTTAGGAACACTGCAGAGTTTGCTGTTAGAAGTACTTCTGGGTTTGTGCTGTTGGGAGCATTGCAGTCTTTGCTGTTGGTGTTTGGTGATTTAGAATCACTTTTGGCTTATGTGTTAGCTTCCTTGCTTTTTCCTTGTGGCTCCCCTGTCTTCCCTTTTAGTGCTAGGAGCTCTTCTGGTTGCTTGCCAGAGTAGTGCTTAGGAAGCACCTTGTTAGTTGTATCTAGCTTGCTAGAGCAGTGCTTAGGTAGCTTGTTAGTTTTGTGTTTAGCTTATTCGTGTAGAGCTCTGCTTGTAGTTTGGTGCTTAGTAGCACCTGTGTTAGCTTTGTGTTTAGTTCCCTGCTCTGTTAGTTTAGGGCTTAGGAAGTCCCTTTCTTGAGCAGGGCTTAGGAGCTCCGGTTTAGTGTAGGGCTTAGGAAGTCCTTTTGTCAGTTTACTGTTAGGAACACTCCTGCTGGTTTAGGGCCTGGGAGCACGTATATCAGTTTAGGTTTAGGAGCACTTCTGTTTCCAGTCCTGGTCCCTGTGTCATCCGGTATCCAGTAAGTCCTGCCGGCTACTCGAACCCAGGAGCTCAACTCCTGGGGGGCTTAGTAGCTAAGTGCAGGTGAAGCTGTGTGGACCAGTCCGGTGTGCTCCAGTCCGGTGTTCCAGTCCTGTGTCCTCCAGTCCGGGGGATTCCAGTCCATGTGTTCCGGTTCGCTGGGCAGTGCCTGCAGTCCCTGCCGGTGTGCTTGCCCAGTGTTGGTTGGTGGGTTTTGCCTGCTGCTGTCGCTCCTCGGCAGCAGCCCAAGGGCTCACGTTTGCTCCAGAGCCCGGCCCCGCGGGCTCTGAACCTGAGAACCCTCTGCATTTTTACCCTCTGCATTTACCATCCTCCTTTTACTCATCTCTTTGATAACCCTCTATGACGTCTCCCACATGGTTCCATCATGTTTAGCATTTCCCTTCCCTCCACATTGTAGCTCAACATCCCCTCTCTCTCTCCTCACTATAGCCTAGCATCTCCTTCTTTCTAACCCCCACATTTATAGCCCAACATCTTCTCTCTCTCTCTCTCTCTCTCCCCCTTCCACACACACACACATTTGTAGCCTACCATCTCTGTGTTCCTTCCCATCTGCAGTGCTTTTCTCTCTCTCTCTCTCATCCCTTCCACCCATAGTCAGTATCCCCGCCTTAGCCTTTTCTTTTCCTTTCCTCCCAGTCAGCATCTCCTCTGTCCCTTTCTCTCCTTCCTTCCCGGTCAGCATCCCCTCCATATCCCTTTCTTCTCCTTTCCTCCCAGTCAGCATCATGCCCTCTCCCTTCCTTCTCCTTCTCTCCCAGTCAGCATCACCCTTTCTACCCATTTTTTCTCCTCCACCCATAGTCAGCATCTCCCCACTCTTCCCTACTTCACATCCTGAATCCTACTGTCTCTTTCCTCCCTTGTCTCCTGTTTTCCCCTGCCCAAAATTTCTGCTTTTCCAACCCCCTCCAATGATCTAACATTTAACCTTCTCTCTCTCCCCCAATGGTCCAGCATTTCTTCTTCTCTCCCCTCCCCATGGTCAAACAGTCCTCATCCCCCACCCCCAGTGGTCCAGGATGTCTCCTTTCCCTCCCCACCCCTCCCAAAGGTCCAGCATGTCTTATTTTCCTTTCCACTCCTCCCAAAGGTCCAGCATGTCTCCTTTTATCCCTCCCCAAATGGCACAGCATTTCTCCTTCTCTCCCCACCCAAAGGATCCTGATAACTCCTTCCCCCCAAGAGTCCAGCATGTATTATTCTCTTCCCATCCCTCCCAATAGTCCGTTGTGTCTTCTTCTCACCCCATACCTCCTAATAGTTTAACATG